>NC_050532.1:5402883-5426821 GCF_002922805.2 Oryzias melastigma | reverse complement strand
AGATATGCAGTTAATTCAGATTAAGCTTCATTCATCAAAAATCTTCTATTGACTTGAATTTGTATAAACTTAATACATTTAATTAATAGTAAATACACAGTTTTAAAGAGTAAATATTAGTTAAAAAATAAATAGTTGAAAGACATTTTTTAATTTTAATTGTATTATAAAAAAATAATTAAAAAAAGATTTTAAAAAAGAAAATACAAATAAAAAAAAATAATAATTTAATTTAATTGAGCTCAACAAATTTTTCCCTGTTAGTTCAAAATTCAACTAAATAAAGCATAGTTCAGATAATAACAATAGATCAGTAGAATATTAATCTCATATTCTTTAGATTATTTTGGGAAACATTCTCCATGTTCACTTTATTTAAATCAAAATCAGCTTTAAAAATGTGTGTTTTGTCCAATGAAGGATGAAAAAAATATTGATTTAAATCATCTCAATGATATACTTTTTTCACTGAAGCGTGACTATGAACTTTTAGAAGATAAAAAGGCAGTTCCACTTTTTTTTTAACAAATTAGGCAAAACTTGAATAAATCTGTATCTTTACATTATGCATGACAGTGCAGTGGTTTCCTCACAAAACCATACACAGCTTGGTTTGTTAGAAATTAGCTGGTTTTTACTTTTGTAGCTTTCTTGCATTGAATTGCTTTTGTGGCTGGCAGGGCACAGAGCCGTGTCGACAACCAGACTGTTTCAATAAAGATTTGCAGCTTTGATAAGGAAAGGGTGACGTGACTTCTGACTGATAAAGCCATTGGATGAGTAGTAATATATTACAAAAAGAAGATTTTAAGTCTAGATGTCATGACTCAACTTTAAGACGTCATCTGGAAAAATGAGAACCTTCCCCAACAAAGAGACAGTAAAATGTAAAAGGTAATTTTAATAAAAAAAAAATATTTTAAAGGGCATATATTATGCAAAATTAACGTTTAGGCTTCTAAGTGTACCACAGTGTTCATTCCTCACAATAAACAACCCCAGCATTGGTGAGAACCACCCCTTACAAGAAAAGTCTGCCCCCAACTCCGCCCCCCACGCTAACACACACTCACTTTCTCCGAGGAGCTACGGGTGATCGGCAAAATGCTTTCATTTTACACGCACAATACCATATTTCTTCCATTTGGGTCCCGTCTCCAATAGTTTTTTCAGAAAAACGCTGACACGCTGCAGATACCGACTCTAGGATGACATGATGAAATGGGCGGTACCCACAAGGAACGAAAGGCAGAGCCTTAAAGATCGAGGCATCTTACTTTGGAAAAGAGTTCACAATGTTAATTTTTTCTTTTGTGTACAGATGGTAGTATATGATCAAATATACAGTTGAACCAGAAGTTTACATAAAAACACACATGCTTTTTTTCTCACCATAAAAAATTGTCTTAAAAAATCCTGGTCTCATCATTCTGACATTTAAAAAATAAAAATAATTTTGTTAATTGTAATTGACCTAAAACAGGAAAAGTTTATTTTTATTTCATGTCTGACGGTGAGAAAAAAAAGCATATGCGTGTTTTTATGTGGTGTATGTAAACTTCTGATTTTAACTGTATATGGATACAGTTTACTCTGAAAGACTTAAAATAGCATGATATAATGCTCTTTAAGTAGTTTTACGTGTTTCTTTAAGGTGCCTTCAAACCAAACGTGATTTGCGTGACATTTGCATGCCTCCCCCCTTTTTTCGCCGTGCTGCAAAATTGCTGCCTCTCTGAGCATGACGCTGCGTCCACATTAGCTACCAGCTAATGTTTTTAGCATGATGGCTGTAAGTAATAAACTCAGTTAATTTCTCTCTTAGAATATGTGTAGGACACAAGTGATGTTGAGAAGTAAGGTTTATTTATTGTTAAGAGTTCTACAAAAAATCATGTCTCCATGTTTGGGTTTATGTGATTATTAAAAAAAAAAAAATCCTGGTACCGGGGGCTTCTATCTCACTCCGGTGGCTGTGTCTGTATGACAGCCACTTCCGCTGTGTTTCTGTGTCTCTGTGGCTGAACTTGAAGGCTTGCTGGCTAGTATTACCCCGAGGGGGAAAAAATAAAATTAGATGACCTTTTTCTTTTTTTTCCTTCTCTTTTCTTTAATATCTCGATGAAGCCCGAGCCGGCAGCCTCCGCATTCCGCTGCAAGTGGGTGGAAGGGGAACCCCACCCCCCAACCCCTCCCCGTCTTAGCCCTGTAGTCGAAGAATGTCGGGTTACTGATCCAAACTCATCAAAAACACTCCTGAATATGCTTTATAAAACATTTATTAAATGAATTATTGCTCAACATGAAATTTTTATTTTGTTTTTAATTCAGAACAAGAGACTGTGTTGCAGCAACAGCGTACTTTATGACACAAATGAGCAGTGAATCTCTGTGCTTTAAAACCAGGGGTGCATCCTTTCTCCGTCATTAAATAATTAACACCTGCTCCGGATGATAATTATTCTCCACCATTATCTTCTTCAGCATTTCAGGATTTTTTTCCCGGCCGCCTATGAGTCAGCTGATGCCATTTCTCCATGCAGGGGGGGTGGTTTGCGGAGATACACTTAAGCACCTCAGCAAAATGTGTTTTTGTGGCGAATCGGAAGAGTCACGTTACTGATAAAAAATGTGCGAATAAGTGAAACTGCGGATAAAGAAACACATATACGTGGGGAAACACTGTATTCATATTAAACAGCACATTCAAGCTTCCTAGGAAGTACCTCTGCAAACCAGCTCAACTTCAGAGACTTTTCAGTACATCAGGAAACATAGTAACATGTCAGTGCATGTTTGAAACCTTTAAATGTAAAAATGTTGTTTTTCCTTTCAAAGGACTTGCCATAGTAACACATACCTATATTGTTCTTTATTTTTCATTCCACCTCTGCCTTTTTTCTTCATTGTTCATATTAGTCTTAACCAGTACTATGGTGAATATTTGTTTAGGTAATTGGTCTTACCTTTTTTTTCTTCCTTTTTTAGTTATGTTGAATTATTTAAATAAAACTGTCACAATGAAATTCTAATGTTTTAGTGTTTTTGTTTTGCTATTTGTCCATCGCAGTTTCAAACAGATATCGTACATCGCAGATTTTTCTCATAGCGTGCAGGCCTATGTCAAATATTTATCAGTCTGACTGAACTGCCAGACTGATAACTGATAAAACTAAAAAGTGTTACCACAGAGAACAGCCTCCTCCAACTGTTCTAGAAGGTGGATGTGCCCTGTGTTGTACATGTGAAAGCTGAGACATATTTAACCAAATTTAGACATTTTTATCATATTAAGCAAACAAAGTTAGAATGTTTCCCTTATTACTGTAACCTTGTACTTTTCTATAACATTTCTTTATTGTAGAAGGATAAATAGATCACATCATGTTCTAAGTTTTGTTTTTTTTAATTTCACATTACTTTATTCCATCTAGATTGGAAAATGCCTCTCACTCCCTGAATCAGAGATTATTTTTAGCTAATTAACATTTTGTAGGTGTGATGAATATGCTAGGGTTCAAACGTTGCTTTAATTGTCTTTAGTTCCTGCAGTACAAGGGTAAATGCGGTAAACCAAAACTGGGGCAGTGAAACTGCACGTATCTCTGCTCCTCCAGGAGTCCAATCACCTTACTAAACACTGAAGCAGAGATTTTGATGAGAATTTAATGATAGTTTACATTTTCTTGCTTTAATCAGATCCTTTTCATTGTCAGTAGCATGGCACAGCTCACCATGCATCAGACCTGCTTGGTGTTTTGTTGAGCATCTGCCTTGTGGTGCAATTTGTGGCTATTTTCAGGAAGGAGTCGTCTGTGAAACAGTACAAACAAAACCTTCACAGGTGCATTTTTGTTCTGGGATTTCAAAAAAAAAAAAACCCCCTAGAAGGAACAGGGTAAGACACAATGTGCAGGATACCTGAATTGAGGTGAAAAACTTAAAACTTTCTCCATAGCGTGACAAAACCATGAAGAACTGGAGCAACATAACCATCAGATGACCTGAAAAATATGACCTCAAAACCACATACTTACTGTGAACACATACGAGGATGATCACTTTAAATTAGTTTGGCTGTGGATAGTTAGTAAATTGAGCCTGCTGTAACTGTAACGGGAAAACAAAAAATATTGTACATGTGACAAACAAGGTTAGATATTTCCATTGACTGTATATGAGAGCTGCTCAGCTCCTCCCCCTTGTAATCCAAACAGGAAGTACCTGCTCATACCAAGAAGCCAAAACCATTGACTTGTTTTGAGAAATAAACTCAATTACTCAGTGATTCTATTTGCCAGAAAAAACCTTTTTGCTCTCAGACCGTTTTTTTCTAAAGAGGTTCTTGATTTTTTGTCTGCAGTGCAAGTTACTCAAGCTATAAACTGAATCAGATGACTCAATTAAAGTATGTGGTCTCATGTTGAACGTTTGATTGATAGATTCCCCCAAACCCGCTTTGAAGGGGGTGTGGACTTCCAACAAGCTCTCTCCTGATTTGTGAGAGTGGTTGCCATAGAAATGATGACTCTGGCCTTCCTGGACCAATCACTGCTTCCTGAAGTTGTCTGGCTCCAACAAGGCAGCATCCGTACTGCAAATAAATGGCAGCTTTTGTTCTATATATATTTCACAGCTTTGGCCAAAAGGTATTCAGGTTACGTTTTCCTGCCGAGCAATACCAGTGTCCTTTATCTTAAGTTCCTTCATTGTTTGTGTCCTTATATTCCAGACTGTTACACAAGCCCTCGTCCACCCCATTCTCCACCTCTTTCTACCCTCGGGATGCCTCATCATTTCCATGGCAACCATCGATCCAGAAGTTAGGAGCTTGTCTAGCTATGTTTCAAAGTTTTACCAAAAAAATACTTTTTTTTGGATACATAAAACATTTAATGTCATATTAAAGTACCATATTTTCCTCCCTATAGTTCTAGATCTATAATTCTAGAGCCCGATTGTTGGAAGATACACGTTTGCAACGTTAGAGGTGTTAGCCAACCTCATTTGCAACACATAAAAAACAGTGATATTAACAAAAAAAGGTTACTTTGAATAGGCTAACACCCAACCTTGTTAGTAACACATAAAAAAAAATCAGAATGAATCCGTTAAAACAAATGTTTCTGTGACATGCTAACACCTAGCCTTGTTAATAACACGTAACAAAACAAAACAGAATGATACCGCTAAAACAAAAAAAAAGTTTTTGTCCCCATGCTAACACCCAACCTTGTTAGAGAAACACATAAAAAAAATGCAGTTAAAATGAACATTACTGTGACCATGCGATGCCCAACTTTTTTACTAAAATTAAGAAAAAAAAAAGATGATAGGCCACCACCAAAACAAACATTATCTGATCCCTCCTAAACATGAAGAGCCTTTCACAGCACAAGTATTTGGGACATTAGTCCTTCAAAGAGAAGGTACTACTACTGTAAAGTGGGTCTGGGTTTTCATGTGTTGTGTAAATATTTAAAATTATAGCAAGAAGCAAAACATTAAACTTAAAAATATGACAGATCACCTTCAAGGGCGATCAAAAGTAAGAACATTTTTGAAATATAAACAAATTCTAAATCTAATCTTAGTTTAACTCTTAGCTTTTCAATGCAGCACCTGAGACGCAACATTTCTGTTAACATATTAACTTTTTTTTCTTGTTTCCTTTTTGATAATCAGGCAGGCACTCAAAAGTGCTTCCAAGTAGGCTACAGTTTCCTGAGAACTTAGGTTTGATGAAGAGATAGCTGCCACTCTTCCTCTTCAGTGTGACGTGTGAAAGAAGCAAAAAAATGTTTTTTTTGAAAAAGATTGAGATTAGGAGGTTTTTTTGTTGTTATTGATTTGCTACTGTTTTGTCAGTGTTTTTTATCTTTGTGATTTAGGCGCCACCTGGGAAATTTTGTTTGCTCAGTCAGTGAGTTAAAAAAAAAAAAAAAAATTACTCAACAGGCTTTTCTGTGCTAAAAGTCATCAGCTACAAAAAATAATAGAACTCAGACTTTGTCTTTGTAATCTTGGGAGTTTTTAAAATTATTGTTTGCACTACACAGCAAAAACTTAAATTTAAAAAGGTCAAAAGACCATTATTTAAAGAAAGAAAATCTAATATTCTGTCTTTCAAGAAAAATTACATTATTAAGGACAATTTTCAGAAGCAAAATTTAGTTATTTTTCTGAAACATGTCTTAGTGTTTGTCTGTAGACCACACTACATCAAATGTTTTTTTAAAAAGATGTTTTTTTTACAATGATGAAATTAACAACAAGTGCAATATCATTGTTTTTATTAGATATAGATAGGATGATTTATGATACTGTCTATATTTTTTAATATGTAATTTATTGCTCACAACAATGTTATTTTAATATGCAAAACTATTGACACTAAAAAAAGCACTTTATTTACCTACTGTCTCAAATTTGATCCACATGTTTTTAACAGTTTTAAAAATAATAATAATCAAGTAGCCTATTAGCTTTTTTTAATAAGGCGAATAGTCAAAAAGTTAAAAACAATAATCTAGATATTCTCACTAAAAAGTTTTTTGAATCAGCTAAAATTGTCAAAAGTGTTTTTGAGATTTTACGGAAGCAGCTATTTTGAAATGAACAAGTAAAGCCCTTCTACTGCCCCTAGTGGAATGATGATGCACTACAGGGAGAAAACATGGACATTTTCTTACCCCATTGGCAGATGTTTTACTTATTTAAAATGTATCGTTTTCAAATTTTAAGATTTTTTTACTTATTCCATACGAGACCTGTTTTTGCAGTAAAGGTCTTTTCTTCTGCCTTTCAAAAAGGAGACAAAACCTTTCAGAATGACTGAGCCACAGCATTTGAAAAGGGCCTCAATCACCACATGTTCATGTTCTTACCCACATCTGACAACGTGACACTGTGCTAGAGTCAAAAGAGCAGATACTTCTAAAAAAGGAGTGACCAAAAAAAAAAAGAAAATCAAAGCAGATTAAAGTTGTTACGTCAGGAAAGACATATGGAAGTTCCCCTCATTACGTTAAACCATCATAGAATTTCTGAGAGAAATGTGTCTGTATGTGGGGGTTGATGACCTCACTAAAATACGTAAAAAAAATAAAAAAAATTCAAAACCTTCTGGCAGTGCAAATTTTACCATTTTGACCACATCCTCCCGTGAGAGTAACAAAGCACGGCATGATGTACAAACGTAGATTTCCCTTTTTCCAGATATTGCTTAACCCACACATACTTTATCAGTTTCAAAATGAGATCCCTTGACAGGTTTGCGTCTTAGTATTTAACTGTTTGTGTGTGATTGAAAAAAAAAAGGTGTCAAAAATCATAACTGTAGTGACACTCACGCAGAGTAAAAAGAGAGTGAGAGAGAGGAAGAGGAGAGATGACAGGATATTTTGTCGTCATGGTTACAGGCAGCCGATCTCGCTCTTGATTTGTGAGTGTCATGCTGTTGGAGGCAGCAGCGAGTGCTCACAGTAAGATAAGTCCTGGAGCAGCAGCAGACTTTACATGAGCGTTTTTGTGTTATCTGGATCAATGAGAGTGCCGTTAAACTGTCTGACATCTGTGAGGTGAGTGCTTTTATTCTCTTAAATTTTACTTTTTTAAATATTTGTTTCATTTTTCTCTTAACCCATAGTAAAATTGGATTCTGTTAGATATTACTAAAGCTTATTTTTGTCTGTTATTTGAAACTCACTGCTGCAAAAGCACCATTAAAATGGTGATTTTTGCAAAAGATTGAGTTTAACGTGGCTCTTTTACATCATCTTTGGAGTCCTTTTTTGGTCTAATACTAGACCCAACTTTTAAAAAGTTTTTGGCTTAACACATACCACTTTTTGCAGCTTTTTGGAGGTTAAAAACGTTCTTTTACAAAGTTTTATGAGAAAAAGGCTGCCCATCTGCCACACCTTCACCTTGGCATCTGTTAATAGCTCAGGAAACGTGTGCTTGTCCCGCACACGCCGCTACGGCGGAATGTGAATTTGGCTCAAACAATGCAACTTTCCAACGGCCCCACTTTAAGCCAGGGCACCAAGAGGAAGTGGACTTCCTCAAACACAAAGCCGTCTCTCAACGCCAGGTCTTTTGAGCGGGGTTCATGCTAAAAAGGAGCAGCTGCAGTCAGACATAGTAAATGTACCGTCCACCAACATCCTTTTGACTCCTTTTCTGCTAAACTTAAGCTGTAGACATCAGGAAATTTAGAGATTTATCTGGATTTATTAAGAAAAATTAATAAAAAAACATAAACATCCAGCTAGGATGAAAAGGTGCCTATTTTTTTTTACATATATTTAAGTTGAGAAACTGACTGTCATATTTGACAATTCATAGTTTTGTAATAGTTTATGTGTGACCACATGTTTGAAAAATTGGGTAACAGATGGCAACTTATCTTTTTATGACTTTTTGTTTTAAAAAAAAACACACAAGAGGGCACTGCACACCACAGAATCAATCTCCTTTTTGTCAGTTAATAGCTCCATTTGAATGGAAGTCAAAACGCTATTTCCATTTTAACACCTCGGATATTATCGCACATGGAAACAGTTTCATTTCACTAAGTCATGAAAAGTTGACTTTACCGATGCTTCCTTTGTGAAAGCAAGGTGGCGCGTGCGTGAGGCTGCATGTGTTCCTGTGGCGAGCATGGAGATGGACTAAAAGTTTCAGTTCAGCATGGAGGGCTTGATGTGTGACTTCGAATTTTGGTACTTGTAGCACAAAACGGTTGAAGTCACGGCACATGACAACAGAACTCCACTGTTTATGTTCTTTGATTTACTGTAACTTTTCAGCCGTTAACACGATCAACGGCATGGGCCGCTTTTCTTCTTCAGAATCATCTAGAATGACGTTGATCGTGTTAATGGTTAAAAAGTTACAGTATGTTAAAGATTTCATTTTTAAGCACCAGCCACGCTTCAGGTGTTAAAGGGTTAATATTGACCAAAAAACTGGAGTGTAAAAATGAATCGACTTATATTGCTACAGTCCAACCAGTTTGATCTATCTTAATCAAATTGTCCTATACTAGGGGTCTGCGCTTATCAAAATGCACAATATTTACACCTTTTTGTCAATTAAACATTGATTTATAAATGTGACTTAAATGTTACAGTAGTTAAATTACAATTATTATATGTATAACAGTTGTAACTTCTTTTACTTGTGACAGCAGCACACACAAGTTCCTTTCAAAATAAAATCCGCCCTGTGTCCAAAAAAGGTCCTCCTGCTCAATTGAATTCAGTTGTATTTATACAGTCCAATATCACAATGCAATTGTCTCGGTGGGCTTACCGGTAACTGTACAAAGACAAATATAAACAGTAGCTGGTTGCTAAACTAAACTAACTAAGTTAACCTGCCCTTAGACCCTCCTTCTAAATGAGGAAAAACTCTTAAAAAACCCAATTTTGGGAAAAAATAAGAAACCTCAGGGATGACATGAAGGAGGGATCCTCTTCCAGGACGGACAGGCGATATACCAGGATTGTTAAATGAGAATTAGCTTATATAGCTATTCAACTAAATGTTTAAATAGTGTAGCAGGTGGGCTTTATCCAGATGGGCTGGGGGCCAGACGTGTCAGAGGTGAGGTTCACTGCCAAGAACAGAAAAGCCACCTGGAATCTCTCCCACTCCGAGAGGTGAAACGAGCCAGTGACGAGGTCCACTGCCAGGAGCAGGAGCACAGATGAATTTCCTGGAAACTGAAGTCTCTCCCGCTCTCCCCGGAGGGGAGTGGGAAAGAAGGAACAACATATGAATCACAGTGCACCAACATTGGCATGCAGAACTAATTGAGAAATGAATAATAAAGAATAGAGGAGAGGAGAAGTAGAGGATTTCCTGCTGGAGCAGCTTTACCTAAATTAAAAATGCAAGACAGTCGAAAATTATTTTTTAAGATTTTGGTCTTCCACCATTTTTTCCCTTTTACTCTCAGATATAAACAACATTTTTTTAGTCAAAAAAATAAAAACAAAAAAATGTCAAAACATTTAGAATAAACTGTGATTTTTATTGTCATTCTCTAATATGTGAGGCGAAAAAAACACATAACTCCACATAATTTTTTAATCATTTTAATTGCATTTGTTCAGAACTTCAACCACTTTTTTTACCAAGATAAAACAGCATTTGGAGTCTTTTGAGTAATTATAAAATAAAACACAAATTTAAAGAACATTTCTACAGAAGTTCTGACCATAAATTCAACGTTGTTATTTGACATGTTAAAAACCTAAACAAAAATGACCAAACTTAAAGGACAACTAAACCCTAAATCAGGGTTAGGGTTAGGGGTAGGGGACCCTGGTCCTCAAGAGCCTGGTCCTTCCAGCATGTTTTCCAATATACCCTGCTCTGGCATGTTATTATTGGCTAGACACACCTGAACCAACATCATTAGCATTTTTTTATTGAAGCTAAAGAGCCACAATAATGGGATAAAAAGCCACGTATGATTTTGAAGCCACAGGTTACAGACCCCTTCCCTATCATTAAAGAATCAACTAAAAACACCATAAATTGATTATATTGACAATTAAAAAATTGCTAAAGACGTCCTGGATCGACTTTAGGTCAGTATATCGGATCAAAAATGAACCAATATTGACTATGGATCGTATCGTCAACCACAAACGAGGATATGAATTGAATTGTTGTTGAAGTGAATTGTTAGAAAATATTTCTATTTTATGTCTTGTTTTTCAGTTGCTGGTGCTAAAACATCAGGATGGCCTCTGACATCACACTCGGAACCTCAAACTTCACACCAAATAATAATTACCTCCAAAACACGACTTGTGACACCCTGTACGACCATCGCCAGTATGCCCGGGTCCTCATGCCTCTGCTGTACTGCATCGTGTTCTTTGTGGGGCTGCTGGGAAACTGCCTCGCCCTCCACGTCATCCGCCTCAATGCGAAGAAGATCAACTCCACCACCTTGTACTCTCTCAATCTAGTCATCTCGGACATCCTCTTCACCCTGTCTCTGCCTGTCAGGATAGTCTACTATGCTCAGGGCTTCCACTGGACTCTGGGGGAGGCCATGTGCAAGATCTCCGGCATCATCTTCTACATGAACACCTACGCCGGCGTCAACTTCATGACCTGCCTCAGCGTGGATCGTTTCATCGCCGTGGTCTTGCCGCTTCGCTTCGCCCGACTCAGGAAAGTCAGTAACGTGCGGTATATTTGTGTTGGCGTGTGGGTGCTGGTCCTGGCTCAGACCTTACCGCTGCTGAGCATGGAACTGAGCAACAAGGAGAAGGATGGCTACATCACCTGCATGGAATACCCACGCTTAGACCAGCTGGATAATATTGCCACCATGCTCATCGGCGCGGTCTTCCTGGGTTACGTCATCCCTGTGATCACCATCTTGGTCTGTTACTCAGTCTTGTGCTTCAAGCTGCGCCTAACAGCCAAAACCAACCATCTGACGGAAAAATCCGGCCGCAGTCGCAAAGCCATCGGCGTCATCTGCTGCGTGTCTCTGGTGTTTGTGGTGTGCTACAGCCCCTACCACATCGACATCCTGCAGTACATGATTCGCAAGCTGGTTTCCAGTCCCGACTGTGCAGACCTCACCGCCTTCCAGGTGTCGCTGCACATCACCGTGTGCCTGATGAACCTGAACTCCTGCCTGGACCCGTTCATCTACTTCTTTGCATGTAAGGGCTACAAAAGGAAACTCTTGAAGATACTGAAGATGCACGTCAGCATCTCCTTCTCCAGTGCGGTGAGGATGTCGCCCGATGGCTCCTCCAAGGACTTTGTAGACGGCAACAAGATCCAACTCCACAGCTCCACGGTGGTGGCGACAAGCGAGCGAGCATCAGACAGGAGATTATACTGAGCAGAGTCAAGCAGAGAACAACTCAAGAGAACTTTGATGTCTCCACTCGAGCAGTGCCTCACAGTCACTCCAGCTGGAATGAACTGGAATTCAATGGGACTACTCTGTTTAACCTGTTTTGAATGGTAAATTCACCTACTTTTTTATTTTCTGTTTGAATTTTGTGGACTGTAGTGATGTCAGAACAAGCCGTTTCTTCAAAAAGCAATGAAAGTCTGGCATTTGAACCTTCAAACCACAAGCCTTTCACACTCTCTTTGTTGCGTCAAAGAACTCAACTCTGACCTGAATTTTTGTCCAGACTTGGATCAGCCAGCAGACACAGTATTATGAACCAAGACTGAGTCTTAGGTGTTTTCTTGGAGTTTCATTTCAGCCCACAGGTGTTAACTCTGAGGAAAACAGAACCCAAAGTCACACTTCCTGTAACACAAATACCAGGTTAAAATGGGAGCAAAAATTAATGTGTTTTTCACCTTGTTAACATGTAAGTTTGTATTTCTTTGTACATGAAAAGGAACCAATTATCTTTTGTAGTAGGTTTATGTAAAAACTTTTATTTTTATCTTTTTTTTCTTATTCAGGAGATTTTTTTTTATTATTTTTTTTTATCAAACTCAAAATTGGGACAGATCTTTTTTTGGCAATGTACTTCCAAACCAATGATCAACCTCCGTTTGATGGTTGTGCTTATTATCATTATTATTTTTAATTTATTTATAAGGAGCAAACAGTTCTCATGTTTGTAGTACCTCAGATCAGCCGTGGATGAATCCTGATTATTTTGCTGATTATTCAGAAAAATGAGATGACACAAAGCAAAGGTGTTAAAAAGTTGATCTATTTGTTTTCCACATGTAGATGACTGCTGTCATCTGCATTCATGATCAAGCCAGTTATTTTTTCAAAAAAAAAAAAGACAACAGGTGGTGGCAAAAAAATCTTGAAGATCTTGCCAAAGCTTCCCCATTGTCCATTGTGCGGTGGCAGTTGTATATGTATTCGTAGCAATAAAGGGATAGGCTTAAATAAGCATTTGCATCTGCCTATCCCCTTTTCAAACATGTATTTATTGAATTTGACTGTTCTTTTATAAAAGGCGACTGCATTGATTTTTTTTTTTTTAAGTAATTGTTTTTGTAATATTGTATGTGTTAGAAATATGTATATGTGTATACATATTGTCTTTGATATGACTCAGTTATGGATTTGAACTAACAAACTTCCATTCTCAGGACAGACATTTAACCATAATGCCACTGAGGTGGTTAGGATACAAATTTACTTGTTTTTTTTTTGTTTTTTTATTATTATTAATTTGTATAGAATCAGCAGAGTTTTAGACTTTTTTAGTCAGGTTGTCACTCCGAGGGCACAGTGGGTAGCACTTTTCAACAACCCAACGTTTAGCTTGACAATGGCAACAGTTGTATACTTCACATGAAAATTCCTTTTTATTTTACTTCTATGAGCCTCAAGCTATGCTGTACAGCCACACCCGTGGTTCCAGTTGTAAATATCACTTGAATAAATGTGTTGAGACCTGGAATCTTGATATGTGCAAAAACATTTCATGACAGACGCTGCAACCCCAACAAACCCCACAAAATAATTTTACTGTCATGTCAAAAAGGGTAAAAGCAACCATTTTGTTGCTGTTGGAATAAGTGCTGGGCGATATGGAAAAAAAATTATAATTTTTTACATCACAATAATGAATGAATAGCGATATATATCACGGTATACCACAATAAAGTATATTTTCAGCTATTCTCTGAAAAAAATTGACAAAAAATATCATTACTTGCTTTTCTCTGACTTTAGTTTGTCAAGTAACATGTTACTGAATCACTACAAATGAGAAACATTTTCTGCACAACAGTTTAAAATACTTTTTTTGCACAAAAGTCCAGGAATAAAAATGTACAAATGAAAACAATAGAAGAGAAATGGCACGATAGACACTCTATCACCCACATGATATGTATCATCATATCGCCCAGCACTAGTTGGAACGGCTTTTTTGATTATTTATTTACTTTCTTGTTTTTTTTTATAATCAATTGTTTTGTATGTATAATAAAAATAAAAGTTGTTCATAAATTTGCCAAACATTTATAAACATGAGTATGCAGCTGTATTTAGAAATACATATTTTCTTTAATTTGTAGTCATTAAAAGAAAAACAATTGTATTTGTTAATTAATTAAAGAATAAATGGATGGAGAATATAGGATTGGCTGCAACGCCTCCTCAGTGAACAGTTTGTGCAGCAAATCTCCATCCTCAGATTTAAAGAGGACACAGATTCACACGCCAGCAGCTCTGACCTACTAAAGTCATGCACATCGGATGCACCAGTCTTTTCAGATCGCTGATCACAGCAGAGACTACCTTATACACCACTCTCAGTTGTCTGGGCTTGAACCTCTGATAGTTTAGTTTGACCTTGGACAAAATAAAGGTTTCAAGTCTGACAGAAATTCAGGATTATCATCCTACTTTTTAACAAACATCTTAGATAAAAGCATAAATATCAACTTAAATACTTTTTTTTCTCTAAATGAGATTATCTTTCCTAACATTTCTGTTGCTTTAGTGTTTTCCTTGTGGTCCTGCTCCACTCCAATGTGGTAAATACAGTTTTCACACATGAATATGTGCTAAATAACTCAACCCCTGTTCACAATTTTAAGTGGTCTGAATGTAGATCCTGTACTGAAACTCCGCTGTGGTTTTTAGAGACAGTTATAGATCAATAACCACGTCGACATCTCCTGAGCTGCTCTATGATTCTCTATTTAAATATATGTCAACATGACAACATTAAACATGCACAAATAGAATGGGAGCTTGTAAATCAATGTGGTTTTTATTGTCTAAAGTTTAGAACTAAACCGCCTCTCATTTATAAACCGCAGAGGTGATTTAAACCTTTGAGTGAAAAGGTGTGAATGCGCAGCACTGCTCCTTTGTTTTCACCCCCGTGTCTCTGTTGCTGAACTGAACAGACGTCCTAAATATCCGAACTGTTCAGCTCAGTTTTACCTCCGTTAAAGTTTACAGTTGATACTTTTCTGTAGAAAAAAAAGGTTTAACAAATATTTTTTCTTTTACTTCTTAATTTTTTGGTGGACTAATATAAAAAGTTGTTGGTCTCAGTTATGGGTGACGGGAAGGGGGGAGGGATGCTTTAATATCATTTGTGTTATTTGTTTCTGTGTTTCCACAGATATAAAAGGAGGATAGCATCTATTTTCTCCTAAAAGACTGAATGGTACCTTTGTGGTTTAAGACGATGACATAATGATTTGATCTGTCCTTTGAAAAAAAAGTGAGTTTCCCTTCACTATGACAGAGTCATTATTTTAGGCACATTTTTGTTTTGAAGAGTGCAGGAAGCTCAGAACACCTTTCACTGTCAAAGAGCTTTTTGAAGTGCTTTGCACCCGAACATGTCGCATGTTTTTAAAGCATGATCACAGAGATCACACACAAAAAAAATCAGAGTGTAAAAGATCTGACACCTAACTTCTGTTTAGGCTGTGAATTATTCATAAACCAGCTGTAGTGACTCTGTGTGACAGCCACAAGTTAAGAGGATCGGATCTGGATCAGCTTAAAACTCTAGTACAAATGACTTTTTTTTGGGGGGGGGGGGATTTGTTAATCGAACAGCTTTTAGAAAAATTTGAAAATTTTCCTAATTATCTGATGCGCCTTAACAATGTTTGTGCTTATTGAATTCCATTGAAAAATGTGTCAAAATGTTGTAGTTCGACTTGTGTCCTTCAACTGTTTGTTAACTAGTTAAAGTTTGAGTTAGTTTACCTTCTTTCCCCTTTACTGCTTTCTCACATCTTACTTTATAACATTTAGAAAATTAAAAAAATATATATATATATTTAATAAAAGATCCATAATGGAGGGGTAAAAGAGCCATGTGGTTCCTGAACAGCAGATTGCAGACCCATGCTCTAGTTATCAGTGTTCTGCCTCCTTACTGATCATGTGGAAATGTTACTTCAGCATTATCTTAAAATTCCACTCCGATCATCTTTTGATCTATTTTCATATCATCCCTAGTGGTCTTTTTATTAGTGGCAAGTCTATTAGTTCAGACAGGAACTAAGCACAGCTAAAAGTCCACAAAGCCAGATCAGGGTCAGACAGGCAGAGGTCAATCACCTGGGGTCAGCATGGGGTCATCCAAGAAGAGACTGGAGTTGTGAGAATCCAGACAGTCAGGGTAGGCAACCAGAGTCACTGCAGGGTCAGAAACAGAAGATCAGATCCAGGTAGAACCGCTCAGTAATGCAGGCCGAGCAGCACAAACAATACTTCACACAGAGCGAGGCTCTGTGCTCTGCTTAAGTGTCCTGTGGTTGATTAACTAATGAGAGGCAGGTGAGCGGCATCCAGGAACTGTGCGCTGGGGTTGCTGGGAGATGTAGTGCAGTGGGTACTCTGGAAATGGCTCCCGCTGGTGACCAGAGGGGGAGACAGAGTGCTGACTCCTGACAATATATGCTCTATGTGTCAGAAAAATGCTACACAAACATGTTAAAAACACAAAAAATATATATATTAATCTTCATGATCTTCGAGGTGAGTGTTTTGCAGAATCAAGTAGTTTAGAAAAGGGTGTAGCTCCATCTGCAAAAGGAAAACCAAGTTCCTGGTCCCTGAACATGAAGAGGAACATTGTGTTCAGCCTAGATTTTCCCAGTGGGCTAGAGTTTTATTACAAAGAAGATTTAGCAAAAAAAACTAATCTTACTTCTAATTATGTTTATGATAAAATGTCATCAGTTGGACGAATTTATTCTCCAGAATTTTAAAATGTTGAGCTTTTTAATCATTAATTTATGGTTACAACTGCATCCCTTTATCTGAAGCCACAGAGAAGTGAATAATCCACATTGATGAAATACAGTTTCTTCACATTTACTTTCACCATTGGGATTTGATTTAGTACCAACTGTTGGTTTATCTGTGCAAAAGTATTATGGAAAAGCACTGCAGTCCAAACTTCCCGTCACTGTGAAAGTAAAACTTGCAAACTAAGCAAAAATGCAAACTAGTTGCTGACACAGCACCTGTCTGTGTTGTAACCAGTTTTGCCACTCTCACCGCATCTCCATCACTAAATACAGGCGCTATACAGTAATATAAGTCACACTCTTTGACTTCAACTGATTTGTCACGTGTGATATTTTATTAAAATGTTGGAGTGGATGGATCCAAATTTAATCCACAAAAGTGTTATTAATAATTATTTCATCGTCTGCCTGGCATGACAGTGGAAAAGCAGCGCTAAGACACCAAACTCATTTCATTAATGTCTCCTGAAAATGATCAATTTTCTGTTTCTGTCGACATCACACATAGAGCTGCTTGCAATGACTTTGCAGGGCTGGCACTGGGCGTTCTTTTCACAACCGTTAGTTAGTGTGAAATTTGATCACCGCAAACATCAGCTGCAGTGCGGAGCCTCGGTAGGTCGGAGGTGACATGGTGTCAGCAGACGTGAGAAAGCAGAAAATGGAAGCTTTTGTTAAACAGGTGCAGACCCTTATAAAATATCTAAAATTACTATCTTATGAAAAGATTTTCTTTAAATGAACCAAAGAAAAATGATCTTACCAAGAAATTCTATTTTGAAATAAAAAATTATCTTCACTAACACAGGTTTTCTCAGACTTAGATTATTTTTCATGTAAAAAACTTTCATGATAAAAATATTTTTCTTGCAATAAGCAAAAGTATTTGTACTTTCTTAAGATTGAGTTTTGCGATGTAGATGATTCAGCTTCTTGTGAGTGAGCTGTGCTTAATTGCTTACAGACGTTCTTACAGTTACTCTTTTTTCTGATAGTCCATCTTTATCACTAAACTGAATGGTATAGGGCAGTGGTGTTAACTTATTTGGTTCACAACCTGTCTGATCTCAACTGGGTCGAGCCAGTAACATAATAGCAAAATAACCTTTAGTCAACTTGTTATCTGTAGCTTTATTTTTGTTTTTTCTCAGTGGGAACAATGCCTCAAACAAGCTAGTAGCTTAGTCACTTATTATTATTATTCAAGCTATTATTATTATTATCTTTATGTCAGTAATATTTTGGCAATTGTGGTGTCACACCTGATAATTTTTATAGCAACTTAAAAGCAGTGAGGTTGGCGAGGAACCTAACTGCATCTTAAAGTGGCACGCCCATGCTAATGTATTTCTTGATCTCTTTTTAAGCCGGTATTTCTTTTCCTGCGCTTCCCCTAGTGGCGGAATTGCACATTGCTGCCATTTCTTTAAATAGCCTTATCTCTCCACAGAAATGGGCTAGAAACTTCTTCTTCTTTTTTTTTTTCCAACATCCTTATATTTTTTTCTCTTCGTGACTGGGCCGGATTAAACCATATGTCGGGCTGGATGCGGCCCGCGGGCCGGACATTTGACACCCCTGGTTTAGGGGGATATAAAACTGAAGGAAATATTGCTGCTGTGCTTGAGCATAAAACATTTTCTTCCATCTTCATTTTAGTGTCAACTGAAACTCTGCCTGAGAAACAGTCGTTTATCTTTTATGTGGCAACCGCCAAAAAGTGTCTGTGGTTTTAGTTAATTAGAAGAGTCTTGAACATTTGCGTCTTGGTATCAAGTTTATTATCTTTCTTCACCTTTAGCGCACATTTCCTGTTACTGTTTCCTGTTACTGAAACCATGAAACAATCAAAATAACAACTTAACTATATATTTTTTATCTGTGGTAAAAGGAAGAACACCAGATCACTTCTCAGCTTCTGTAGCTTTGAAAATTGAGTTTATGGGTTTTTCCAACCAGATACAGGTATGGATGGACCCCAAGTGCAGTGCGACTCAAACTAAGGAATTATATTAATAATAAAATGAAATTGAGGCTGCTAGTGGCGTTTGCCCCACATGCCCCGTCCCCACTAGCTGAGTGGCTGCTGCACGCCACTCACTCTCTCTCACCCTGCCACCTTTGCTAGAGCTAAATGTGACAAATTCATTAAAAAATAACAAAAAACTTCTTTGCCAGGAGTGGCAAAGAAATCTAGAAAAATCTGCAAAAGTAAACTTTTGGATTCCTTTGGTAATGTAGATTTTTTTTGTTAACCGCGCCCAAATTCCTACTTATCATTTCATATGTGATATTGTTTTGTTCAGCTTGAGCCAGAGGTTAATGCATGACATTTTCACAGTATTCTGGTACAAAATATGCGGGCATGCAACAAAGGAACGTCACTTTTGTTAGCTCGCCATGCTAACGCCGTTCAAAATGTAGAAACTTTGCAACCAAAACTTTTTTTCTAGGTAGTTTCCCAGTGATGCTCGAGAAGTTAGGAGGCAATTGATGGAAAAACCTAAGATGGGTTGTCGCTGGTTCTAAAACAGATTTTTTTTTTTTTTGATTCAAGATGGCGGCCTCTTCCTGAGGTCAAAGGTCAACAAAACTTTGGTTGTGGTGTAGACTTAACTTGTGGTGTGAGTGTCAAAATTCATGAAGATCACACAAACAAGTTTTTTCATATTGTGGGAGACTAAAAATCACCAAAAGTCAAGTCGTAGGTTCTGTAGCCATTCCATGATATTGTCAAAACTTCCTTAAGATATCCACATTGACTGTATATAGAGAACTGGACAGGGCGAGTCTGACCTTACCCATAGAAAATGCTGTACTTCTGGCTCCAGCAAAATTTAGCCAATTCTATTTCCCTTTTTTCTGTGATACGGAGGCCGCCATGTTGGATCCAGACAACAGTGATTGGTCAGTCTGAGTCATGTTTCTATGGGAACTACAGGTACCAATCCAGAATGAGCTTGTTGGAAGTCCACCACTGGGGAGAGTCTGTCAATCAAACGTTCGACGTGAGGCCAAAGGGGACCAGATGCTTTTACGGAGCAATCTGATTGGTCCATTTCTAACTTGAAAAACTTCATCCATCTTCTTGTCCGCTTCTTCCCTTTCGGGGTCGCGGGGGTGCCGGAGCCTATCCCAGCTACTGAAGGGCGAAGGCGGGGTACACCCTGGACAGGTCGCCAGTTTGTCTCAGGGCCTCAATCACACACACATTCACTCTCACATTCACACCTAGGGGCAATTTAGAGTCACCAATGAACCT
Organism: Oryzias melastigma; assembly: GCF_002922805.2. Lineage (NCBI taxonomy): Eukaryota > Metazoa > Chordata > Actinopteri > Beloniformes > Adrianichthyidae > Oryzias > Oryzias melastigma. The sequence goes on along the minus strand of NC_050532.1, from coordinate 5,406,789 downwards.
ATGAAGCATGTTTTTGGACGGTGGGAGGAAGCCGGAGTCCCCGGTGAAAACCCACGCATGCACGGGGAGAACATGCAAACTCCACACAGAAAGGTCCCAGCCGGGACTTGAACCGGGGCCTTCTTGCTGTGAGGCGAGAGCGCTAACCACTGCGCCACCGTCCAGCCCACTTGAAAAACTTGTGATGAATAAAAAATATTGTGAAAAAAACATTAGGATGATCAAGAAGATGTAATGAAAAAGGTATCACAGTAAGAATGGTTATTCTGACCAGTATAACAACTGAGCAATAGCTTTTTATTTCTCAGTTGAAGTCTATGGGATTTTGACTTCATGGAACCAGCAGGTACAGAACTTCCTGTTTGGAATGCCAGGGGGGAGGGGTCACTCAATCCAGTTCTCTGTGTACAGTCAATGGATATACACGTGTTTTGGTTTCATTAGTGATTTTGAAATATGATTTTTTAACTCCAAAAGGGATTCTGGTCCCATTCATTTTTATGGTTTCTCCTGCTTTTATGTTATCATTTTTTGAGGAGGATTTTCACTGTACCAAAAATTCCCGTTTTTCTAATATTAAAGTCTTACATTTTTGCACAAAGACGGAATAAAAAAAGAATTTTAAAAAAACAACATGGTACTAGTACTCCAGGACTGCAGTGATTCATAAATATGCGTTTATTTCAATCAGAACAGCTCTTAAAAATGAGAAAAGTTTCAATATTTGCCCAGAAAGCTGCCATAATTTCTTCAGAAAGTAAAAAATTCAAAATGCTGTCTTTTTTTCCTTTTAATTTGACTGACATTGACAGTTTCTCTGTGCCACTGTGGCTTCCTTTCAGATATGCAAACAGCTCAGCAGTCCTAACCAAACTCTGCTCACAGTTAAAGGTCAGATTTAATCAGAGTTACCATAATGTACACAAGCAGATGGGCTGCCGTAAGACCTCAGTTCACATGATGTGAAAGACACAGCGGTTGAGTTGGTTGACACACTGTACCGAAACAAAAGGCCTCAAACTTGTAGTGGTTGCAGCAAAAAGACATTTATAAATATATTGCACAGCAGCAACACAAAATCTGGTAGTTTGATACATCATAGAGCACGAAAACAACTTTGTAACTAATCAGTATAAAGTATCAGATTCTGATTAAATGAAAACCTCCCAAAAGTCAATAAAAGTCAGAAAAGTGTGATTCTTTTAAATCAAGTGTGCTGAGTTACGATATTTAAAGAGTGAACAAACAACAAAATGCAAATAAATATCACATTACGCTCAAACGTCCAAAATTTTTTATATAAGGCTTCATTTGCAATAAATATTGCTTTTAATCCATCAAAAAATGCCATCTGCTTTATCATCTTCTATTGGTAGCTTCTGTTTTTATAACTAGACGAGTGTTTGTTCCACCGCAATCAGCTGAAGTCATCAGAATGTGACTCATTACTGACATAAGTAGTGTGAGAAAAGTTTGGTTGTTCTGATCCAAACACAAGTCTATGCTCATAAAGAGCAAAACGGAATTTTACAAGAAAAAGATTCTAATCAATAAAGTTCTTCAACAGCAAAATAATCTTAGTTTAGGAAAACAAGTTATAGGAACTAAAATTTGATTCTTAACATCAGGATTCTTGGTGAGATTGTTGTGAAACAGATTAGCGACCTGTCCAGGGTGCCTGGGATAGGCTCCAGCAACCCAGTGACCCCTAAAGGGATATGAAAATGGATGGATTTTTTTTTTATTTATTTAATGAAAATCTGCCAATAGGGTAAGAATTTCTAAATTATTTCCAAAGATCCTGTTTTTGCAATATTTTCAGTAAGAAGGATTTCAGTTATTGCACCACTAAGCTGAATGGTTCAGTGTAAAACATGGAAGAAAACCATTCATGGTTGATATAGTCTTTTGTTATAGTCCTTCATGGATCAACATCTGCTCCCGTCTTCTAGGACTGCTTAGACAGAGTCCCACACAGCCCTCATGGCTGCAGGAAGTACTTCCTGGGCCTCATCAAAGTGGTGGAACATGGTAAACGACTCATGACCTAATTTGCAAAACCGACTCTGAATGCAGTTATAAAAGGTGATTGTTTTTCCTTTTTCTTTGTTCTCCTCCCAACTCTCCTCCGTTATCAGCGGCTTTTCTTTACTGTTTTGTTTAATAACTGATGTTTCTCCTGATGGTTCCTGGTGTTTTGCATGAGAGTTCAAACGGGACAAGTCCACTCGAGTGATTTTGCATCGGCTGGGACACTTAAAACGAAACCCATATCTTCTGATATTTGCATAGGAAGCAGTCGGGCTTACCTTCTGTGCTTTAGGGGAGTATTAGTTTGCTGTCTGGAGAAAATGAAACGGAATATTTCAAAAATGTCATGTTCTTTACTATGAATGTTCATAAATGTTGAGTTTATACGGAGGAGGTCCTTGAGGCTACGTTTACACCTCATCACGCGGCCACTACCAATAAAAATGCATCTAAAATACACATCATCCCCTCAAGTTTCTACAACCATCTTTACACTCGACTTACAAAGCGTGGAGGCATGGAACCCACATTAAAAGTGAAACCAGGTTGAACTTTGACCAATCAGGGACTCTGATTTTATAATGATGTATAGATGACATCCATTTCCATTCATAGAATTGTAATTTTTTAAATTTTTGTGGTTTGTGTCTGACCAAGTCTTTTATTTATCGGAACAGAGCTGTGAAAGTAAAAGCTTGAAGAGAGATTCACACCACGCTGAGATTATATGTGGCAGATATGAAAACAGTAGAAAAAGAAGAAAGGAAGAGGAAGACCCTCCCATCATGCCTAGTCTGAACGTGGCAATAGAAAAAGAGTTTCTAGTGGCCTAAAGACATTTAAAAGGGACTCTGAACATTTTGAGATTGTTTGTGAAATAATTTGCATTGTTGTTTTATTTGTTTATTTTTTGTTGTTCTATTTCAGAAAAAAACGAAATAAAAAAAATAATAATATTTTTGAGTTGGAGATGTTGGATTAAGGCGAAGAATTTTAGGTTTGCTGTAGGAGCACTAAGACTAAATAAAATTAATTATATTTATGAAAGGTAAAATATTGCTTCAAAGTGCATTACAGGCCAGAGTGTACATTTCTAATGATAAGACATCTGGTAAAAAGTTTGAACTCTCATTGAAAAGGTGACAGAAAACAACCAACATTAAAAAAATAAAATAAACTTTTGATTCGGTTAACCTATTCCAAGCGTCAAATACTGAAATAAATTATACAAAACACAGATATAAGTGACCCAGTTCAGATTCCAATTTATTAAAATATAAATAAAAATGTGCAAACATGTTAAAAGGTTCTGCCATCTTTGTAGCAATGTAATTACCCAAAATCATAAATAGACTTTTTTTTTGCAGGAATGCATACAGCACACACATATCACATTGGATTGATTGAATATAGTGATTATCAATTAAAGTCTAGAGTTTGATTTGTGGCTTTAAATAGAAGATTTTAATTAAAAAGGCTAAAATCAAATCCCATAAATGCATCACATATTGTTGCTTAAATAAATTCATTTTTTAGAAAAAAATATGGCAACTTTATTAAGATACACACATTGAAGTATTAATCACATGCAAACAACAGGGTCTTCTTTACACTTCAGGGGCCCGTTTCAAGAAGCAGGTTCAACAAATTTAGAGTTCGAACCTGAACTTAGAGTCACTGGACTCAAAATTCTCAAACTCAGGGTTTTCGGTTCCAGAACAGCTGAAAATGTTTGATTCAATCAACTTGAAGTTGTCAGAACCAGAATTAGGTGTGAGCGTCGCGACCATCAATGGAGCAAAGACAGCATGATTCACCATGGCAACGGGGACAAACAGCTGAGTTACGTACTTCCGGCGACGGAAATTGATAAGT
>NC_050532.1:5337658-5402015 GCF_002922805.2 Oryzias melastigma | reverse complement strand
CCGAAAACTCAGAGTTTTGCCGAATTTGGAGTTCACGAACTCAGAGTTCCAACAAAACCTGCTTCTTGAAACGGGCCCCAGATGTTCACAGACATTTATTTTGTTGGAGGAAATCACCTCCAGAAAAAACAAAAGAAAAACTCAACAATTCAGTTGTTGTAATACATATATTTGACCAGCAGAGGTCAGTGTAAAATTAAAAAAGAGGAAAGAAAACAATCAAAGCGGAACTATTGGAGGAGCAATACAGTTTAAGTAAAAAAAAATCTATGTTTCAGTATTTATGTCTTATTTTTTACTTCTGCAGTATAATAATTCATAAAATGAACATTTATATTAAGCCGTGTTGATTTTTAACCACATTTGAACCATAAATCAATGTCTTTTATTACACACGACACCTAATAAATATATTTTTCTAGTTTGTAGAGTCAAACACTCGCTGAGGCAACCACATGACACGCATCAAAACGAGGAAAACATCACACGCAGACTGTTGTCATAACAACATATTGCAACGAGAGGCGAGTACCATCTGGTAGGAGGTTTTTGAGACACATCAAGAGGATGAGGCGATGGATAATAGTTTCACAGGAACACCAATCAGACTGGATGCACAGAGAAAGGGTGCATCTGCAAATTCAGCCGTGTAAAAATGTGGTGGTCAAGTGGTGGGGAAGCAGAAAACAGGAAGTTGTGAGGCTGCCGGGGTGGGAGGGGCTAGTTTGAAAGATTTATATTAGGAAAGGAAAGTAGCATTTGGGAGATGATGGGGAAGTTTTTATTGGCTGTGTTCTTTGAGCCAAACATCCTAACTCATGGTTGTTAGCAGCCCGTGTACACATTAATCACACACATTAATCTGTATTCAATTTGGGTCCAGACTGACCTTGAGCGTTTCACCTGAGGTATGCGCTTTGCATCCATTAAGTCGATGTGGTGTAAAACCATCGCACAGCATCAGCGTGAAGTGTCTATTACCACCGTCTTATTTCCTGTTTATATGGCAACTGCCTCAACATCCTGTTTTTAATTACTTCTCTCCTGCAGCAGATGCTTCTCACAGCAACCTGCTGTGGATTACTCCCCTGAGAACTAATGTGCTGTGACAGACCCCACTTTTCCAATCAATAACTCGCCCTAAATCTGCCATCTCCCTGCCTGCCAAACACACTCCCACTTCTAATGGCACATCATTTTCTTTAAGGGGGTGTAATTGCAGACGGTGGAAAGCTGGAGCCATTTCTGTTTCGACGACGCAGACACTGTGAAGGAATCTAAACGAAACACGCAGCAGCGTACAGGAAGCGATGGGGGCTTTTACAAAGCTTTCCAACACACTTCAGAAAAAAGCACTCACTTCCCCGTTTCGACTGTAAGACTTTAAATATTCTTGATGAAGTCGCTTTCACTTCACGAAGCGACTGCTGTTAGCTCGTCAAGATGTGTGTTTGAGTTCTGAGGGTAAGTTCAACCTTTAATTGACCGTAGATTCCTGATCTGCTAAGATTTTCAGGTGAACTGAGTGTTTTTTCACTCCATACATCAGTTTGTTTTTATGATGTATTGGTTGGTGGGGCCTATTTCATTTTATTATTGAATATTATGACTCATTTATTATAAATATGTGCAGTAATATAATAAAAAGGCGCTTCAAATGTCAGCTTCACGTCACATGACTTCTAATCGATGGAGTTCAAGATAAATGTATCTTCTGTATTTGTGATTAAAAGTAACTTTTATTCAAAAAATGTACTTTTTTGTTCAAATTATGTATGAAATATGACTAATTTATTTGTCTTTTCTCACATTTTTATTTTTTTACCGTATATTTAGACATTAAATGACATTAAAGTAAAATTAAAAGAAAGTAAAAAGATTTTAATTTAAAACAAGCATAGATAAAAAGAGCGGACGTAAACTTTTGAATACATATTAATCAAATGCAACTGAGAACAGGTGAGTCTTTAACCTGGATTTAAATACACTGAGTGTTTCAGCAGATCTAATGTTTTCTGGAAGTCTGTTCCAGATCTGTGGTGCATAGAAGCTGAATGCAGTTTCTCCATGTTTAGTTCTGACTCTAGGAACAGATAAAAGACCAGATCCTGATGACCGGAGAGGTCTGGCTGGTACATACTGGGTCAGGAGGTCAGTCATGTATTTTGGTGCTAAACCATTCAAAGCTTTATAAACCAGTAACAGAACTTTAAAGTCTATCCTCTGACAGACAGGTAACCAGTGTAAAGACCTCAGAACTGGACTGATGTGGTCTACTTTCTTGGTCCTTGTGAGAACCCGAGCAGCAGAGTTCTGAATAAGCTGCAGTTTCCTGATGGATTTTTTTGGTAGTCCTGTAAAAACACTGTTACAGTAATCAAGTCGACTAAAGATGAAAGCATGCACTAGTTTCTCCAGGTCCTGCTTAGACATCAGATCTTTAATCCTTGAGATATTTTTGAGATGATAATAGGCTGATTTAGTGACTGCCTTAATGTGTTTATCAAAATTTAGGTCTGTGTCTATCACTACACCCAAGTTTCTGGCCTGGTTGGTAGTTTTAAGTTGAATAGATTGAAGCTCTGTAGTGACGTCTAACCTTTTTTCTTTAGCCCCAAAGACAATAACCTCAGTTTTGTTTTTGTTTAATTGAAGTAAGTTGTGACACATCCAGTCATTAATGTCCTCAATGCATTTACCAAGAGCCTGTACAGAGCCTCGGTCTCCTGGTGTCAGTCTAATATATATCTGTGTGTCATCTGCATAGCTATGGTAACTAATGTTGTTGTTCTTTATAACCTGGGCCAGTGGGAGCATGTAGATGTTAAATAGAAGTGGTCCCAGGATGGAACCTTGGGGCACTCCACATGTAATTTCTATTGGTTCAGAAGTGAAGTTACCAATTGACACAAAATATTTCCTGTTTTCTAAGTACGTTTTGAACCAGTTTAGTACTGGCCCAGTGAGACCCACCCAGTTTTCCAGTCGTCTCATAGTATTGCGTGGTCGACTGTATCAAACGCAGCACTGAGATCCAGTAGAACTAGCACTGACATATTTATATATAAAGGAAACGTCTGGCTATTTAAGTTACTTCACTTTCTCCCCATGTTTTTTTAACACAAAAACATAGACTGAGGTTAAAAGAAAAATACTTTCACTTGTGTTTGTTGTGTTGTGCTTTTATGTCATGTTTTCTCTTAGATTCAATACGTTTGGGCGGTTGAGATTCTGCAACCACTTCAGTTCAGATCTTACGATGATATCAATATTACTTTTTACTTTATTTTTTTTTTATTTTAGGGGGAAAAATGAAAATAAATATTGTTTCACTGTCTCAATTTATGTGTTTATTGCCTTAATATTTTGAGTATTGTTTCATGAAGGATTTGAAACTTCAAATGTAGGAAGAATTTAGCAGCACTTCTCTAAAAATGCATGTTTTACTTTCCTTTTTTGTTTTTGTCTTGGGGTCACGGAGGCTGTAATCACAGTGGTGGACAACAGGTTTATGCGTCGTTCACTTTGGACCTGGATGGCAGCTGAAGATCTTAAGCCAGAAAGAAGTCCAAGACCAGAACCTCATAACATCCCCCTCCCCCACGCACATTTCAGTTGAAAAATACTGTTGTTTTGGTCGTAAAAGACTAACATAGCCAGCGACCCTAACACATACGTTTGAGTTTTTTTTAACTTTTACCACCTGAGGTGTTCCTGTCAAAATCTACACACCGTAACTCCTTTCATGATTAATGTGAATTAACTGACCTGCAGAGAAAAGCGGTTTAGCGCTGGTAAGCAACACTTTAAAGTGACATTACTAAAATAAAGTCATTTCTATCGGTCGAAAGCTTATTTTCTCCAACAGAGCTGGCGGGTTAGCGCAAGCTAACTGCGGTCAAACGTAAACACTGGTCTGTCAATGTAAAAGTCTTAACAGTTTTACAAATCTGAACACTTTTGTTAATATTCTTTAAGAAAGTGTTTATCCTCTTTTGACACATTTTAAGATAATCCTGAACACTAGAAGACGTTTTAATAAAACTGCCTAAACTATGAAATCTTCTAGAATTCCGCTTTTGTCAAATGGTGTTTGGCAATTTCTGTTCCCGGCTAGCGGTTTCACCAAGTCCTCTCGTGAATGTGGAATCCCGAAACACCTATATAAAGTATGCACTCTTACATGAATATTTTCTATTGGAATTGGAGGTTCAAATCTGTTACCACAGCAGTGTAATCCTCAAAGATTGAGCTTTTGTTTTATAAAAAAAAGGTATTTAAAACCCTGATAGTTTACAAAACATGTATTTATTATTTGATATATAAAACAATTTGGTCCAACAAAATACCATTTGTTTTAATAAGTATAAACTGATGTGTCCAACTAACCAAATCCTTGCTTCCAAAGTGATTTGGGGTAAATTAGCTGTTCAATTTGGAGCGTTTGGGCCAAAATGAAACAGTTTTACACAGAATTTAGCAAACTTTTCAATAAATAAAAAAGCATAAATGCACAGAATCCAGGTCACTCCTTTAGCAAAAAGTTGTTTATTTTAATGTACTACAAGTACAATTAGGCCAAGCTAAAAAATGAGGCTTGCTTTTTATATACTATCCACTGTTAAGCATATTCCATTTTAGTCTGAAGAAGTATTCAGTCGGAATACTTCCTACTGTACATTTAGTAGACTTGCTATACTTATACTCAAGTATACTTCATAAAATCAACTTCAAGTGTTTTGCTAAGGACTGTGTGATAAGATCCAACCAAAACTGTAAAAAAAAAGGCTAAGCAGACACTTTCTGACAAATCAGTGAGGATTTGGACACACTTCAGTTTCGTTCCCAGTTTAATCAGTGGCCCCTTCTGCTTATTTTATTTTTTTATAGTAAGTTCCTCTTTTTAGAGTCTGATCAAACTGGAGCTAAACACTCATAAAAGCACTGAGGCCTCCACAGAACAGCAGAGCACTTCCTGTCTTTATTTGTGGAGGACTGACCTCTCTGGGAAGATCCTGTTCTAGGTGGTGTTGTTCAGCAGTTTTCAGTTAACTAAATTAACAGATTTTTTTATTTATTTTTTGCATATACTTAGGAATTTTGTTCTACTGTTAAGTTCTCATATCAAAATTTGAAACTAACACCTGTGATCTCAAAGGAACCTCAGTCTTTAAGAGATCAGTTATTTCTGTCAGAGGTGTCTATATGTACGTTTATAAATAAAACACCATCTTTACTGTTGGACTTCTTTATGTAAAGCAGTAAATTAGATACTTAAAGCTTGAGGGGAGTAACCCCCCATTTCCCATCATCTATTTGTTTAGACCAGGGGTGTCAAAATCACATAAGGGGCCAAAATCCAAAACACACCTTAGGTCGCGGGCTGAACAGAATAAACATTTATTGAACACTCTAAAACTACATTTTTAAAACTTTAAAACCGTAACTTTTTAACATAATTAGGAACTAGATATATAGCATTGCCTGTGATAATACTAGTGTGAATGCTGTAAGCTGAATTTGGCCGCTGAAAATGCTAGTGAAGATAGCTGAAGATGCTGAAAGTGATAGCCAGCTAAAATTTTAGCAAAATGCCAAATAAATGTCAAAATATTTTGTCAAAATTATACAAGTTAGAAAGGAGTGCAAGATAACATCTGGCCATCAATCACAATAAAATAAAAGGATCTGGAGGGCCTTGACTTTGACACATGTGGTTTAGACTCTCCCACTAGCTTACAGCCCCTCACAACCCCAACCAAACATTACCGCTGCAACAAAAATGTGATACTGGAGATCTCCAGCCGTACAATTTTGAGCAGGATGCCACCTTAGACAGGGAGCATACATAGATATATTTGTCCACAAGTGCATCGGAACAAAACAGTTTGCTGTGGTAGCATCTATGTCACAACTAGAAGGTCCTAAAGAAGCATTCAGAAGTGCTTAATTTTCTTTATATGTCTTCCATCATAAGAAAAATGCCACAATAACATGTTAAAACATAATTTTCCTTGGAGTGGGTCTATAAATTTGCATGATTTGTACATTTTTCTGGAGACTAACAGCAGTTTGTGGTTATTCCAGTATGAGTGTGGGCCGGATCTCCTCCAACATGTCTGTGGACCCGGGGAAGCCGGAGCAAGGCCCGATGGAGTACCGCATAGCAGCCCTGGTCTTCTACAGCGTCATCTTCGCCATCGGAGTCACAGTCAACCTCACCGCTTTATGGGTGTTCGCCCTGACCACCAAGAAGAAAAACTCAGTGACGGTCCACATGATCAACGTGGCAGTGGTGGACCTGACCTACACTCTGCTGCTTCCCTTCAGGATGGTTTACCTCCACCAGGACTACTGGCCTTTTGGGAACATGTTCTGCCGGATCACCGCGGCTCTCACCATTTTCTACCCCTGCATAGCCTTGTGGCTGTTTGCGTTGATCAGCGCCGACCGCTACATGGCCATCGTGCAGCCGAAGCACAGCAGGGAGCTGAGGAACGTGCCGAAGGCCGTGGTGGGGAGTCTGGGATTGTGGGTCATGACTCTGGGCAGCATGGTGCCCTTGATCTTCCCGGAGGATGACCCCGACCGCGTCTCTAACTTTACCACATGCGTCAAGATGCAGGACATCATCTACATGCGCCATGAGAACTTTGTCAACTTCATCAGGCTCATCTTCTTCTTCCTGGTGCCCACGTGCATCATGATCGGCTGCTACATCACCATCGTGGACAATCTAATCCATGGTCGCACCTCGAAGCTCAAGCCCAAAGTGAAGGAGAAGTCCATCCGGATCATCATCACGCTCATCGTCCAGGTGCTGGTGTGCTTCGTGCCTTTCCACGTGTGCCTGGTGCTCCGTCTGCTGGGGGACTCTGAGGATGGCGGCTTCAGCATCTGGGCGGTCTTCACCACCTTCCTGATGAATCTGAGCACCGTCCTGGACATCATTTTGTATTACATTGTCTCCAAACAGTTCCAGGACAGAGTGATCAGTGTGATCCTGTACAGGAACTACCTGCGAAGCGTGCGGCGGAAGAGCAGGCACACGAACACGGGCAGCATCCGGTCACTGAGCAACCTGACCAGCGCCATGATCTGAACCAAAACTGCTCTCAAACTCTACACGCTTCGCCACAGCCAATGACGGCAGCACTGTCTAGCTCTTATGGTTGATTAAAAAAAAAAATGTTTTCAAAGTGTAATTTACACTCACAGTATGGGAGTGCTGCTGTTTTGGCGAAAAGCATCTGTGTTCAGCTCTGATTGACTCGCCCATGAGATTCGAGCTGTGAGTCTTTTCTATAACACCGAGTGTCTGTGGAGCAGGTGTGACACGTGCGGGTGAAAATAAAGCTAGTCCACCGAATCCCACCACTCACATCGGCATGCACGACACGGAAACTCAACCTTGTTACCAGGTGAAACCCACGAAGGGTCTGACCGCCTGCACAGGAAACTGGGGTGGGTTTCAGAAACAGATGACGCTCTTATTCGTCTCAGAGGTTTACAGAGAGGACGCCTGCAAATGTGATTCATAAACACCACGGTTCAATCGTTGCCATTTGATTTCCAGCACAAACACTCCAAGGAAGGTGCTGTAAAGCTCCTGACCAGGTGATGGCAGCATGGCACAGCTAAGATCCCACTCCGTTTTCCACATCAGAGCTTGTTAAAGTTTACCAAAGTGAACAACTAGGTAGTTTTTGCCCCAACATTTCCACGACACCTTTTCACTTCTGTTTGTTTGTTCACTTCCTTTCACGCATTTTCCAGGTATTTTCTAGTTAACAATAAACAGCTTCTTCTTCCACCTGGAATCTGGCTAAAGTGTGTTTATGGTGAAATGTGAATAGTATTGATTAGATGTTAAATGATTCAGTTGCTTCGAGTGCATTTACAGTAACATGCTCAAGAGACGTCAGAGAAGCTATTTACAAGATTTATGGCAACCTTAACCTTTCAAAGAAAACATTTTCAGTGCAGGGGAATTTTTTCGGGCCTTTGGCTGCAGGTGCACGCAGCAATTTATAGCTTAATGTGTTCCTCAAAGAACAGACAAGTAATGAGTCATAGATGAATGAGATATGCATCATCGCGAAGAGGCTGTAAAAGACGAAAAGCTTCTTATGATTTCCTGTACAGACCTCATGCGAGATAAAAGGGGCTGGTTTGTGTCTGGTCGAGAACAGGAAGTGTAAAACAGCATGTGACCAAAATAAAACGAGAAACACAGAATGCAAACGCACGGCCAATATTTTAGAGAAAGTGACATTTCAAAAACATCAACAGAGTAAAAACAAAAAGTTAAATGATATAGGTTTTAGAGAACACAAGTAAACCATAAATATACATCAATAAAATAAGAGAATAAAGCAACTAAAGGAATTGATTTTTACAAGAACTCCTAATTTAATATTTACCCAATTTAGCAGCAAACTGTGTTGACAGGAACTCTGACGTCACTGATGGAGCCAGAAAACCAATTCAGGACATCGTCTCTCATGCGATCGCAACTAAGTTTGCACATAAACAAATATATTTACTTCTTTTTTGATTGAGTGATTAATTGATTAATATGGTTTAGTTTAAGCATAAATTGTGGAAAATACAAGGCAAAACACACATTTTTCAAATTAATTACTTAAACAATGAAATGCATTTATCAGAAAATAGAAAACAAACATAAACAAAGACACTTTATTTTACAGTTTTGCAAAGTTCTATAATCCGGTTCTCATCAGATCAAATGCAACTTTTTTTATTATAAATATATATTGAGGGAAGGTCTAAAAATGCCTTGTTTTCTCCTTTTTTAAAGAATTTTTAATGTGTTTTATATGATGTACAGAGGTTATAGTACTTGTAATTAAAAAAAAATCAGTCTGGAACACCTACTTTGATGGATACATCATAATTTCTAATTATACTCTCTGCTTTCACACAACACTTTTGAGAACTTTTACCAAAACACAATATCTGCTTGTTTGGGGAAATTCTGTTTGTGGTGAAGTAAAGGACTTTAAGGAAGCATGCAGTGAGGAAAACCCAGGGCTCTAAAAATACGACATTTCATTTATAAAAGCAAAACAAAAAATTCCAGTGTGAGAAGAAAAAAGAATCTTACCAAGAATTCCTATTTAAGGAAAAAGAAAATATGACACATTGTCTCAAACTGGTGAAAAACACTTTTTATAAGAATATGTGAGATTTTTTTACCGAAACAAAGGTCCTTTAACTTTCTTAAAATTAAGTTTTTACAGTGTACATGCCAGTAAAAAAATAATCCCCTGGTTTTATTTATTATTTTATTTTATTAACTCACTATATGTGCCTTGTTTTTGCTGCTGCCTCCTTTCCTTTCTTGGACAGCCTGCAAAGCACAGTGAACTTCACCTCTTCACTTTTAAGAAAGACTACAGATCTTTCTTCATCTGCAGAGTTAGAATGCACTTTCAAAGTGACTGTATGAGGAAACAAATCAATCAGCCCTGCAGTGAGGAGCATAGATGAACAAGCACAGTGTTTTTTTTTTTTTTTTAATTGGGCACCTCTTGGCCTCAACGTCAGAACTACACATTAGCAACTCTCTGAAAACAACAAATTTAAAAAAAAAAATAAATTATTATGACTTAATTTAAATGTAAAAGATAAAGTTGTTTAATGCAGCTTTCCACAAACACTCAGATCAATAGAGTGATCAGAGCGTTCTTGAATGAGCTTTTAGTCTGTGGTGTTCACACTGGACAAGCAGGGAGGGGCTTCTTCTTCTTTTCCAACTGTTTCCTAGTGCATGTCCGTCATCTACAGTTGGAAGAAGCATGGTGCGAAATGTTGAAGCGGTGCAAATCTTTTTCCATCTTTGTCTTTCACAGCTTTATTCCGATATATGAAGAACTTACATTTAGCCCTTCAAGTGGAGAGAAAAAATGGCGTCTTCTTTACTAACCCTCGATGACGTTATCGATAGTCGCAGGTCATCCACGTTGCAGCAATGCTACTAGCACTTGAAAAATACAAAACAACATCAATTTAATAACTTTAAAAAAATCACACTAAAACAAAAACTCATTGCTTACATTTAAATGTAAAATTCTGTGCTTCAGAGCTTGAAATGCGCACCTCCTCCACCCATGTTTGTGGGGGGAGGAGGTACGGCTCCTCCTTTAAGAAGAAAAACTTTCAGACACCACTACAATTGGAGCGGTGGAGAGGAGCCAGAGAGGCAGGAAAATAATTTGGATTCGGCCCTTGTGTAATAGAATTCCGACTGGGCACAAACTGGAACTAGAAAAGTTGCATTACCTGCGATAATGCTAGAGTGAATGCTTTCAGCTGAAAGTAGTTGCTGAAGATGATGAAGCTTTTTGCTGAAAATTGTGACGCAATTTATTTTAATTGCTGAAGGGATTTGATGAAAATGTGAAAGCTATTTTCAAAATGTAGAATTTGCTAAAAGACTGGAAATTTTATCTAAGAACTATGAAAGAGCTCTGAAGTTAACCTAAATTCTGAAAAATTTGCTTAAAAATGCACAATACATGCCAATTTGGCAAAAAATGAATAGTGTGTTGCTTAAATGTAAGCTCCAAATAGGCATAAAAAAACTTAGTAGATGCCAAATTAGCTAAAAAATAAAATAAAAAAGCTAGCTTGTTTCTTAAATACTAGCTAAACTCCAAAATAGCCAAAAATTCCTCAGTAAAAAAAACGTTAACCTGTTGCTAAAATAGAAGCTAAACTTTAAATTTAAATAAAAAAAAATATTTAAATAAATAAATTAATGAGCCTTTAAAAAAAACTGAATATAACAAATTAGCTAAAAACTTTAGCATGTAGCCCATGAATATATTCAAAGGCTTGTTGCTAATGTAATTAAAATTTTGAAATATGAAGACTTTCTCATTTATTTCCTTTGGGGCATTTCCTATGCCTATGGTTACTAAGCATTCACGCAATTATTAACTTCTCTTTCATGATCAATTTTCAAACGGTTGGTACTTTTGTGAATTTTTGCGCAACTACCAAATCCGAGTCCCTGATTGGTCAAAGTTCAACTTAGTTTAACTTGCAATTCACGTTCAGTGGATGCTCATTTTGTACATGGAGCCAGAAAACAGTCTTAAAAACGTGTGTAGCTAAGCGAAAGCATTAAATAGACTTTCATTGGCAGTGGCCATTTGAATGAATGTTGCCAATTGCGCTGTGAACGTAGCTTTAGACCCGCCCCCTCTGTGATCCGTCTGTAGGATACAGAGGGAGTGGATTTACACTAAATAAGAGGAGGCAGACTACCAGATCTCCATCTGACGCGGAATATTGGCAACTGCACTCCATCAAATGGTGATGGGTTTATTGGCTTGTGGACTACAAGTGGATTTATAACCGAAAAAGCCAAAGGTCGAATGAAACATCAGAGGGTCCTCTATCTGTCCCACCTGTTAGACATCAAAGACAAACCAGCCATGCTGCTCACAGCTACTGGCATTTAAAACAATTAAGTTTCCTGTCAAGTCTCTGTGATGAATTATCCGGAAGCTTTAACCGCTGCAATTTTAAATCTTCCCAACAAGGGCCTTTGTTGTAGAGAAATTAATGAAAACAAGATTGTCTTTCATAGGAGCTGATCTAACAGCGCGACAACCAGCTGCTCTTCTTTGGGAATAAAAAACAGTCAGCATTAAACACAGCTCACAGAATTTTTTTTTTTTTTTTTTTTTACCACTCGTGTGGAAAACAAATCAGGCGGCAGGCGCAGTGGCCATCTGTTTTGTTATTTGATATGTGTGAATACATGTTGTAATGACTTTGTTTGTGAATCACTCTGCGCAGCAGAACACACGAGAGCTCTCGAAGTGCTGGAGTGTTCAAAGCTAATCATATAATTGGACACAATAGTCGATGACAAATGGAGACGCTCGCAGGCAGCCAGCTGGGGAAGTGAATATGTAATCATTGTAAAATCATATCGTTTTTGCATATTTAAAGAAAGCTTAATAGGCACTTGGGTTTTTTTTTTTTTCAGTTTTGGTGTCTTTACTGGGTTTGGTGGTTGAACTGAGTCGTTGGGAAAGAGGTGTGTTTTATTCTGTTTGTTAAGCTACGTTGGTTTTCTGTTCTGTTTTCTCACATCTATTTGTGGAGACCGGTCCTTAAACATGTCTGCTCCTTCATTCACTTTCATTTTCTTTCTTTTTCTCATCTCTATCTCAGAAACTGGCATTAATCAATTAAGGGTTAAGGTTAACCAGCATTGCTGCTGATGGATTAGAGGCATTTGTTTATCAAGCTGCAGGTTTGATAAGGTTGTTCTGTCGTGGGACAAACTCAGTGACACACCAACAATGTTCAGGGTGAGGAATTACAAAGCAATGAATTACTGTAATTTAACTACTTTTGTTAGTAACGGAGTAACAAGTTCAAATTTCAGTTACCAGACCCTCATTACTCAGATTTTGGTGCAGTAAAACCATTGATAACAGTTGGATTTGACATTTCTCTTTTTGAAATAAAACAAAATGGATCCTAATAAAAAGAAAAAGCGTTCCTGACACATGCGCACTAATGCAGAGTTTGATGAAGACAGCGAAAATACAGACATGGATGAATTTGTAGGGACATTCAGCAGCTGGAAATATTCAAACTCTTTTTACCTTGTTGTACATAAAGACAAAAACATTTCAGTTAAGTGCAAGTTATGTGCTGGAGATGAACCGTCCTCCACTGCCCAAGTGTCAATGAGCAACCAGTCTGCACATTAGGTAGGCAGGGGCGGGCTTACCAGTAGGCAAAGGTAGGCGACTGCCTGGGGCCCAAGCTGATTAATTAATTAAAGTGACTGAAATACATTTTATGCACATTATTATTTGAGTCTGTCATACAAAAAAAAAAAAAACTGCTTTAGGTGGGCGGACATAATTGAGGTTTGGCAACTTTTAGTTTCTTAGTGAATGCTCGGTCAAGGGAGGAAGCAGTGCCTCACCTGCAATCATGAGATAAAGTATAAGCCTACTATCAATAAAATGCTTGTCCACTAACCTGTTCTATAAATGCCATTAGTGCAGGCTGTGAGGTCTGCAGGCCGACAGTTTTTAAATTATTTCAGTTTTTTAATGCTTATCAAAACACAATCGCTGCAGAGGGCCCCATTTCACCTTTCGCCTGGGGACCCGAAACTACTAAGTCCGCCACTGTATGTAGGCTACTATACAATGTACATTTTCTCATGTTTATGTGGAGAAATTAATGAGGTGGTGCTTAAAAAACCTGAGTGCTCTTGTATAGCCTTTGTCTTTTTATTTTGTGGATTTTACAAGGGGATCTTGATTGTGCTTTATTCCTTTGAGAATTTGTATGTGAGTGGGAAAAATGTAAAGTAAAGGAACGAGTAGTGAATTACTTTTTAAATTGATTAATTAATCATAAGAATTTCATCCAGTGACTAATATAATCAGTTACTCTTTAAATGTAATGTACCCAAAACTGCACAGCAACTGCTGAGATGGTTTTCTTCTGAAGACTCCTGTCACCAGATTCCATCCGTACTCCAAAAAAACATTGTTTTAATGACCCACTACACTCTATACTCTTAAGGCATTTTTCTTATGATGGACATTAAGAATATTAGGCGGAAAATGTCCTTTCTGAGTATTAATTTATTCAAATCATTGTGAATCGGGAGCAGTTGTAAAAATGCATTTGGATAATGAGCTCCCTGCTCCGCTCCATTCTGATGCATCCACTTCCAGACAAATAGATCCATGAACGTCTTCATTCTCCTGGTCTGAGCTGGATTATGATCGAAACTGTATGGCTAGATTGCCCCAATGTTTTTATTATGCCGCTTATGATTGGTTGAAGGTGTGAAGGGCTGGAAATTAGCAGGAAAGCATATAAACAGAGAGCTCTCAGTTATGGATGACGGGGAGTGGGGGCGGGGCTACTCCATCGCTACAACTTCTGATCAACTAATTTCACTATGTCCAAGAAAACCCCAGTTTTTAAAAATGTAGGTTTAAAAACAGCATAATTATAATTAAAAGCCCACTGTGAACACTTTTTAAATCAACTAAAAGATGATCGGAGTGGAACTTTATTGAATGGAGCATAAAGGTTAGCTAGGAGCTCCACATATGTCTGAAAATGCAGCCTGAAGTCTTTATTTTAGATCAACTGATGGATTAGAATGTCACTTCAAGTGTTTTTTTCTTATGAAATGATTATTGTTACTTTATGTTTGGTTTTACTGTTCTTGGCACATTCGCTTGTGCTTTTTGCAGTGTGTGTTCCAATGGACCTTAAAGTGCTGATCAGAGCTGCAGGTAATTGTTTTCTAAATTAAAGCCTTGCTGGCTAATTGTCTTTGCAAAGATCAAAAGTTTTTTATAAAAAGTTCTTGTCTTAAATGGTAATTTATCATGCTTAAACGATATTAATATTAAAACATATTTAAGATTAAATACTTATGAACACCTATTATTAGGGAGAAACATTGCACAGCCAAAACATGCTTCCTAGAATTGAGCCAAAATATCTTTAAAAAAAATCAATTAATTAATTAAATAAGCATTACAAAAAAATCTGCCAATGAGGTAAGAAAAATAGTCCTACCAAGAATTCTTGTTTTAAAGAAAAAAATCTAGTTATTCAGACAATTTTCCTTAAAAATGTTACTTTAAAAAATGTTTTAAGATATTTTTTTTGCAAGACAGAAAATAAGAAAATGTTTTCTTTTTACTCTCATACGATGCAGTTTTTGCAGTGTTAGGCAAGAAATCTAAGACAAAAGGGTTTATTTTTCTGCACCTCCTGCATATTTTTCTAAAAGAAAACCTGAAAAACATCTTGAAAAATACCACTATTTAGAATGTATATAAGCAAATAAAATGTTAGTAGCAATAAATAATTCAAATCAACAGCAGAAAGCGAATATCCTTCAGTTTTCGTTAAATCATTTGAACCCTTCTATTACTCTTCATATTGTTTCCATTAAAGATCACAAGGACATGAAAGAGAGCCTATAATGTTATATAGATACAGTAAGCATCCAGCCTCAGCTGGGCCTCCTTTACTGTACAGCGCTAGCAGCTGCCTGCATTTACATCACTTAGTGTTTCTCTCAGGGCGCTTTAATGCACCCAACCTCTCCCCTGGTAAACTTTACAATAGGATGTTGAAGGATACTTCTGGACTGCCATAGGAAGTGAGAGGCACATGTGCATGGATGTAGCTGTGCGGCGGCGGGTTCCCCCCTGCGCCGCCGAGCTTAAGGGCTGCACAATGAGGCTAATGGATTCCTTTTGTGGACAAAACTAGGTTAAGCACATGAGCTATTGTTTTTATCGCTGCTAGATGCTCAGCAGCGTCTTGCAGGAACCGTGTGAGGTATTCCTTTCAGTGCATTTTTTTTTAGGCAGTCTTCATCCATATTGTCCTTAATCTCCATTAAAATGAGATTATATTGTGTGAGGAGTTTCGAATGCGACTGATGCCAATTGACCTCGTATTTAGCAGAGCAGGGCAGAAATGTATGGCCTTGATTACAACTGAGCGTCTACTTTAGCGGCTCGTCCTGTTGCGTTTTCACACACAGCCAGCCACCATTAGCAGGTATAAATAATGCAGGCCTTTCATTTGTGTGTGTGTGTTTCTAACTTTCTGCTCAGCTAAGTGCCTGTATGGAAACCTTGGCCTCCTACTTGTCATGCTCTCCATAGATCCGATTTATTTTAAGTCTGAATAGCAGCGTGTTCTCAATAGCGCGCCGTTCAATGTGCGTGGAGATGTTTTTAATTGTATCATGTGAAGTGGAATAGGGACTGTGTGGGGTTATGTTAATATTTAATCCACTCTCACTTCAGGTTTCCTCGTGATCCTCGGTGTTGGAGGAGAGCGGAACAAGGAAGCAACTTTACAAGGTGAAGGGAGAATAAAAAAAGGCATTGTGGCTCGGGGACATGCTCTCACTCAAGACGTGGTGTTGTGGGAACCCTGTGAAGCCACTGTTATGAGACTCCACTTGTGTCTCTCTTCACTGTAGTGCAGCTCTGTCTGCACTGAGAGAGATATGATGGCTGTACAGTAAATGCACTTACTTGAGCTGGTGTTCATGTAAAGACAGAAACGACTGGGAGAGATGGAGAGCGGCGAAAGGGAGCAAACCTCAACGAGAAAGGAAAGGATGAGAGACTGAGGGGCTTCTGTGTGCACGTCACGTCTGCTCTGCTTCAGCTCAATTACAGGACTGATACTCAGAGAGGAAACTTCATCATGTCGTACAGATGTCTTCACTGCGAGGAGGAGGAAGGCGATTCGTGTTGTTGCTTAACGCGACAAGGTCTGCGTTTGTTCAGAAATGAGCACGACCAGAACATGCCTCAGTGCAGGTTCCTGAGAAAAGTGAGGAGATGCATAAAAGCAGATGTGGGAAAGAATACATGCTTTTTAAAGTGGAAAGTCAAGGGCAGACGCATGAAGTACTTCTAGGAAACAATAACGTGAAAATTCTGATATAGAAAAACTTGAAAATGACTTTTGATAATAATAAATATTTCAAATAAAAACACTTATTTTAAATGACTTCAAAGAAAAATCCCAAAAAACAAAACTGCGAAAAACCAACATTTTTGCCTCTATGTTTTTTTGCCTCCCCCTTAATTGTTTTCATCTTACTTTTACTATTTTATCAAAATGTGTTTTATTTTTTATTTCCCCCCTAATTTCTTTACCCCTTTTCACTTTTTTGTCATTATTTTAAGTCAGGGAATGCTTGAAATTTTGTTTATATTGGGAAAAAAGTTGAAAGTACATATTTTGGCTGCTAAATGATCTGTAGTTGCTGGCCTGGAGAACATTTCTGAATGCATCTGTTTGTAAATGCTTTATAAATGTTTGTTGGATCATAAACCAATGAACTCCTGTCTATGTTCAGGTTTACAGAGCAGGTAAATAAGGACAAAGATGACAGTACTCAAAGGTATAACGAGAGAAAAGCCCATTTATGACCTGTGTTGCTTAAAAAATGTCAGTACGTTTGCTTCGTGATGATCCTTTGTTGCACAGAGTATCTAATTTTATAAAGAAATCATGTGATCCTTTGTATTTATTAAAAGAAAAAACAAAGGTGAAAATGCATTTTTTTAAGTCTTTTTTATTTAAGATATTTTTGTTTGACTATTGAATAAATTAACACAAAAATGCTTTAACCCTATAATTTTATGATGTACAGATGGTATCAGATATTAGTCATTAGGTAATCTAGGGGGTTCAGGTCCATAAATGTGGAGACCAGATCATCCCTCCCCTTTTTTAACTCTCACACAGCCTTCAGTGAGAGTCTACAATGTTAAATAAACCCATTGAATAAGAAGGTGAGTCCAACTTGTGGCACTACTGTATAAACAAACTCAATTTTTCAAAGGAATTTTAAAGAACTCTGTAAATTTGGCACCTTTGGGCCTCCATACAAGAGATTTTCTAAAAGAACAATGGAGTGGAGGTCAAATGCCTTTTGGATAGGGGACTTAACAATTTGGCTGAGTGAATTAATCTGAAACAATAACTCGTGAACAATAATACTCTTTCAGCGAGCCATTCAGCTCCATCACAGTAAACATCTTTTATAATCCAGACAGCTCTATAAAGTGCTTTAGGCATCATTGGGCACGAGCGTTATTAGTCAGTGCCTGTGTGTAAATCTGAATAAAGCAGCATGCTGTTGATGCTGAGCAGGCACAAGCCCATATCTGTTCTTCACTGTTTCACTTCAAACGTGACAAAAACAGAGAACACACTCAACAACAATGGCCATGTTTTGCTTTAATTTGATTAGGTTTTGTCTCAGCGAATGCCAAGTTCCATTTTGCCTCAAGAATGTATCTCTTAATCACGTTCCATCCAGACTGTGTCTTTCATCTAAATCTCACTGCTGTGGCTCGCACCCAACTTTATTTCGCTAAAAGGTAGAGGGAAAAAAAGGAAACCTACATTTACACACACACAAGGGGGAATGCGATGACAAAAGCCTACCTCTCATCTCTGTCATGTGAAGTGATGCTTTGTGTTTAGCTGTGTGCGCTCAGAGGTGTGTGTGTTGTGTCTGTCTGCAGGCTCAGATCCTTGTTGTTTGGTTTGCTTCTCCATTAAGAGAGCTGTAAAGGAGAGGGAACAGATGGCTGCTGGCCCGCTCTGTCCTGCATCCTCTCACAACTGCCATACTTCCTGCGCGTCCATTAATCTTCTCTCACTAGTCCTACAGCACAACTTTATTAAAACAACTCAGGAGAGAAGGAAAAAAACAAGCCCGCGCAGCTGTCATGAGCAAAAAACAAAACCGTTGGTCCACAGAAGAACGGCCTCACGTTTCCAGAAGCATCTGTAAAACAGCTCGAGCAGAATCTGCTCGGCTTTGAAGCAGGATCTGCGATGAATGAATGCTCATTAAAATCCTACTGGCTGCTGTTGTTGTTTAGCTCAAAAAGGAGGTTTGTCAAAATGTGAGATGTTGGAATTGTGTCTTCTTTTATTGACTATAGATTCTGCTGAAGCTGGGAATTTGCCTGAATTTTTGTCACATTTTTTAAGTGTTAAGCAATTCAAAAAACATGCATTTATCCTTTTTATTTTTTATTTTTTGCAAATCACATATAGAACCTGTCTAACTTCTGGGTTGAAGCCTTAAAAAAAAAAAAAAAAAGTCTTTATAGTTCACCAAGCAACCACGAGGACAGGAGTCTGCAACCTGCTGCTCCAGATCCACATGTGGTTCTTTTATCTCTCCATGGTGGCTCCTTGGCCAAACATAAAATAAGTCATGGAGACTGCTGACCCAGACATGTCGACTGTCAGAGTCACTAGCTCCCTGGTAATGGCTGCCTAACCAAAACTACTAAACTAATAAACAAAACCCACAAACTAAGACTACCAACCCCAAACTAAAATAACAAAACCCAGCAGTGTAAGACTGCTGAGGAGAAAGAGGGGAAAAAGAACAAAAATAATAAATAAAAGAAAAATAAAATAGTAATTTTTAACGTAAGAATTACGTAATTAGCATTTATTTAATTTAGATTAGTTCAATTTATAAATTGATGTCTGAGGTGCACATAGATGATAAACTATGTAGGTTTTTACATCCCTGTTGACCTGAAGACGTCTTGTTTGCTCAAAGCTACCTTGTCCATGCCAAAAAATAGACATAATTCATATTTATTATTTAAATAAAAGAAGGTCATGAATGAAAAATCCAGTTTTCTTAAAGGCCAAAGTAAGACTATGCGGCTCATTCTAGGTTGTAATCAGTAGAAAACAAGCCCAAATGGCTGTTTTACTGTTAAAGGTTGCCGACCCCTGCACCAGGAGATTTGTAATATAAGAAAGTCGATTCTGATTCATTCAAATGTGAAATGGTGCTACTCTGCATATAACACATTATTGCAGATTATATTTAAAGATAAAGTGCACTGTGGTATAGTGGTCTGCAGTCTTACCTGACAGCGAGAAGGCTCTGGTTCATCTTCTGTCTGGAATTTACAGCTCCATCTTCCTCCCATATTCCAAAAACATGCTTCACTGATTGATCGGGGATTCTAAATCGTCCCTTAGTGTACATATGCAGGTGTGTGCCCCTGCAAAAAACCTGTCCAGTGTACACCTGAACTCTACCCTAAAGTTGCTGGGATAGGCTCCAGCAACCATGTGACCCTGTGACTTCCATTTGTTGTGGAGTTTTTGTTTCTTTATGATTTAGTTTACCTTATGTGGAAACAATTACATAATTCATATGTTTTCCACAATCTCAGGCACATTTTTAAATGACAGTGTGCATTATAGTCTGAAGTAGTTTTTATATGGATCAATTTTGCTGCAAACAAGGTTAGGTGTTATTGAGAATACACTAACGTGACTAATGTGTTAGACTATATATACTTTTTATGTGCTACTAACAAAGTTAGTTGTAACAAAGTTACGGTAGCATATTGTGAATTTGCAAACATGGCTAATGTGGCTAATGTGTAGCGCTGTTGGACGTTTTTTTAACATTCTAACAAGGTTGGGCATTGGCTAGTCACAGTGACGTTTGTTTGGGTGGTATCAGTCTTTCTTGTTTATACATGATGCAAACAAGGTTAGGTGTTATTGAAATTACTCTAATGTGGCTGACGTGTAGCAGTGTCTGACTGCAATTTTTTTTGGTGTTTCTAACAGAGCTGAGAGTTTGCGTAGTCTCAGTAAAGTTTATTTTAGCGGTATCAGTCTGTTTTTTTACATGTTACAAACAAAGTGTTTGGGTTATTGTGAATACGATAATGCGGCTAAAGTGTAGCGTTGTCGGACGTTTTCTTTTTTTTCTTTTTAGGTGTAACTAGCACAGTTGGGAGTTAGCGTAGTCACAGTAACGTCTATTTTAGCTTCATCGGTCTGTTTTTTCATGTGTTGCAAACAAAGATGAGTTGTAAATGCGCCAATGGGGCTAACACTTCTAATGTGGCTAAGATTTAGTGTGTCACGAACAATCTCTGGAGTTAATAAAGATAGATACAAATACATTCCTGACCTCAACATCAGTATTTCTTAAGCTTTTTGACAAAAAATGTGTATTTTTTTCCAAATAATTTAGATTTTCTGATTGATTTTGCATACAGGATTAAATGTACGGCTGTGCAGGACGTAATGCACAAACTTGTTTGCTGCCTTTTGTTAAGACAAGCATCCAAAAAACACTCGGCTCAATTTAACCATGTGCTCTGTGTCCATAACAGTCGGCGAGTAAATTGAAAAATCAATTCCAATTTAAATTATTAGAATAAAGAACTCCAGGAGGTGGAGATGAAAAAAGCGGGAGAAAAAACTTCTTAGAGATCCCCTTTAATTGGAAAGTCATTTCTTTAGGGTATTCTAATGGTTCTGAGGGAAGATTGCAAAATAAAGTTGATGAGCTGGGGGGAGGTTAATAGCATGGACTTGTGTTTGTGTGCGTTCCACTGACCCTGTGTGTTTTCCTTTCTCTGCCATGCAGTGCTTAGTCTTCTCCTCCCTTATGACAGAGGCACCAAATGAAGACTAATCCAGCGGGCTTGCACACACTCAGACACACACTCCTTACATGCCTGTGGTCACTTGTCTCATCCATCTGCTATCTGGAGGAGTGTCAGGGGCTCTTGAGTCAAACTAAATTAACTATTGCTCGCTCACAATTGTAAAAATGAAATTGACTTAATATAACCAACCCCGGCGACTTGGATACTCTGGCTTTGAGTGATTTTGCAAAAACCTCTCAGATGCCACTTCAGAGATGATGCAGCTCCAAAGTCTGATGTTGTTTTGATAGATCACAACATAAAAATGGCTGTTTAAAATGATGAAGTAAGCTTTGTGGTTCCAATTCACTTAAAAAAAATGAAAACAGGACTTTTGTAAGAGCTTTATCTCATCTCGGAGTGTGTCTTCTATTATTTATCTGTCTCTAGTTGTGTTTGCTGAGATGACAGGTGATTAAATTCATGTCATTTTTGTTGTCTTGTGGAGTTTAAGATCTTTTTTTCTTCTTTTTTGTGGGAATGGCAGGAAGGCCTGTGATCACTAACAGTGACTGACATGACTGATGGGACTTCTATTGACTTTTAGAACATAGCTGTTGTCCATTTCAGTTCAGCTCTCATTTTAAGTTTCTCAAAGATCTCTTCAGTCATTGGTCAGCACTTATGGGGGCGGGTCAAAACAAATAGAGAAACATGGAGGCGCCACGGTTTGCAAATCCTTACCAGGATTGTTCATCTATTCAAACTCTTTATTTAACGTCTGTATGAAGACCAGGTTTCATTTTTTTACTGCTACTGCGCTACACTGCTCCATGTTTGTCCGCTAACGACAAGCTACGGTGGCCCTTTTGGTTCAGTTATTTTATTCTCAGAACGGATCGTATTCAGACTGAGGAATTTCAAAGTGAACTGAAGTTCAGTTTGATTGGAAACAAACCGAGTCGCCGCTCGAGTGTTCAATACTGAACATGTGAACATACTTCACAGCTGTCTGAGCTTCTGCATTTCACATTAATCCAAAGAAATGAACATTAAAATACTAACAAATGTTGGTGTTATGACCATATATTGAATGACAAATTGAAATCTACTTTTATTTAACCTTCTTAGTTGTAGTAAGATCATTAAAACAGAATTATTGTTTTCTCTTCACCATTTCTCGTTTTAGCAGAACTGAGTTTTTGAAAGGTTTTGATTTATTCCCTTCTCCTTCTGGTTGTAGTTTCCCCTCATAAATTCAGATTTAAATGTGCATAAATGTCTGAGAGAATTCATAAATAATCTGGAAAACCAGATTTTAAATGGATTCACAGCTGATGTCAGGAAAAACTTTTTCAAAACATCTGTTATCAAGATTCCTTTGCTAATTGTAACATTTTTCTAGAGCCAGTACTTTGTATTAAAATGGAAGGATGAGTCATGTTAGGAAAAACATGACATTAAACAGTTGAAGAGCTACAAAGTTCTGATTTTAGTCAAATTTTCTGTCAGAAAGAAATGTTTACTAACTGTTAGCACTAAGCTAAGAGACACAAGCTAATTAGGAAAAGATCCTCACATCCACCATCTATTCCCACTCTGTACATCCCCTCAAACAAACATGCTAAATGTTTTTCTTAAATATCAAATTACAAACAATGTTTTTTTTTTAAGTCATATGGTAACATTATTTTTTGTCATTTTGTTAATAGAAACTATTGATGTGATTTTGTTCTTCAGTTTGGTGTAGAATTCACTTCTCTGTTTTATCTTTTTAGCTCCTGTGTTGTTCTTGTTTTAACATTTTTGTAAATACTTTCCCCTATTGAAGTCCTTCTGGTGACATTTAGATTCCTGAGCTGGAGATCGGCATTTTGTATATTTTTGTGCTTCTTTCACTTAAATCTCTGTTTCTGTGGTGTCAGATTTCATTTTGTAGGTGTGACCTGCAGCTTTCCTCCTACACTCAGAGAAACCATAAAGCATGAACAATCCTTATTCAAACACATCTTTTTGTGGCTGTTGTCCACATCCAATCATTTTTAATTGCTTATTACCGTAATAAGTACAGGAATTGTTAAAAAAAAAAACAACTAATTAATCCCAAACCTAAAAAGAAATAATAATCGTGATTCACTTTTTATAGTAACAGTATTTGCCAACCACTAATTATCTGTGAATAATCGTAATATGAAATCACACACAAAACTGTACATTTAGAACATTTATTTTTAACTAAAGCTGTCAACCGTTTTAAAAAAAATCAGATTAGCCACACTTTTTGTTTTGTGATTAATCACTATTAATCTCAGTGTTTTTATAGGTAAATTTTATGATAATTTTTCCTTCATTTTTATTCTTTGAAATGTTTAAATGTATCAAGTGTTAACCCAGAAGTGTAATTTGTGTGTACAAAACACATCGACAGTACGATAAGCAGAACTCTTTTATGTCTGCAGTATTACTTCAAGAAAACATCGGGTGAATGAGGACAATTTGGAGTTAAATAGGATTCTTTGGAGGAACCTTTTTTTTTTAGTCTGTCGTATATAGGAGTTGGTGGAAAGCTTTACAGCGTTGGTTACGGGCTAAAGTAACAAAAATAAAGAACCTTAAAAAGAGATTAAGTCTTGGGGTCGCATGATTATAAGGTTCATAAGATTCGACAAAGTGTTATAACGAACGCCGTGGACAACTAAATTGGCGAGGCAAAGCAAAAGAGTGCTACTCCGCGAGGTGTAATTTATTTGCGTTAATGAATATTAATGCATTAAGTTTTTTTTTAATTAATCGCATGCATTAATGCGTTTTAACACTCACATATTATTAAACAATTATATACAAACATGCAGTGTTGGAGCTCTTTTCCAGCGAATTATATCAATCAGGCTAGTAGGCCTGTCTATATTAAAATAGTCGACGACCAATTTAATAGTCGATTAGTCGTTACTTTATATTATATGGAGTCAGAGTGTAGTTGTCCAAGTTGAAAGTTATAATGTCATTATTCTATCTTTTTGGACTATTTGGTATTTATTAAGAATTTTTAGGCTAATTTGGTGTTTAGCTGATATTTCAACTACATGCTAGCTGTTTTGGCTAACTTAGGCTTTTTTCAGTATTTTAGACTAATTTTGGATTTAACTAATATTTTGGCTGGCTATAAGCTTCAGGGTTTTCAGCTTTTAGCTTCAGCATTTGCAGCTATCAACTTCAGTGTTTTTAGCTATCAATTTCATTATCTTCAGCTATCAGAACTAGCTTCATCAGCTGTCAAATTCAGCTTACAGCATTCACACTAGCATTATCACAGGTAATGCTATATATCGAGTTTTTAGTTAGTTTAAAGCTAATGATGGTTAAGATGTGTGCTTTAAATCCACTTCATTAATGACCCGATTAGTCGACTAATCGGGAAAAAATAATCGGTGATTAGTCGACTAGTAAAATAATCGTTTGTGGCAGCCCTACAGGCTAGTAGTATTTTTTAGGAAATAACTCTAAAATCATGAATTTTTACTTTTTTAAAAAAGTTTTTCAGTTAAAATTATGAAAATGTGGTCAAATTGTCTTCTATAAATTCTTTCTGTATTGAATTTATAGTAGGATTTTAAACCGGCAAACTTTAGATGGTTAAGAAATGAGATTTTTCAGATTTTTTGAGTAAAAGAGAAAGCACCCAAACTGTATTTTTTGATGTTTTATGCCAAACGCGTGAAGACTTTTACTTTAGAGAGTTTTCACATCAAGAAACTTACGGAGACACTTATCACAGATGAAATAACCCAGTGCCCTCTTTTAAAAACCTCGTGGGAGCAATAAAAGACGTTAAAGATAATGCTGGAATCAAATATAACAAAAGACTGTTTGAGTGAACAACTGAGATTTTTGTGTGCATCATAGACAAAAAAAAAGAAACAAAACAATGAAATACATTCTCCGGGGAGCGCTCCTGCCTAAGAAGCGGCGAGTTAAAAGGTGGCCCCTGTACAAATGAAACTCAATTTCACGCTACATTATCCCGCCCTGTTCTCTTTCCTGGCTTTCATTTTCATTAAGACCAGGGACAATCATAAATTAATAATTACTGCCGAATGTCTAAGCATAGGCCGCAGCCCTATAGCTCTCCTCTAGCGCCTGTGGTCTTCCATGTTCATGCTTCCAAAATGTTAATTTAGGTAATGTGGCCCGGCCCTTGTCAGATAAAACTGTTTTGTAGTTTCACTAATACATAATGGTCTGTCTGATTAGGTGACATTAGTCCTATCTTTCAGATGATCAGCCCCAACCTTCCTAATGTCTCTCCGCAGACTCCTCGCACCACTGAGCTATCAAGAAACATGCAGCGGCGCCGCTTCCCCTAAATGGTCATCTCCTGCTGGCGCTGATAGGCCGGGGATTAGCTGAGCCGGGGTCAACAGGGCACTTATTCTGCAACTTCACTTTTCCTCTTGGAGAACTTTACTGTTTTGGATGAAAATCCCCCTAATGTTCAGCAGTGTCAGGGCTGTAGTGAAGCTAAAAGGAGGTAGCAGAATAATCACATCTGGTTGATGTCTTCACGAGCGCTAAGTCAATAAAACACACACACAGCTTGCGCAGCGTTTCTGCTCTGAATATGCAATCAGCGATGTGCTTTCGACACAAAGGAAGTGCGACGCAACAACACATCCATAATGCACATTTGGTGTTTAAAGCCTTTGTGCCTCATGGTCATGTTTGTACTGAATTGAATTTATAACAAAACGCGCAGTGATATGAAACATGTAGCTGCAGGGCTTCTTCCTCTCACATGCCAGAGCAGGAAAAAGGCCTCAGATGGAGAAATAAACAGAATATGGAAGTAATAGCTGAGGAAAACTCACTTCTCACGAGCTCATTGGAGGTGAGCTGAGTGAATCACTCACTGGAGCAACGGAATTATTAACATGGATGCGATGTGGGAACTTTTTTTCTTCACTCCTGAGTGAAGTTAAAGAGAGGCGCCCCAAACTCTGCACGGTTTCATGATTGATTGCTCTTTGTGCGTCATATTGTTCTTTCAAGGTTGATAGAAACTTTAACCTCATTTTTAATGAAAAGACGAGGAGCTTGAAATATTTCAGGCCTTGAATTTTTACAATGCGCCGCTGAATTATGCAGCAATCAGTCAATTATTCATCTTGGTGGCTGGCTGTGTTACGGCCATGCTTTAAAAAGCATGCAAAGTGGGAATGGGCCGGGCGTGCTGTGTCAACACATTTCACTCAAGAGTTGCTTACAGGAGAAATTAAGCCCCTCAATGTCGATTTCATATTTCTTTGGTGTGCTGAAGGAGACGAATCCGCTCCGAAATGATCCTCCAAACCCAAGGAAAAGTTTGCACCATTAACCTTAAAGTGCTGCAAGCAACACATTCGATACAGGCATTTATGAGACTCACTCTGACACCAAACGGCAAAAAAAATGAATTGTCTCCACATTTATAAATAGAACAAAAATGTAAATGTTTTTGTTTGTTGATTTATATTGGTTATCAAATTTTATGAGCAAAAATAGACAACACACCTCAATACATAGAAAACATTCTTATCAAACCTTAAGTAGGTTTAATATTAAATATTATAAAAACAATAAAAATCCTATATGAAGCTTTTAACCTATTCTTTCCATTTTTATACTTATCAACTATTTACTTTCAGTGTTTGTTCATTGTATTGTAATTAGTTTTCATTTTTATTTTTTTAACTTCCGAATTGAATTACCTGTCAAAACCAATTGGCTAAATGTAGTTCACCAACTAACCACTAGGGGGCTTCAGGCCCTTAGTCATTGGCAAGATTGTCACCATTTATTCTAAATGTTCATAAACGCCATAACAGAAAGAAAAAAAATATATTACCTGCTTGGTAGCCTGGTTTCAAAAAATCTTTCAATCAACAATAACTGTGTAGAAGACTCAAATAAATTGTATGTTTTATTTTTATAGAAAGTGGACATAACTGGGGCTATGTGAGCTCTAGAAAAACTTAACTGGTTCTAACTCTCAGACTTGCTTGTCCCGCACATTTACTTATTTGGTTTAATGATATCATAGCTAGTCAATATGGTAACAGCAGAGCTAAAAGTCAGCCTGTAAGTCGACCCAACAGGGATCACCTGAAATCCATATTAATGGATTACTTAACCAAATGCTGCTAACAACATCATATTATAATGTTTTTGATCTATTTACAAAACCATTCTCAGTGGTCTTTTAATTGTGATTATTATTTTAGCCAAAATTATATTAAAAAAACGTGTCGTTTTCTAGGACATAGTTCCTTCAGAGCGTTAGAACTTCACCTCTGAGTTGGAAGTGGGACTGTTGGTGTGGAGAAGAGACTGTTTTTCATACGTAGTCCCCAACGGCGAGCAATATTGGAGCTGTTCAGACTGACGGTTTGGAGCCGGATAAGGAAAACAAAGTCGTACATGGATCTAGTTGTCAGAATGGAGAAAAGCAGAAAAACAAATTCTGTTGTTCAAATAGCATTTTTTTCATCTGCTCCTGATTCACAACAATTAAAGAAATACTCAGAAATGCAATTTTAAGCTTAATTTATTTTTACAAGTTGTCCATCATGATTAAAAATGACACAAGAACATATTTGATCAGAGTGGAGCTTTAAGACTTTTTAGTTTAGATGATTTAGGAAGAATTGCGACTTTAGTTTATGGAATTATGTAAACTAGAACCAAACAAGTTAAGTAACCCATGAAATGATTGATTTATAAGTGAGCTTGGTCACACTGTCATTTATATATTTATGCAGGAAAACTTTAAGTATTGGAATAAAAAGGAGAAAAGCTCTCTAGTCTGAAAAGAGGGCAACAAACAAAATAAAGAAAGTATGTTTTGTGTTTGTCATCCACCTCCATCCACACCAGAACAACACACTTTACTCAGAGTTTATCAGCAACATGTTAACTTTATTTGAATTTGAAGTACATAAAGAGATGATTCGAGAAGCTATATAAGTTATCAGTGACAACAGACCGAGACACTCCATAGAGAACGAAAGGAACAAACACAAGGTGAGCACGCGGCTCCTCCCCCTTTGGACTGTCACACGGAAACTGTTCTGCAGTGGAAGGACTGACATCAGCTCATGACTAGAGAATATACACTGGTGTTTCAGCACCACAAGTCTTTAGAGAAGGAAAAGAGGAATATCAGGAAACACTGTAAAAATGTCCACTTGTTTAGGGTCAGCAGGGGTGGGAGGACTGTCATTACATGAGTTTGTCTTTTTTATTCTTTTTTTTGAAAAACTTGCATCCTTGACTGATTGTTTCTCAAGCTGGCAAACACAATGATCATTTGACCAGACGCTTGAAAGGAGATTAAAACGAAACAAAGAAAGAAGAAGTCTGAGAGTGAGTGGTGACAAAAAAACGTACAAGA
Organism: Oryzias melastigma; assembly: GCF_002922805.2. Classification (NCBI taxonomy): domain Eukaryota; kingdom Metazoa; phylum Chordata; class Actinopteri; order Beloniformes; family Adrianichthyidae; genus Oryzias; species Oryzias melastigma. Next base: position 5,373,572 of record NC_050532.1, on the reverse strand, counting down.
AATATTAACCTCTGTTACAAAGATTACAGTAAATATCAACAGCAAAAGTCGTCCGTTTTGAAAGTGAGACGTCCTCGTCCGGGGTTGGAAACCATCTGGGCTTGGGGTGAGTTGTAATATTTGCTCAGCACAATATAGGATTTATTAAATATCATATTTCCAGGACAAACATTTACATGCCTGCATGCTTTCCCACCAAAAAATGGCAGCTATAGGAAAAAAGACGATGGCTCAGAGAAAAGAAAAGAAAAACGGGAGGTTTATAGAAATGATGGTATTGTTTGCCTAAAAGCTCTACTGCATACACAATACCTCTTAACGTTATATACACACACACCTTAGGGATCCTGCTGGGTCTTGTCCTATCATCACTTTTGCTATGTACAACGGTAAAAAGGAAACTTGATTGTAATGTCATCTAATTTAGAAAACATGAAAACCAAACATTGGTTTTCTCTTTTTTTTTTCTTTTTTTGGACAGTTTCACATTTTCCCCTCCCCCCCATCTTTTTCCGCTTCTTACAATTCAATTTGAAATACAAAAACAAAGATTCAGTCGGATTTTTTAGTATTTTTTTCGAAGCTTTCTCGCTGGCTGAGATACAGTATAAAAATCTTCAGTGCTGTGGGTTTATGAGTTATTACCAAGAATGTACCACGGGTACATGTTTTCTGTGCTCAGGTTATATGGTGATCCTTCACGAGGGCCGAGCTGCTTTCTCACACTCTTTTTTTTGTTTTTTTTTTACCTTGGCCTCGGTGATTTTCAAAGGAAAAGGACTTCTTATTCTACATTCAGACTCCTCCAGCGTTTCGGCGGATATCCACCAATAAGCAGCTTCTCCTGTCGAATGAAAATCTTTCCTGCAGCCCTTCGCCGTCTTATCAGTACATCACTGCGGTTTTCAGGAACAGTCTTCCATCTGCAACAGAGGACACACGCACAGATAGCACAGATTAGCCAACAGCTAACATCCTGCTGACGCAAAGACGTTAGCTCAGGATGTTGATGAAACTTTCTGTTGCCCTCTAGTCTTTCAATTTCACAATGAATTCAAAGGATCAGATATAGTAGCCGTGGCGAAGGGGATTAAATATCGCATGGAGCGATTCAACTTTTATCACTTTTAACTATGCACTCCAGAAGGCTTTTATTGTTAAACACAATAACTCTGCAGATGAACGGACAACTCTCTTAGATACTTGTTTTGAGGTTGTTTTGACGTTGGTCTATTCTAGGATTGCTCAAAATGATGAAAGCTTCTGATATTAGTGGTCAATCTTACGAAGACGATATGACTTATGATGCATGAAGAAATAGCAGAACAAATTTCTACATCGGAGGTTTCTAACGTAAAAGGGGTTCATCCGATTGGTCAAATTGTTTACACCATCTTTTGCAAAAGATGTTCTTTGATTTACTGTAACTTTTCAATTGCTGATACGATCAACATGACTCCAGTAGATTCTGAAGGAGAAAAGCGGCTCGACGAGCCGCTTTTCTCCTTCAGAATCTACTGGAGTCATGTCGATTGTGTTACTGGTTCAAAAGTTACAGCATGTTAAAGATTTTTTGGTGGCTGATAACAATACTACACATTTAAAGTTCTGTCACGGCACTAGCGCTCAACATCATCCATCAAAGGAGACGTCGGCGTCTTATTCAGGGAACAAGAAGAGCCGCGGATCCAACAGTTCCGCATGACGCTCAGTTTTTGATGAGCTGTGTGACGCTGGGGGAGCTCTTATCCTGTTGGTCATGTGACTCATTTAATCAGAAAATAGTGTTTCCATTGCAAATTTGCGAAATATGTTATACCACCTTTATTCAATTTGTCGTGTTTCCATTAGGCAAATTTGTAATCGCAAATCCACTTTGTGCAATGTCATAGTCAATAGAACCAGGGCCTACTGCTTTTAAGATATTTTTTCAGTTAAATATCGAACAACAAATAACTATGACACGCTAATGTGGATTCACAGTAATTTGGGTAAAAACATATTTAGATGTCTCAGTTTTCTATATGAAAAAACTGCAGTAAATTGCAACAAAAAGTGAATGAAATAGTTCCTTTGCATTAAATGTTACTGAAATAGTTCAAAGAATACAGGTCAAAAGGTCGACCCTAAAACACTCAATAAATCTGGCCTTCTTTGTGGAAAGTTTGGACATCAAAAAAAAAAAAAATATATATATATATATTTTAAATCAACACAGGCAATGTTTTTTTTTTTTTTAAGGGCTAGGATCTAAAAATAAGGAAATTATTACTAAAATGAGTCAAAATCCATTTTTCATAGAAAAAAAAAAAACTTGATTTAAGACCCAAAAACTCAAATTGTCTTGTAATGTTTGGTTCAATTTTGAGGATGTTATTTTAAAGTACAATAAATGAATCTGTTCTGGTATTCTGTCATTATTTTGGAAACAAAAATGTAGATTAATGTCATAAGAATAAGTGCTAGTTTATGAGGATTTACTATGAAGGCCTAACTTGTACTAAGATTTTATTCAAATTTTGACTCAAATAAATCATTTTCACTTATTTTAATAGTTTTTTTGTCACTTTAATCAAAAAGAACTATAATTAGGCACATGAAACTCAACAAATGCAACCCATTTGTTTAGAACTAGCAATAAAATAATTATTGGGCTGTATAAAAATCAATTTGAAGTCCTTCTATCGAACACTTCTTCAGCTTATTTTACGTTTTTGAACACTCCTTGTTTGTAGAATTTAATATTTTATTAAAAGATTTCTTGTTAAGTAAAATTTATTAATAATTTTAACTATTTTCACTTCAAGATTAGTATCTTTTTTCTATTTTTCAGCGACTTCTTTTTGCCGTGTGACTTTTTTGACGTGTTGATTGCTAAAAAAAAAATTAAAAAAAGGCAGACATTCCTGGTATCACCTCCAGCCTAACGAGCGTTGTCCACTGCTGGCGAGCGCTCCTGTCTGAGTGCTCGCCTGAGCGAGCAGCGCTGCAGCGACGGCGGGCTGCTCCGAGCATCTGTTAGGCAGCGCTCAGGAGCCTGTTTGACGTTTATTACCTTCACATTTCCTCCGCTGGAGAAAGCTACAATAATGCCTTTAAGAAGCTCTCGATGGCAGCGCTTGAATAATTCAATGTTAAAGAGAACGCCTGCACAAAGGCGTTTAGCGGCTTTTCTTGTTGGACATGACACAAGCAGCGCGGGGAAACGGAGGCACTGCTGGAGGATACACCTGCATACACGTCTTTAAACTCTACTTCTGTAGCATGGAAAACTTTCCTTTCTATCAAGCAGCTTTTTTGTACTCAATTTATAATCGATAGTCATTTTTTGGTTGAAATATTTCCTAACGCAGACCTGCTTAACCTTTGCGGCTGTGTTTTATGTAGCAGACAGAGGAGACAACAAAAGCTTGTGTGTCTGAATGTGTGTACAGTGCGAGTGGGAGAGAGGGGGGGGGCTGTGCAAACACACGGGCTAATTACCCAGCACCGCTGCGGGTCTCAAAGGCATCGCACTCTGGCGGGAGCAATTCGAGCAGCAACCGGCGAGTCCTGCGTAAAAGTCACGGCGGCGGTGCGAAAAACGGCGAGCAAAAAGAAAAAAAGAGGAGGAGGAGGAGGAGGAGGAGGCACATGTGAGCTCCCACACCGGGACAGGATGAAACATGGCTTCACAGCCTGCCTGTCTGCCCGGATTCACAGTCGGAGCAATTTATAGGGGTGTTAATGAAAACAAAGACAATTTGATTATTTGATGGATGATGACATTTAATACATTGTCAAGAGGTTGTTAAATATTGCAGAGTTTCACTTCTAATAGATCAAATTCAAATGAAAGCCGTTAAACAAGCAGGTCGGGCTGCTTTTATAAAAAAACCCTTCCTCCCAATCAGCGAGCAAAATGAGCGCAAACCCGGAAACATCTGCTGGCGACAAAACCCGCGGCGTCCCAACACGCTGTTCTGACGAGGCCCTCATTAGAATATGTTCAAACTTTAGTATTTTTATATTCAAATCAAGATGAAAAGTTCATTAAAGAAAATAAATATTTCATTAGATACTGAATAAAACAAAGGGATTTTTTTTTCTTTTGGCTTCTCTCAGCACAAAATTCCTTTGAAAGATTAATTAATACATGTAAATTATGCAAATCATGCCCATGCAAATATTTTATGAAGACAATTAAGGGATCCATTAATTACAGTCTTTTTTGCTTCAGTGACATTCATTCATTTAATTTTAATTTCACTTTAACTGTTTTGATGTTTAATCTCGGCAACAAAGAACTTTATCTTGGCGCGCAGGGTCGTGTAAACTCGCCCGACGACGCGCGGAGTGGGAGGCGGCGAGGATCCGGTGAAGATGCTAAGGGGAGGGACCGTTCGCACGTGCGCCGTTGCCAGGCAGTAACTGGCGAGGTACGGTCCCAGAAGCTCGCCGTCGCCTGTGAAAAGAGCCTCATTCCCTTTTTGGACCCGATTCAAAACGCTGTAAAAGCAATTAATAAACACAGACTGTGTTAATATCGCAGAATTAGAGAAGTGTGACAAAAGACAAATAGAAATAATTAGTTCTCCAAAATGATGCCCTCGTTATTTTCCTCTTTCACTCCCCCCTCCTTTTTCTTGAGGTTCCGAGTCCACGGTGTACCCACACATTTTTCTCTCGGCTTCCAAGCGGGTGATGGGCTTGTTTTTTTCCCCCTTCTGCTTGTGTAATTTATCAACATCATTTTTTGCCATTTGAGGTTAATTATACAGCGAGGCTTGCAGAGCAGAGTAGAGGAGACATGGGTGGCAGACAAATGCTTCTCTAATTGAACAAAACACACACACAAAAAAAGTGCAGCCTGTTATTCAGCTGCATTCCACTCTTCTAGGCCATGATGGGAAGAATCGAGAGACCGCAGAAAAACTTCTCTACTTCCTGATTATAGAAGACGTTACGACAGGGGTGCCCAGTTTTTCAATATGCAAGCTGATTTTAAAACAGCCAGCTCTTAAGGAAATACATATAAATATAATATAAATATATCGCAATGATTAATTTCCCTACAATTTGGTTCAAAATGTGGTTTTTGTGTCACAGTTTTGTTTCAGTTTGATATCTCATTTGTGCAACAAAAAATTCTGAAAAATATTTTTTTAATTTGCTATTAAGCAAGAAAGATCTACAAAAAGCATTCAGTTGGCTTATACTAATGCTGGTGTAATAGAATAAAATAATATTAACAGAATTATAATATAGTTCCGTTTCAACATGATTCAGTTCAGTTTTAAACCATATTCTAAATAATAACCCTGCTGTTTAGAATAAAGTAATTAATCAGATAAATATTTCGAAATAAATTGAATAATTTAGATCAGGAAAAAACAAAATGTAATTTTGACTGAAAATGAATACATATATTTTAAAACGGAACACTTAAGAGTTTTTATTTCAAAATTGTATGTTTTTTTTATTTATTTTAGAGCCAAATACATGAATGAATGAATGAATGAATGCATTGATGGATTTATGTCTCTAAAGAAAAACTTTAAGAAACGCAATGCTCACGTGGTGTTGAAATGATTGTTAATAAAAGAAAAAAAAAAAAATCTTTAAATCCAAAATAAATAACTTACTGCACCTAAGCAAAGGTCCATGTATTTGTGGTGTGCCATCTATGTGTACACACCATAATTACAGGCAAAATAAAACATTTTTATCAGTAAATTTTATTCCAGTTTGGCGGGCCAGATCAAATATCTTAATGGGCTCCATGTGGCCCCAGGGCCGTAGTTTGCCCACCCCTGATTTAGATGAGTATGTAACATTACAACATGTTAAAAAGTTCCACCAACAGAAACGTTCTGTTTTTTTCTTTCCGTTCCTTGTCTTTTTTTTCCTGAGGGACTGATCTTGGGGCAATCGATCAAAAATAAGGAGCATTAACAGCTACATCCACAGTTTGGAGTCACACAAACACCTGTCTGAAGCTCAGGATGAAGAAAAACTTCATATCTGCTAGCATAGCATAGTTAAACACGTTTATGCACTACCGTATGTACCGCATTTTATAAGACGTACTTCAAAGCCACAATTTGTTTTTCAAAAAAAACAAAAGTAGGCCACACCTTAAAATCCAGAGCAGCGTTTATATGGATTCATTCTGCTAAAAATAAGGTTGGGAGATATTTTAACACGCTAATGTGGACTGTGTTGCTTTACATGCTACTAACAAGGTTGGGAGTTAGCTTAGTCACAGTTATATTTGTCTTAGCATTGTCATTTTTTTTTTCACGAGTTGGGAAGCCAGGTTGGGAGTTACAGGTATTGTGACAATGCTAACCTGGCTAACGTGTAATTGTGCAGATTTTGTGTTTTTTTTTGGTTGTTTTTTTATGTGTTGCAAACGAGGTCGGGAGTTACAGGTACTGAGAGTACGCTAACGTAGCTAACGTGGCTAACGTGTAGCAGTGTCGAATTCTGCTTCATTTACGTATGGTTGAGAGTAAGCATAACCACAGCGTTTTTACGTGTTCCAAATACGCTAGTACGCTAATGTGGACTGTGTTGCTTTACATGCTACTAAAAAGGTTGGGAGTTAGCTTAGTCACAGTTATATTTGTCTTAGCATTGTCAGTCTTTTTTTCACGAGTTGGAAGCCAGGTTGGGAGTTACAGGTATTGCGACTATGCTAACCTGGCTAATGTGATATGGTGTTGTATTCTGGATTTTTTGTGCGTTACTAACATGGTTGTGAGTTAGCATAATCTCAGCGTTTTGACTTGTTGCAAACAAGGTTGGGAGTTCCAGGTTTTGTGAATACGGTAAGGTGGCTAACATTTCTAGCGAGGCTAGCATGTAACGTGTTACAAACAAGTTCTTGAATTACTGTAAATGCAGTTGATGAAATCTGACTGACTAATGGGTTTATCTGTGACTGTTGTTTTGTTTAATGCGCCTTTTAGTTTGGTGCGTCTTATATTTGACCTAAGTCTGAAAATGGACAATTCATTGACGATGCACCTTCTATTTTGGTGTCCTATAGTGTGGAAAATACGGTATAAGAGGGTATTTGATTGGGCGTCTTACATGTCAACCAAATGATGATTACTGCAATGTGTTTGAGAAATATCTCTATTTACTGATTATTTATCTTTAATTACCCACGATCTACCCATGTTTTGACTTATCAGGAGCCTCTGCTTTATTTGATTGAATGATGAAAAAATATAAGATCCAATTACACCACAAAGAGTCAGCTTTTCTATAAAAGTATGAAAGTGGCTAAATATACTCATTTGGTATGAAATAAGAGGGTTTAATTATTCTGTATCTATGAGTTATCTTTTGTCCTTAAATGATGACACATGCTTTTCTTTTCTTTAGACATCAAACTGTTTCAGATTCCCGCCGCGTCTGAATGACATTTAATTAAGGAGGACTCCTCACTCCTTTTTCTCTGTCTTTCTTAAAACATCTACGTTTAAGGAGTTAAACCCAGCTTCCTCCTGCACGCATTAAAAAAAAAACAAAAAAAAAACAGATGAACATTTCCCCACTTTTGGCAGCAAATTGTGCGCGGCGTTAAATTGGGACCTCTCCCACTGATAAGGGCGGTTCCCAGCAGACGCGGCTGAGGCGTATTAAAGCAAGACGTCGGAGTAATAATGAGGATATTCAACCTCTGCGAGGTGTCTTGTATCTGGGTAAACACAGATAGCAGACGGTCTACAGAGGTTATCGCTGCAAACACAAACAGCACCCCCAAGGCTTGCAAACAAACAAACCATTAAAAATGCACACGCTTATTCATAAAGTGGATTGATTTGCCTCGATTACTACTATCAAAGGAGGCATTGCGCTGCTTTTTGAGGTTTTATGACTCATTAATGCTTCCTGAGTTGTAAATAAGCAACTTTTTTTTCTCCTCCTCTGCTTTCTTAGTTTGGTCGATCTGCTTCCTGTCACTGACGGAGTCCTGTCTGCAGAAAGCCTCTAAAAGTCAAAAAGGGGGGTTAATACTCTAAAAAAACAGCATGTTCTTGACCTGGTGCTGAGGCCCAGATGGTGGTGTATGTCTGAACAGCAGGCAGAGAAACACTAATGTTCATAAACTGAAGCTGGTGTGTGTGCGAGTATAAAAGGGGGTGCTATAGAAAGACAGGGGGGAGAGCATAGCAGAGTGAAATTTAAAGCTAGGAGAAAAAAAAAAAAAAAAAAAGAGGGAGGCAGAGAGATTTATTGTCTCATCTGAGCGGCTGTACCTTGTATTGTCCTTTCAGCATCTGTTCTTCCACTGCTGCGGTCACTCTCCATCTCAGGGGTCAGAGAGTCTGCGAGGAGAGAGCGATCACCGCCGTTAAAGTCGCCTGACATCCACCTATCACCGCGCCACCTTCGCAGCGTCGTTTGTTCAAAACAAGAGCCTTCGAGCTGCATCTCTGCTGAACATGACAGAACGCGTGTGATGATGTGCCTCTCTGTGTTATGACCACCACAAAAAAAGAACCTTCCAACACTCAAACCACAGCTCCTCAAAGAACATGGTTGTTTCTGCTATGAAAAGAAGACATTTGTAAGTGGAAGTTACACCTACACAATTACTTACACTTATTTTTGTTTTGTTCTTAGATTGATATTTTAAACATGGATAAAGTTGAAATATTTACTTTCAGAGTTCACTTAATTTAATATAGATTTTAAGGCATATTTCTCAGACATAACTTCAGATTCCAAAATACAACTGAAGATACTATTGTTCACAATGACCCATTCTAACATTTATTTTCCATTTTCGATTGAATAATTAGTCAGAATTATATTGGGAGCATCTATTTTAGGGCTGAGTATCACTCACAAACTTTGATTGGAATTACAGTTAAGATTAGACTTTTTAATATATTACTTCACATTTTTGAGAGATTCCAATTAAAAAACAATTTAGCTTGAATTTAAAATCAGTTCTTTACAGAACTACTAATTAAAACTTAACAAGAGTACTACTTTTACTTATCTAAACATTATTGTTTGCATTCAAAATGACCAAAAAGCTGTTTTCCCCCAAATAAACTAAATGCTTTTGTGTTTTAAGGTAAATCCAAAAGTTGATTTCATGAGTCAATGTTACAAACTGTTAATAAAAATGACTATTAATAAACGTTTTGAACCCAGACTCACCCACTTGTGTTTTTGTAATTGTTCTGTGATAGCATCAGTTAAAGTAGATTTTACAACTAAATATTATTTTCTTTAACACTTTTAGAGTTTTTTTTATATATATTTTTTTACTAATCAAGATTTAAACTGTTAGTTCAAAGGATGTTGCTATGACTTCATTTGACCACCAGATGTCCCAAATCATTTTTTGTTGTAGTTAATTGTTAGATTTAAATTTTTTGTTAGATTCCAAATTGTAAAATTTGATTAATCACCTAAAATTTTATTCATGCCATTTTTAAACAAAAAACAAATGTTAACGTGACATAGTGATTTAGCAACAATGCACAACTTTGAGTTTTAATTAAAAAATTCATACATTTTTATACTAAAACCTATAGAAACACTGTTTTTTGCAGGAAAATTAAAAAAATCGACAATGTGGGGAAAAAATAGATAGCTTTCTTATTATGGATAAGGTAAATTTAGAATATTTTTACTAATAAAACAATAGATAGCGTTAACAAATTTCACTAATATCACTAGTTTTCTTTGAAGAAGTTTCTTTCTTTGGGTAATGGGTTATCTAATAGTGTTTATGAGTCAGTGTTACTCCTTCTATGCTGCTCTGTGTAACTTCCTGTAGTTTGGAAACATTTAATTTATACCGAAACAATTAGCTGTATGGATTTTTTCATACTTTTAATACATACAGTTTTAATAATTTGATGAAAAGATGGTAAAAATTCCTGTGTCAACATCATAACTGAACCCCTGCATCCTCCTAAAGCTCTCTTACAGAAAGAGTCTACAGACAGGAACTGCTCCTTTAAATATTACACTCTGCTTTGATTCTTAGTTCCTGAACAAGTTTTTTCGGCGTGTGGCGGTGTCTGACCGTTGAGCGAGCGCATGCTGTCAGAAGGAGACGGCTGTTTCAGACTCTGCTCGGCCTGCTCCCTCCTCTTGGATTCGTATTCCAGAGCCTCCTGGAGTTTCCTCTTGGCCTTCTTCTCCTTCTTCAGACGCTTCTGGATGATTGCTGAGACAGAGAAAGGCAGCAATAAAAATCAATCATCTAAATATTTTATGATACGTAAAGATCTCCGAGAGAGAATCCGAGCAAATAGTGACAATGACTTAGCAAACTGCTGAAGGGGATTAAAGCTAATTGAAACATTTATTAGGATATTTTTCCTGAATTTCTCTCATTAAACATAAACGATACAGTTACACAGGATGATGCATTTTACATGAGAGTAGGAGTAAGTGGGTATAAAACGTGTACTTTACATTATGCTAATTACACTAAGGAGAAGAAAATATGAGCTTTTTATTTGTAAGCGGAGCGGCTGTCTCAATCAGGAACATCTGCAATGATCGCGGCTCTGTGAAGTGCACGCACACACAGCTGCTGAGGACTTAGCGGCGCCCGGTAGTGGTCAGCTGGTACCTCTGTTCTTCTGCTCCACGGCGAGCTGCTTCTCCAGGGTCTCCCTGAGCTCCCTCTCTCTGAACAACTCCATCTTCAGCTCTGTCTTCTCCAACTGCACCTGCTTCTCCTGAGCTCGTGCGTTGTCGATCGCCACTTTGAGCAGGCCCTGCACACACACACACACATACAATACAGTGCTGGCCATACTTGGGGAGCTGGAAAAGTGAGAGTGATGCAGGCTATTTAAGAGCTTTTGAGACAAAGTGGCTGCAAACCACCCCGAAAGCAACGCAACAGAGGCGAGAAGCTGCAGCTGGCTGCTAGCACTCCATCCCTTTCAGGCAGAGCCACACCTGAACTGGTCCTTTTATCAAAGGAGACGGCTTTAATCAGCCAGCCACAAATGAGGACGGGACAGAGTTTCTTTCCTTAATTCTCTATTAAAGTTTTGTGCTTCCTTTTTGACCCCAGCTGTAAAACACCAGAGAAGTGGATTGAGAAAACCTAAAATTCTAAAGAATTTTTTGATAGATATTTATGGCTGAAGTCTGTTCTTTAGTTACTACTTGGTAAGAAACTGCCCTACTTTTAAATATATGGAGTCCACTGCTGTAAGTCTTCTTAGGCTCAATTACATTAATGACAAGTGTATCTCTAAAATCTCTCCCTACAGTCCTACATTCCCATGTGAAGGTTATACAGTATCATTGCCATTTTTATCCCAGATATTCCCTATCCACATGCAATTACACAGAATGCACTGAGCTATATCTTACTAATTGTGGATTCTACTAACCCCAATTTATGCCGACTTGCTTTATCTTCATTTTCTGCTTGGTTTCCTTTTGTTGATTTGTATATAAATATTCAATCCAAAGGTCGTAATAAGAGATGACTTGGAGGAGTAAAGTGAGCTCATGATGTCTTTTTCTGGAGCTGTCTAATTACAAGCAAATGTGCAGTTTGAAAAGCAACACTGGACTCAGACAGTGGGTGAAAGCATTCATGGCTCTGATTGAAGTGGAGAGCAAGTCTAAATGATTGAAAGAATTAGTCCCGTTTGTATCATTGCTTCGGTTACAGTTATCTATGTTTATCATGTAAATCAACTAAATGATATGAGCATCCATCCATCCATCCATCCATCCATCCATCCATCCATGACCGAGGGCATAAACAAACATACTTTAGAATAAATTAAAGGGGTTCAATCTTAACACATTGAGACAGTTTTTTTCTTAACTTGGATAGGATTAAAAAAAAGATTATTTTTGATTTCTTTTTATTTATTTTTTATGTTGGTTGATGATGAAACTTGAGAGGGTTCACTTCACAGAAGGGTTTCATGATGGTGTGGTGGTGGACACTCTCATTTCCCAGCTGGTCTGAATATCAACTGAGACCATTTAATGTGGAGTTTTCATGTTATTCCCATGCATTTGTTGGTTTTGCTTGGACACTTCTTTATGACTTGTCCAGAGTGAACCTCGTTATCGCCCAACAGTCGCAGGGATAGGCTCCAGCAACTCAATGACTCTGACAGGGATAAAGCAGGTTTAGAAAACGTAGGGATGGATTTGACTGGATCGTCTATTTCAAGTGTTTTAAAAAGCCTACTTATTCTATGGTGTTCCCCACAGACCACTTCTGGGACCACTTCCTTTTGAAGGCAATTGTGCTATTATCTGGGAGCGGATTTTAATAGAGCTATGCTAACAAGGTAATTTCCCCTTCGTGGGATTAATAAAGCTCTATTCTATTCTATTTTATTCTATTCTATTCTATTCTATTCTATTCTATTCTATTCTATTCTATTCTATTCTATATGTTGTTAATATTAAGGGCTGGTTTATACTTCCAAGCAATTCGCTCGTTTCGCAGTGGTCGCACGCCCATCGGAGCATAATCCCCTCAGTGGCTGCAGAATGTCACACCTGCTAGTGACGTCACACGCAACTGGAATTTGACGCCTGCAGTGCAATCGCGTACAAGTCCTGTCATTTAACTGTAAAGATATCTTTTATCTCCTATCTCAAAAACAATTTGCCACTTTTTTTATCTTAATTTTTTTCACCGTTGTATAGCCTGCATCTGCTTAGTGGACGAACACACCACTTCCTCCTCTGCCTTTCATGTACCTGCACGCTCAAAGACACTACAAGGGTACAAGAGGATGTTGTTCGTGTTAAAAATAAATGCTGGAGACAATCGTGTCCCACTCAGAAGTTAGTCGCAGTTATCACGGACAGTCACAATCAAAACCAGCCAACATTAGTATGAACTAGACTGCAGGATTGTGGATATAATTGATGCGATAGCTGATTGCTGTGAAGTATAAACTGGCCTTAAGAAGTTTTTGTGTCCCCTTTATGCAGATGATGTACCTTTTTCTTTAGCTAACAAATCTGGGAGCAGTACTTAAACATTTTTTGTCGTTATGATAAAATTATATATTTTCAAGTTTTTACTAGCACTGCACTTACTAGCAGCCAATGCCCCATTTATTATTATTCCTTTTATGGAGCCATTTTTCCTCTACAGCAGGGGTGGCAAACTTTTTGACTTGTGGGCCAGAGAGGGTTCTGAAACCTGAAAGATGGGCCGGATTAGATGCTCGAAGTATTTTGGTAAGTGACCTCACATGAGAAAGAAACAACATTGAATCTGGACAAAAACATGCTTTTTTTATTAAAAACTGTGGTTTTTGTTCCTGTTTTAGTGCTAATTGTACCAATTGGTTGATGTCTTTTGGGGAAAAACACACACTTAGAAAAACGCTGTTTGTTGTGTTGGAATGATCGGAAAAATGACTGTTTGACTTTAACGTGAGAAAAACAACAACTCTTCCAACACAACATGGATGCAAAATAACAATAATTTGGATTATCAATGTAATTTATTCCAGAGTGGGGGGGCAGACTGAATGGCTTAATGGTCCACATATGCCCCCTGTGCCGTTGTTTGCCCATCTCTGCTCTACAGCATATTGGCCACATTTGTATTGATGTCTGGTACTATAAAAACAAAGTATTGATTGATTTTCTTCTGAAGTTTTTAGTTAAAATACACAACTGCCATCAAGTTTTGGTTAAATGCAACTACTTTTTACACAACACCAAACATTTCATGTGGTGCTATATTAAGGTTTAAAGTAGCTCTTTTTTTTATTAAACTCAGTCCATGTAACCTTGGGGTTAAGGGGGTTAGAGGTGCAGTGTAAAAGCATTAACGGACATGCCGAGGTTCCAAGAGGGCACAACAAAGTCAATAAACAATACCTGTATGTTGGTGAGGAGAGTCTCTATTGATGACAAGCCATCTGGGAAGAGAAATGGCGAGGGGAAACCTGGAGGCAGCGCCTGTCCAGCCAATGACAACCGCTCATAGCTGTCGCGTGCTGTCGGGGTGCACATTGGGTTGTCTTCTGCACAAAAGAAGAGATAACCTGATTACACACCAACAGGAAGTACCTCTGAATATACGTGGATTAAAAAAAGAAAAAGCCTGAAAGATAAAAGTATTCTGACCAGTTGCTCTAACTTGGTTAGTATTGATCTCCATTCACCCCACCAACACACACAGGAAAAAATAGTGACCTGACAGACAGGTCCCTTTGAGACTCCTGAGTCTTGTTTCTCCTCAAAGCCAGTAATCGAGGGGTTAAACTATATCAAGTAGAACATAAATCCAGGCACCCCTCTTTAAGAGATGTCATGCAGACTCTGAAATGAGAGGCAGTTCGACCCCAGAGACCGGGGCTCCCTTTGTGCGCGCACACATGGGCGCCTGTCAAACTTAAGATGACATCATCCTCCATTTATCAGCGGCAGAAGGGTAGGGCCCTGCCATCTGCTGTCCAGCTTCTCCTCCCAGCCTCAGAGGAGAGAGGAGAAGGCAAACAGGCAGACACATGTACGGCCTGGTTTCAATGAAACAGTTTGTCAGACGCTGCTGATTGTTGCCCCCCCCACCCCACCAGATCTGACACGATTCTGTCTCATCAAGCTAAGAATTTCTACTATCTCCCAGAAAGGCTCCAGTCTCTTCGAGTTTTTTTCCTGGGAAGTTACGTCCATCAGCTGTTTTTTTTTTTTTTTAATGCCGGTGGGGAAGTTTCATTTGTAGAGTGCAGTCCTGACTGTGTAGCACACAGCACCTCTCTGCTCTCATCCAGTATTTATATGTGTTTGTGTGGCAGGCTGAATCATGTACAAACAGCGAGGCAGAGCCGAGCCGAGCAGCTCTGCCTCTCCCGCCCATCAATATTCACCGACGCCAGCCAAGTGCTGGGAACAGCTGGTCTTACATTAATTAGTTTAAAGTATTTATTTCACCCATCCTCAGAGCAGATTGAGCAAAAACATTGGAGATTATTTCAAGCATCTGCAAATGCCCTGGAAACATCCTGGCGCCAAAATCTGAGCGCGAGCATTCACAGTTTAGGTTTGCAATTTGGAGAATTAAGTATTTTTTTCTCTCTGAATGGGAGAGAAGGTGAAATATGCACCGCTGGTCCGTGGAGAGGATAAACAACCTTTCTCCTTTTGCAGAAGGAGTTCACGTCTCTTGATTAATTTGAATGGATGGGTGCCTAATGGATTCAAATTTGTTTATAATTTGACTTCATGAAAATACTAAATTGTTTGCCGTATTTTTCGGACTAAAAATCGCTCATAACATACTGTAACTTTTCAACCATTAACGCGATCAACGTAATTCTAGTAGATTCTGAAGGAGAAAAGCAGTGCGAGCCTCTGATCTAAAGCCTCGATTCCACTGAGCGGTCCAGTATGGCCTAGTATTTTGAGCGTTTCCATTGTAAAATTGACCCATTAAACAGTACTGAACCGTACCGCTTGAGGGCCCCCATCCGTTGTAGGTCCATGGAAAAATAGAACGGGACGGTTGGAGCAGAGCAGCTGTTGCCACCCGTTGATTGGCAGAAAGTGATGACGACATTAGACAGCACCAGTATAGCGCTAAGATAGTTGTTCTGTTTTCCTCTTTATGGCGGTATTCATCTTAGCCCTCCGCAATCTTCTTTCAATTGACAATAAATTTCTGTTTAACACAATGTTAGAAAAGTAAAGCAAGAAAAAGACAAGCTGCTTGATAACCTCCACTGTTGATGCTTTTCTAGCCGTCGCACTACAATGACCACGCTTGCGCCGTGAAAACAAACCGCTCAGCGGAAGCAAGGCTTAACTGAGTGGAAACACTCGGCAAAGTTAACTGGTCCGTACTGTGCTACTCCTTACCGTACCGAACCGCTCAGTGGAAACAAGGCTTTAGAGCAGGGGTGGGCAAACTACAGCAATGTCGATACGCGGCCCGTTTAACTATTTAGTCTGGCCCCCCACACTGGAATAAATTATATATAATCCATAATAATGTGTCCTAGATGTTACATAACAAATATGTTGACCTTTGTCTATAGGTGCAGAAAGTTATTCTGCATTCACATGGTGTTGGAAGATTAGTTTTTTCGACGTTCAATTGTGTTTTTTGAGTCGGACAGGCATTTTTCTAATCATTCAAACACCACAAGAACACTGCATTTCTCTAAGTTTGTGTTTTTCCCCGAGGGGCATCAACCCGTTTAAAACCCATCAACTCATTAGTGCAATTTACTCTAAAATGAGAGCAAAAGCCACACATTTTGAAATACAAACTCAAAAATATTCTGTTTTAAAGTCATTTTCAATCAAATTAAAGCCGAGTTTTTATCCAGATTCCATGTTGTTTCTTTCTCTTATGAGGTGGATTGCGAAAACATCTACACATCTACTTATGGTCTGGCCCTTCTGTCAAATTTTAAACCCCTTTTTGGCCAAAAATTTTAGATTTAGAGTAATGTATGAACGGTTTTAGATAACCATAGCATTAAGACTGAGATATCACTTCCTTCTCTGTGTGGCTTTTGAACATGTTTGCTAAGCCTGATGTAAGACTGACCGATGCTTCTTCTTCTCCTTCTTCTGTGTTGCTGTTAGCAAATACTGACTGTTTAAAAAAATCTTATTGACATTTATTTTTCTTCATATATAAGTTGCACCCCTGGCCAAACAATGTAAAACTTAAACTCCAAAAAATATGGTATACTTTATATATATTTTGAAATCTTGGATTTTTCTGAAACAAGGATCCATCAGCTAAAATATGGTATATTTTAATTTGTCATTCCTGACGTAATTCCTTTTATTTAGTATCGTCGTTTTTTTTGCAAAGATGGGCTCTTCTCGCACACCATTGGAAAGTCCCATTTTATCTCAATAACATAACTAATCAAAGATCAAAAGCATTACAGCTGACTCCAACTCCGGCTGATCTAGATGTATCGCATGCATTATATGCATGTATCACCCACCTCCAATAAAATCACCATAACAACTAGAGACGTTAGTAGACCTCGGGGAAAGGTCTGCTGTTGCAGCTTTGTAATTGATTTGTACTGTAGGCACTTTGTCCCCTTATTTAGTGTTGGCATTAATCATAAATCATTGCTTTAACAAACTCGGGCTTCCCACTCAGCAGGCCTCCCCTCCAACACAATGTTGGATCACAGAGAATATTTGATGGCTTTGTTGCGGGGGAAACAACCTGTCATGCTCGGGGAAAAAGCAAACAGCGTGTTTTGTTCGACAGACTCAAACCACCGTGCGGCACCTCTTGTCAGATAACATTTCCACCAGGAGCTATGCATGAAGACCGGCGTTTTCCGAACGCCCCGGCTAATATGTGGCTAATTTAATCAATATAATCAAAGCGCCTTAATGAAAGGCAGTGTAAATTTCCCAGGAACACGATCTGTAGTTTGTGTGCTTCTTATGTTATCCCCCCCCCCCAACTCAACTCTCTTTCACTTCTCTTTTTGTGCTTGGCTGCAAATGCTGGCATGTGTTTGCATGTTTATTTCTCACCATCGCTCCAGAATCATTGACTTCGACTTAATTACAGTGACGGGAGTTGGAGGGATGGGGGGGCGGAGGAAGGGAGGACTCTGTTTTCCTGGTGATATTTCTACGCCAGCAGAGCTGCCAGGCGCAGCTGTGACAGCCCCTTGTGCGCCGCCGTACGGTAAAGGTACAGTTAAGGCCCTCCGCCTGTGAAATACGGCGCAGGGAAAAAAAAAAAAAACACTCGCAGGTCACCCCTGTCACAAATAACATTTCACGCGCAACTGTTTCGGTGGATAATAGGAGCCACAAATAAAAATGGGACGCTGTAAATACAATGCATTCCCAATGAAATGCCATAATTTAAAACAACGCCCCCCCTCCTCACTTTTCTCTCCATCCTCCTCTGCCCTGCTCTCAATAGCTGCAGAGGGAGTCCTTGACAGTGTGCTAGCAATGATGAATCACCTATCCAGTTAATTTTCTCACTCCTCATGTGTTGTGCTGTTAAAACAGGAGCCCAGGAATTGACTTGACAAACTATGAATGTAAAAAAAAATAGCACTTGGAGGATTCTGGGCTTATCTCCAATTTACATGTTATTAGATTTGGGTTGCAAGCAGCAGTTGAACCCAGCAAAGCCGAGGAAAAACGAAAAAAAAAAGATAGGGGACATGATAACCAGAGATAAAACATGTGTAAAGCCCACTTGAAAGCCTTTGAAATATTTGATGGGAAGTCACTGTGAGTGCAGTGAAGCAGGGGGGGAGTGGAAAGTGGCCTGGTTTCAAATGTGACAGACACACGTTGCAATCTGTGGTAAATCTAGACGAAACCTTGGGAAATTTAGCTGCAATCTCTGGATAAATAGCTGTAATTGACCTTGGGAGTTGAAAATGTGCCATATGTTTCTGGTTCCTGTGTTTGAAACTGGCTCCCTCAGGACCTTTCAGCTGAGTACTCACAAGAAGAACCGCGGGAGAGGAAGATACACAGAGAAGGAGAGTGAGAAAGAGGGCAAGAAGAGTGTCAGAAATGAGGGAAAAAAGCCTCGGATGGACAAAAAAATAAAAAAAACAAGTGACAGAGAGAAAAAAGGTGAATTAGAGAAGAGAAAAGCAGCGCAGAAGTCTGTTTGGCTGGCCAGTCAGGGTGATATATTGACAGGTGAAGCATTTGTCCTTGCAAACCTGTGTTCCTCCCAGCAGGAGAGCTGAATGCTAAACCTGAAGGTTGTCAGCAGAGCCAGCGCCGAGCAAGGCACTGCTTTTCACTGCACAATTACATTTAATTTGACCTGCCAGGGCTGCGGGGAAACCAGCCTCCTTCAAATGGAGTACTTATGACCTCTCGGACAGCCATTAGCAGCTAACGCAGCATTATTCCACCTGCACTTAAAACAGCGGATTCGGAAAAATCTTGTCAAGGGAGATATCTGTCTTCTGCTACCAGTGCAGTCAGGTGGAGCAGTAAAACAACCACAGGTGCAGTGGAGGAATCAAAGACAGAAATGCAATTCTGCTCCATTTGTGGCAGAAGATTCAAAGATAAATTGATCATTGATTTCTAATGTAACAAATTAGAGAAAAACTTTTAAAATATTTTTAAAAATAAAGATTAGTACATTTTTATTAAATTTATTGCTCATTTATAATGTTCATTTCTTTATTTAATAAAAAATATATATCTTTATCCCAGTTATATAAAAACATTAATTTTTTTGCATTAAATGTATCTCAACTGTTGTAAACAATTAAAATACTTTAGAATTAGCAATTTATAAATTATTTCAATAAATTAAAACAAAAACATTTTAGCCTTGTTAAAAATATCCAGTTTTCTTTTATTTAATTAATTTTAATTTAGAAAATAGAGTATCTTTCAAACTGATAATGATATTCACATTTTTATCTTCACTTTCATTCTTTAATTTATTAAATCTAATTTTCCAGTCAGACTTTTAGATTAATTGCAAAATTCATCCTCTTTTTTGTACAGTTTTATTCATTTTATTTATTTTCAAAGTTTTGTCACATAGAATAGACAAACAATACAACTTGTAATCTTCCATATAAAAACACATGATGTAAACTTAAATATTATATTTCAGCATTTTTGATTTGGACACTGAACATTTTAAAAGTTATTTTCCTCCAAGATTGTAAAAGTTTTGTAAAGTTTAAAGGGATTCCTATATTCTTTTTTCAAGAAATTCACATAGCAAAATATAATTTATAATTTATATTTTAGTACTCAGTCTACACCCTAAAAACAAAACATCTAATTTTCCCATTAGTCCTAAAATATCAGCTTACAAATAAAAATTATCTTTTTTATTTGTTCATTTTTATTCTATTCTTGACTTTTTCTTTTACAGAATCAATACAAGAGTTTTGTGATTACACTATTTTTGCCTTTAATCTGAGAGCTTTTATAAAAAGCCCCTTTTTTCTGTAAAGTCCCAACTCTGACAATAATCTGAATAATAGACTAAAAAGTTCTAGAATTCAAATGTTTTGCTTCCTACTTTCACAGCTCTGTGATTAAAATGGGAATTCTGAATTATTGTTTTAGACTTTTCTGCAGCAGAAAAAAAGACAGCAGTTAAAATAATGAATTTAAACTATACTCGTTTATTTTCACTGGTCTTTTATAGTAAGTTTGTGTTTGCTGGTCATATTTCCAGCAGGAAGACTCAGGCGGTTATGCAATTAACCTGCAGAACCTGCTGTAAAAAGAAAGTATTTTGGGATCCATACAACGTCCGTTTCTTTGGGATGACGTGCGTGCCATTTAGTTCTTGCACTGTGAACAAAGACAAACACACGTGCACTCAGAAGTCTGCAAACAAAGAGCCTCTGTCGCGCACACACTCATTACGCACATGCGCAGCGCACACACTAATGCATCCTCATCACATTTAGGCTAATTTCCTTTTCATCACAGAGAGAGGAAAATGAGTGTTTGCCCCATCCCTGCTGAGGGACAAAGTCAAGAGCCCCGGTCGGTTTGGGCTAGATTAACAGGTAACATTTGGCTCCCACTCTCTTATCACAGCATGAAAATCAAACCGCGTGTTTTCCTCCAGCGCTCCCTCTTTCTGCCCTCCCCACTGTTCCCTTCACTTAGAGATGAAATCGCTTGCTGCACAAACCCATTTGGAGAGAGGAGAGAAGGTGAGTGGGATAATCAGGCTGGCCACTGGGCCGTGTTTCCTAAACGCTCTCCAAAACATTACTGTGCACAGGCATAAAATTAGCACCGGGACCTTAAAATGTTGACATTTAGCATGACTTTTTGGAGAGTGACACCCTCATATTTTCTTGTAGGATATCATTAAATTTCAACTGCCCTATGGCTGCGCCTTTCCATTAATAACCAATTCAGTGTGTCACTTCTCCCTTTTTCTCTCACTCTCCCTGGCTCGCCACCTTTTTTAAAGTAATGAGTCCATTGCTTTGCCTTAATAAATTGAATCGTATTCTCAAGGCCATATGAAGATAGAGCCACAGATGGACAGGCTGCATGGAGGAAATAACCATAAATCCTTTACTGTCAGGGAGGCGGTCTGAAGTGACGAAAAAAAAAAAAAATTCACACACACCTCGACAGAGATCACGCTGTCAGTTCAAGACAATCGTAGTCTCTGCTGCGACTCTGACGACCACAAATACATCCTGCTG
Source organism: Oryzias melastigma (assembly GCF_002922805.2). NCBI lineage: Eukaryota > Metazoa > Chordata > Actinopteri > Beloniformes > Adrianichthyidae > Oryzias > Oryzias melastigma. The sequence goes on along the minus strand of NC_050532.1, from coordinate 5,352,414 downwards.
TTTTGGCTGATAATTATTCTGTATGAGATTAATTCGTGGCAGTTAGCTGACAGACCGGGGATCAACAAATTATACTGTACCAGGAGCCTTCGCATTAAGCTATGTTCACTCTGTCCTCGGCAACACATGTTTAAGCAACCGCTTTTAACGAAAAGTATATTTAAAGTCTTTTCCCCATTTACAACTCTCATGTACAAGTGTAGCTACACACATTTTTAAGACCATTTTCAGGCTCTACGAACAAAACGCATGGCCATTAAACATGCGTTGAAAGCTAAACCCGGTCTGACTTTGACTCTGATTTGGTAGTGACAAACGGATGACGTCCTCTTTTAAGTCACAAAAACCCAAATTGAAAATTGAAAATTGGAAAAATTAATATTTGCGGTCTGTGCCCAGCTGGAATTCTTATTGGAATAGAGCTATGAAAGATAAAGCCTGGAGCAAAATTCACAAGATTTGCACTTTGATAATTCGCACCAGCAGTAGGGGTGTAAAAAAAAACATTGATTCAGTGAAATATCGCGATCCTTCATTTGGCGATATTTATATTGATTTAAATTGCTGTCAAGGCAATATTTAATTAATTCTTTTTAAGCAAAAATTTAGTTCAGAGCCTTACTTTTCCACTTAAATCCCCAACCACTAGTTGGCAGCACAACACACCGAGCCTCATTGAACCAAAACAATGACAAGATCTTGTGATAGATCCAAAAAGATGAGTACTGAGCCGAAATGCTGTGCCAAGTTGGTACTAGTACTGTATAAAAAAAGCAGATTTAGAGACCAGATGTACAGTCATGCTATGTGCGTGCACTCTGCAAAGCTGCAATTATGTATGTGAAAGGTGTTTTAATATCCAGATAAAGTTTTTCTGAGTCACAATTTTTCATAAAAGATAAATATTGACTCTGGATATATTGTGATACGTATCGTTCCACGTGTATCGTAATACCTATCTTAACGCCAGACTCTTGCCAATACACACCCCTAGTAAACGGTATCAAAGGAAAAGGAAGAAGAAGCCCCTCCTTGATTGTCCAGTGTGAACACCATATGCTAAACAACACTGCGCCACACATGACTAGAATGAACTTAGCATTAGAGAAACTAAAAACATGTTCCAGCATTGATGGATTCGAATGATTAGATAATTTCCGTGTTTTTTTTTCACTTCAAGACGTGACAATGCGCCTTGTAATCCAGAGGGTCTTAATTGTGATTGTGCTTACTGATGTTGACGCAATTTTTAGAAATCTGTCAGAATGTTTGGCTAGCTATTTCAGCTAACATATTGTGCGGTGGGACAGTTTTTTACGTGTTACTAACAAGGTTGGGAGTTGACATAATCACAGTAACTTTTGTTTTAGTGATATCAGTCTAGTTTTTTACGCTGGGCGATACACTAAAATGGCTAACGCTTCTAAAGTGGCTAATGTTTAGCGTATCACAAACAAATTTTAGTGTTATGTAGTTAATAAAGTCTAACTGACTAACAGATTCATCTCTGACTCGTAATGCGCCTTATAGGTCAGTGTGCCTTATACAGTTGCAAGAAAAAGTATGTGCAGCATTTCTATTTGAAATGGAGACATGATGTGTTTTTTTATCTCAATCTAAATCACAAAGATGGAGAAAAGCATTGTCTGCTTAAATCCCACCAATTTATGTTTTCATGTTTTACTGAACACAATTGTCTCCAGTGTTTGCATAAAACCAAATAGTTCCAAAGGGTTCGCATATTTTCTGTATATGACAAAAGTTCAACATTGGACATTCGGTTTATAATCCAGTGTGCCCTATAGTGTAGATTCGTGGACATTCGTTAGTTTCATGTAAATCTGGAAAAGATGCATGCAAAAATGGATACAAAAAAAAGGAAGAATCCGGAAAGAACGAGACAAGGGAGCAGAGTCTGTGTTGACTTCCATTCAAGAGGAAGATATCTTGTCTTTTTATGCGGCCCGTGTCATATTTATTGCATAAAGGTCAGAGTGTTCATTTGTTCAAAGTCAGCGTTTTCCCTCGCTTGTCTCCTCCATGTAATAAATGCAGGGGCTGTGTCATTATCGGACCTCGGAGGATTACAGGCTTGGCTGACTGTGATGACTGCATAAAAGCATACAGGACTTTTGTTTCTGCCACTGCACACCTTTCAAATGAGCTCTTAAAGGGAGCAGCAGCCCAGAGACCAAATGGCATTTTGCTGAGTGACGAACCCAGTTAGAGCAGACGAGGTGGAGGAGGAAACCAGGTGAGGTAGGAGGATCCCAGAGGCCTGAATCCCTGACCTTAGTTTTACCGGAGAATGGGAGACAGACTCTGAACTAGAAACTGAAAGAAAAAAAGAAAAAATGGCAAAGGCAGACTTAAATAGATTTCCGTAATTCACCAATCGACAATGAGCCCAAACTGTCAGGAAGATAATGCTTGGAGGAGGACATTATTGGGAGACACTTTGAAAGAGCTCAGATTGCCTTTGCACACTGACCTCCATTGTCCAGGTCCATTTATTGACAGGAGAATCTTGCAGATTAAATTGGCCTCAGCTATTGATTGGCTATTTGTCCGGGAATCATTCCCAATTTCAGAAGGAGATCATTTGTACTGTACACCCCACTAATCTGTCTGACATGGTAATCATCAAACCAGTATGCTTCTGTCTTAGCTTAGTTCTCTTTAGTCTTTTTTCGTTTGTTTGAGTGACTTATCAACTCAAGAATGGGGAGTCCTGTTCCTGCCCGATAGCAAGACATGAAATATGTCCCCCAATGTGCTCCCAACGTCACAATCCACTAACACATCCACAATTAAGCTCTGGGACAAACAAACAAGAGGAAATCGCCCATAATCATCAGGTATTAATAGGACAAGTATGGACTTGGTGTGGGATGCTACATAGTCTACTAGGATCAGAGCTTTTGGATGAGGAATTGGGTATCATTGGCCGCTGTTGCAATCCTACAGGAAAGACGGAGTTCCTGCTGCTGCCGAACGAGTGTCTATGAAAGCCGGCGCTAATCCAGACTGGATACACCAAGCTGCTTTTGAAAGAACATGAAAGAACAAAAGAGGAAACGGGAAATGTAAACTTTAAAAGGGCCCGGCTTAGGCGCCCTCGCTCTGTGGCTGCGTTGCATCGTCGCTCGCAAAACGGATGCAAATCCATTAGTAGTCCTGCTTTCACAGTCATAAAAATACTTAAGAGGCTTAAATGGGAGAGACGTGTTAAACGTGTGGAAATCTGTTTTGATAACATTATTCACAACAGTAGCTTTGCGCTGTGTGAATTAATAACACTTCATTTACAGACGGAAGAAAAGCTGGCATGGTATTTCCAGTTAAAGAGATTAATTTTTAAAGGCCTAATTGACAGGCTGGGGTTAGGCAGGATAAGCAACAGACTAGAAGGCTGCAGCTGCAAAGTCAAGGTGACTGCAATACTTGGAGAAAGGCTTTCAAAAAAAAAAAGAAGCAGAGCAGAGACCAGAGAGGGAGGGAGTGCAGAGAATTAGTCCTCAAGCACTTTTCCCTTCGCCCCCTATTCTTCCTCTCTTTATTAGGAATGATTTACTTTCTCAGTGAAAGGATATAAAAGCTCAAGTATAGGAGCGTAATTATCGCAGAGTGAAAATTTAAAGGTTTGACTCACAATGTCCTCAAGTCAGCCAGCAGACTGCCAGACGATAAGAGCGGCTGTGTTCAACACTCGGCATCCAATTGCTTGTGTTTTATGGGCTTTGCCAAGCAAAAGCACACAAACAGCACTCGGCTCTGCAAGTCTGTAAACATGATGGACTGTGGCAAACTACCGGGGCCGGTGTTTACCTTGGCAGAGCCTGGCTCCTGGCATGTCGGCAGCATCACTTAATTACTGTTTACATGTAAATATGAAATTATACAAACAATCCTGCCGAATGTCTACCAAAAAAAAAATACAGAAGTACATATTCAGGGTCAACCTTATCTGTCCGCAACAGTTGCTGCTGCTGGGAGGAAACGAATGGTTTTGAATCGCAAATTCGCAACATCGTCTTCCTAATTGTTTAATGCCGTTGTCCAAGGGCATTCAGGTAAATATGTTCCCATAATCTGCATAACAACAGATGCTCGGATATGTAAAATGCATCTTGTGTTCTCTGCGAGCAAGAAGTAAAAAGGAGAAGGTTATTGTTCCGAACAGGTTCGATGGGATAAAGGGCTGTGATCATTAACGTCTCCAGTCAAGATGGATAGATGATTGCTTTGATTATGAAGGTTTTTCCTGACAGTTCAGAGGAGCGTATATAGGAAGGCACCGGTGCCTACTGTGCATCTCTGGTATGGCTGAGTAAAGCACTTGTTCATTTGCAGTGAAGGGTAACATGAAACAGGCCTCAGCCCTCTGATGGACAGGGAGATTTCACCTTCGCCAGTGAATGATAATGCATTATTAAATTTGCCTCTCTGCTCACTAGATACACTTAGCTGACCACAGCATATTTATCTCCCCATCCGAGCCTCTCGTCTTGGCAGGAGAAAGCATTCTGTCACTTTTGAGGCATTTCAAAGATTAAAAAGAACCTCTCTCTTTTCAACGTCCCTAAAAGCATCCCCCTCTCTTCAGTGAAATGTGATTAGCAGGAGATGGTGTCACGCAATGGAACATTCATGAGGAGGAGAACAAATATCCAAATGAACTCCCATGTCCTCGAGGAATAGCCCCCTCTCTGCACCATCAGCAATCTCTCTCACTTGGGCTGGGGGGGAAATTTGATTGATCCTCTATTGAATTATTTTTTTGCACTCTTTCATTTCAACAGGATGCACTGACAAGTTGTTTGATCATAAAGCATTATTGTCTGCCAAGTCACATTTCAGGGTTGTGATGGCTAATGATCTTGCCTCCTGACTTAGGGAAAGTAAGGTAGTCAGCATGTGTTTGAAGCTCACAATGCCAAGGACATTGGAGGGGCTGAGCAAAACACCAGGCATTAAAGTCAGGAAGATGAAGAGAAGGAGCTTCCACCCAACATACCCAACTTTTAATGATACTACACAGAGATACCATCAATGTCAGTGAAATATTTACATCCAACAAAACTGATGCTGAAAGTTTCGCCTGACCCAAAGTGCCTCACCTGCCTTTTCATCCTTGGAGATGCATATGCAAAGAAGGAGCAGAACAAAGACTACAAAGGCTCAAAATCACCTTTTTTTTGTCTTTTTCATCTTTTTTTTTTTCAAACCGCATGCACTATTTCCATATGAGTCCACACTAAAAGCAGTATGCTAATAGAGGATGATGCTGGTACCTGCTCTGTTTTATTACTCAAACTGCAGGGAGTGCAACAGTGCTGATGATGTGCAGAACAAAGTGCACTACATGTTTGACCCCAAAAGTCCAATGTTTTAAATAGTGCTAGAGCTACTTTTTGAGGTTGAGTACAATTGAAAAGGTAGACAAGAGAACACAGAGGGGGAAACATCTGGTGCAATCAGTAATGTGCCTGTCTTAAAGCTGTATGCCACTTCATGTCATTAATCTGATTATTTAAGTACATACAAGTCTCATAGTTTAATTTAATATGATAATAAAACATGCATACAACATGAAATGGACTATTAAGCTGTGTTTAAGAGAAAATCATGGAATCCCTAATTTGGCATTCAATACAATACAAAATAAAACATTGTAAAAAAAGTTCATACATTTTTAAAATTGTTAATGGCATATATTTATGTAGTGCTTGTCTACTTTGATTTTGACAAAGTGCTTTACAGTTACATGTCCAACTCACACACCAATGGCGACTCTTAAGCAAGAACAAGGTACCCCCTTCAACCATGTCAGTCTCTTGATACTTTGATACATGGGCAGGCAAGACCCATGCAACCTTCTGATCAGAGGTTACTGCTCTACCTTTACACCAATGTTGCCTTTAGGAAAATGTAACATCCTAGACTACTGGTCTGTTGGTAATTTACATTAATTTTCCTTAATTTTTTTATCTAAATAGATTAAAAAAGAGGGGTCTAATGGGGACTGGTCTTTGGACTGACAGGTGAGCTCAGCTCTAAGCTCAGCTCTAAGAAAGCCAATGCCAACAAATTCTAAACTTCTGGGGGAAGGTTTTATTTTTTCTGTCCAGGCAAAACATTCACACTCCCAACTCATCACATATTGACTTTGGTTAAGGACCCCTCCACATCAAAAACTGACATTTTGGATGTCCCTAACTCACCGTTTTTTGACGTGCTAGCAGTTCCCATTAAATGACGGGTCCCCAACGGCAAACCCTAACCCGGTTCCAATTCCCATCCAGTACAGTGTCTGGTACCGAGTTAGGGTACGGGTACCAGGTTTGGATACCGGTACTGGATGACCTAGGGACCAGTCCGTGTTTGGTGCTGCATCCGGTAACGGGCTAGGATATGGGTAAAGGGGATTTGGTCAAGGATCCCTTCACGTAAAAAATTAACATTTTGGGTGTCCTCAACTAGTCGTTTTGTGACATGCTGGGTGTTCCCATAAAATAATGGGTCCCCAACCACCGGGCCACAAAACCCAAACCGGTCCAGTACTGGGATGCGTAGCGCATCGGTATCCTAACCAATACTGGTACCCTAACCCAAATCTGATACCGGTTTGTGTCCAGTATAGGATCCGGTACCGGTTCAGGTCTGGTGGCATGTCTGGTACCGTGTTTGGGTACCGGTATTGAACGCATGCTGAGGACCAGTCCGTGTCTGGTACCCCATCGAGTACCAGGTTAAGGTACAGGTACCAGGTTTGGGTACCGGTACAGGAATGCGTTCTGAGGAGCAGTAGGTATCTGCTACTTCGTTCAGAGGGTTGCGGACCCCTGATTTTACGAAGAGCCACTACGACAAAAAAATTGGAGTTAGGGACACACAAAATGTCTATTTTAGATGCAGAGTAGTTCTTGACCAAACATCAATACATGACGACTTCAGAAAGAGAATGTGTTGATCCAGGTGACATTGTCATTAGGTTGAAGCATAGCTTCTGGGACTAAAATCTTCTTTCTCAAAAGGTTTAACCACTCACCCTCTCATTCAGACTGACGGAAAGAGGATTTTAAGTCCAGATGCCATGGCTCAACTTTAGGTCAGATTCTAAACTTGTTTTTTCCGATTGTTGGTCCAATTTGAAAAAAAGCCCAAGTCTAGGAATAATCATGTTTGGCCAAACTAGCAACAACCATGAAACTGAACAACTGGCTTTGACTTGGTCAATCCAAACCAACTTGTGATGTTGTTGTAACCACAAAAGTGTGTACACTCGTTGGTGGGTGAAGGGATTTAGGGAGGACAATCATGCGTATGCATAGTTAAAAAAAACATGCCTGATGGGAGTTTTTCATGGGAAAAGTTGCAGCAAATGCGTTCTGTACCACTCAATATGAAAAGATGTTGGGTATGAAAAGATGCACTTCTGCGTGACATAACACCACGGGCTACCATTTGTGCTTTGGAGAACATTATGAGTGCATCTCCTGTTGTGCCAACAAGTATATATAACAGTTTCCAGTAAAATGCATATATCATATTACCAGTGAGTTTTTTCACTTTTATAATGTGCTTTACATAACCTTTTCTTTCCTGTCAGGCCTTTTAGAGCTGTGGTGTACAGAAAAGCTGCTTTGGAAAGGCTTGTGCATGGTGGTGAGACCTCCCTTTGGCACAAAGCTTTGAGTTCCAGAAGTTTTTTTCCTCTTTTTTTATAGCATCCTCTTGCACTTCAACATACGTAGTGTGCATATGGTTTGTGTTTCAAACACCTTTTCCCTGAGGAAATAAAATGATATCCAGTGTTTGATGTCCAACGTGAGTTTACAGCCAAAGGCTTCTGTACCTTTCAAATTTCCCCTTGTTTGTCAGCTACCTGCTGTTTCATGAGACAGAGGCTTGTCGGAAGCAATCGCCGCAGACTTTGGGTTTGAAGAAATTCAATTAGTCACATATGAGGCGACATTTCGCTTTCTACTTGCCTCTTTTTCTCCTCCCACATCGTCTAATCTTTTATTTTTCTCAAGAAAAGTAAAAATAATAGGAGTTCAAACAGCGAATCACAATCAAATAAAAGAAAAATACGAAAAAAAAAAAAAAAAACGCAGACCATCTGGTTAGTCTGCACACAATGACACAAGTTTGGCCTTTTTTTCATACAACAAACAGTCTTTGTCCTTCATCACATACAAAAGGAGAGGCTTTCGTAGGTTATGAGTGATGAGACATTATAGCGGTTGTCTCTGAGGTGTCTGGCTATTTAAATAGTCTCCATATGAGCCGAGGCGCTGCATCCTTCCCCTGCACCCGCTGAGCTCTCCTCTACGAGTGCATTGGAAAAGATTAATTTAAGGCTGGGCCAAGATCATAAAGATCACACAAGTGGAGAGATATCATTAAACCGTTGGAATGTTATCTCATTTATCTAAACAAACTGATGCGATGAACAAGCATAATTAAAAAGAACGCCATAAACAAAGCCGCCGATGGTGAGGGCCTCTTTCCCGCTTTAACAATGGAGTGCATTTGTTTTATTAATCTAATGCATCGTGTATCATATCATTACAGTTCAATATTTCTATCATTAATTTTATTCCCTTCACTCAAAGCTTTTATTGGAATTACTTTAGTTATTAGTTGCTTCTAATGTATTGGTTACCTCTGTATCTTGCCGCTACAATCTCTCTTATCTCGCTGCATAAACCTGTGCATGTTATTCAAATTGCCTCATTTATTATGATAGCTTCCTCATGTAAATTGTGCTGACTGCTCGCCCTTGCACAGTCCTCATTAGACTAATGAAAACCTTCAAACGAAAAAACTAAACAACCTGCCAAATAAAGGTCTGGGGTTATTATGAAAATTACAACTGTGGGAGCCGGGAGAAGCTCTCTTCATTAATTCATGCTCAGCAAATTGGTAACTAATTTAGTTGCACTCCTCTGCATTAATGGGTTATTTTATAAAAATGTTTTCCACAGCCCGAGACCTCTGGCGCACAGATTGGAGGAGCTGGAATCCTAATCAAGTCCGGTGACATATCAGGAATTGACAATCTCGCCCGATAATACAGCTTGTGTTTGCGAAAAGATGTGTGCAGGTCAACTGGTTGGAACCGCCGCGGACGGCCGGGTCATCGGCGTTCTCCTCCAGCGTTGCGAAGAAATTAAGAGTAATTTGTGTTGATTATAGCAGTGAGGAGGAGACACTTGAGCTGAGATTTGAGGACATTTCAGCTCATTTATTCCGTATGGCGAAAAACATCCATCTTTGTTTACATCACCCCTTGCCTTTATTTTTATTCGATGTGAACATGCTACCATTAAACAGACGAGAATCACACACATGCATGCACGGCTAGACAGTTTGGGAGCCTTGACTTCAACTCATGATCCTGCTAATTATTACTGTTCTCTGCTTCACACCCTTCGTGTGAAGGTCTAACACTGATCTTCACGTTAGCGCAGCCAACAGGGAACGCAAAGCCCAATGATTTCCACAGTGGTTTTAATGTCATTATCAGCCCCACCCCAGCCAGTGTCACCCAACAAAAACCCACAGGCAACACAAGAAACTAGGACCTGCTTGTTGTTGACTCACTAATGTTATTCTAACTGAACATTTAGTGGATTGTTCCTTAGGCGGTGATTGGATTCAATTCACAAATAAAGATCCGCAATTCACACATCATAATTATTGTTATTAATATTTGATGTTTAAACGGTTGCTATAAGAATGTCTTTTTACTGGAAATTTAAAATAATTTGTATTTAATCTACATCATTTATACCTTCATTTAGGACAGGATATCAGAATCAACAAAACATAACAGATTAAAACACAAAGATTTTGAAATAAATACATAATATTTATCACTTTCAACAATGTCACACTTTCTATTAACTTCCTGGTTAACTTCAGCAGTAAATGATACATACATATCACTGTTTTAGCTACAAATCCAGAAAATGTTTTTCACATATTTTCTATTTTCAAAGTTTTGCTGGCTACAGTTCCAGTAGATAAATGACCAGTTACTAGATGGTAAATAAAGACACAGCAACACCTCAATCAAAATGTAACAACTAGAAAACACTCGCAGTCCTTTCATGTAAACCAGGGGTCTGCAACCTTTGGCGCTGAAAGAGCCATTTGGCCCAATTTTTTACTGACCAAAACAGAGCAAGAGCCGCAAAGTCAATTAGAAAAATACACTATATTTTTGTAGCTGTTTATTTATAAGTAGTACCCTTAAAATATTAGTGATAATTCAACAAAAATATTTTTTTTTCAATAACAATTTTTAACTTCTTTCACTTTTGACAGCAGCACATAAGTTCCCTTCAAAATAAAATGAAGGCTGTGCCAAATAGTGTCAAACCAATTTTCCATTTTGAGGACTTTGGCGCGCTTTATCTACTTTCTCCTTTTTACTATTGAATATAAACATGAAATACTTTGCTAAAGAATCTATTTTTTAAAATAAATCTATAAGAGCTTTATTCTTTTTTTTAATAATAAACTATTCTTACCATTCTTTTTCTCAGTTATCTAACATGTTAAGATTCAAAATATAAATGACAAAACTTGATTAGCATTTGTTTTCAAAGCCAGAGCCACAATGGAGAAATGAAGGAGCTGCATTGGCCCCGAAGCCGCAGGTTGCAGACCGCTGATCTAAACTCACAAGTCTTTCCTGACTTTTTTTGTCTTTAGTGGGGAAAAAAAACCTTCCAAACTTTAGACTAAGATTTTACAATATAGATTCTCCACCATACTAGCAGACACTCATTTAACACAACATTATTTAGTGTAAAATGTATGTAAAATTCTTACTTTAACCTCTTACTATATATTTTTACTCAAATAATTGACTATATTTAAAACAAAATTCTTTTTCAGAAGTTATTTTACTAAATTGATCTTTTATTCTTCATTATTAAAAAACTCTTCATAGCCTCTCTTTGAAGATTCCTTTACCTCCAGTGACATTAGCACATTCAGTATGTTTAGTTAATAAAATTAAAATGTAACATTCTTTTGCAATTTTAGAGCAAAGAAGTATATTTTACCAGACTTTAATTTAATATATAAAATTGCCCATTGGCGATCACAAATATTCATACTTGATTTTCCTGGAACAGATCGTGGATTTCTGATATTCAAATACACTTTACAGCCTTATTGTTAAATTAAAAATGAAAAGGCACAGATGCCTTTTTTCCATTAACTTTAAAAAAATCTAGTGTGATCAAGGCTAAAGCTTAATTATGCAAAAGTCAATTAGCAAGAAAGAAAAAAGTACAAGTGTGTGATGCAAACATGAGATAATATTATATTATTCCATAAGCATTTTTTTAATTCTCTCAAAACCCAATTAGTTATGACACCATATGTCATCATAGCCTGTGCAATAGAGGAATAAAATGAGCTTTAAACTAAACCAACAAAGAATTCATTACTCCCTTATGACAAATATACTTTTATTAAGTTGACTTAAAAAAGGCAATAAATTGGACCACTTTTTGGAAGGAAAAGGAGCAACATCGTTCACATTTATTTTTGCATCTCAGATATTTTCAGAAGGTGAAGTGAAGTCTACATTCTCCTCATCCTCATGCTGTGTGTGTTATTTTTGACCGTTCTCTATCTCAGTGCAGAAGTAAAATCAGATACAAAAAAATCTCACTCAATAACCTTGAAGTGTGTTGTTACCCTGAGAGAGGGGAAAACTGTAACCTGAGATCTCACCCTCCCACACGCTTTGGAGAAAAATGCTCAGCTTGTAATTTAATTCTCAAATATTTACATCTCAGATTGTTTGTGTTTGTGTAAATGTTGCAGTAATCTTCATTAGTTTTCTGTATTTTTTGCCAATAAATTGACCAAACTAATGAAGAATTAAAAAATTAACATAGATCAGACCAGGTTTATGCTTCAAAGGGAAAAATCTAAACTTTACATCAGATAAAAGGATTTTAAAAATAAAACTAAAAATAAATGTGCATTTTTGTGTGTCTTTTATGACAATAACATTTTATTTTGGACATATACTCAAAAGATAGGGCAAGATAAAAAATGAAAATACAAGAAATTTCTGAAAGGGAGTGGAAAAAATATAAAAAAACAAATATGTTTTATTTGTATTAGCTAATATTTCTGTCATAATAAATATTCATCAACCAAATTATAAACGCTTATGCACTCCTGACATTTAATATTAAAATATGTTTTTGTTTACTGTTTTAAAGCTAGAAAGACAAAACACAGAGGTCTCTCAATTATTGCGTTCTTAAAGTAACTTGCAATATGTAAAATCAGCAAAGTAGGATTACAGATGTTTTAAGGACGTTTTTCAACCTTTTTTGAGCAAAGGTACACTTTTTCCTTGAAAAAAATCCAGCAGCACACCTGTATCCAAATATGTAAAATGGGAGAAACTCTATAGCCTGCACTAATGTACAATCCCTATGCAATCACACAAGATTTTTTTTTAAATAATTGAAAGTTAGAATTTATTTTCCTAAATGTAAAAAAAAAAAAAAAATTGTGATAGGTTTCAGTCAAAATTTCCAACAAAATTTGTGCACAGTTTTCCCAGGTAGTTGGTTTTGCCTCCAGTTTATTAATATGCAATTTTAATGTAACCTCACAACAACAAAAAAAAACAATAATATATTATTTCTAGATAGTGATTTTTTTAAATATAAATTAAATATATTGCAAGTTTTGAACAATGATTTGATCACAGCGTGCTTGTTTTTTAACACAAAAACATTATATTCATGTTAGTCAGACAGACATGAACTTTTTCACACTTTTCTCTCTTGCTTAATCTTTTAAAGTTCAAACAAAAAATAAGTCCAGTTTTATAGAAGGAAAACAAAAATCTGATTGCAATAGAAAATTTAAGTCCATTTGGTAACCTGAACACATTCTGTATAGGAGACATGACACTTATATTGATCTACAGCCAATCAGGACCCAGAACATGGTGCACTAGAATAATATGCAAAATTGCACAGAAAAAAGAGCGAGACCATGAAAAGTGAATAGGGATTGAACAGTGTATGTAAAAAAAATAAAATGAGTAAAAAATGTGCTGTTATGTGTTGGAATTGTGTGTTCTTGTATTTTAACAGTAATTTTCATAAAAGTTAGGAACATGAACGTACCTTTGTCGGCGTGCATCCTCTTTACTTCATGGCTCATGTCGTGGGCCAGGTCCCCCTCTTTAGGCCCGGGTGCGATGTTGGGGGAGAGGCCTAGCAGAGCTTGGTTCATGGACAAGCCATTGTGATGAATAGCTGTTGAAATATAACAGTTTGGGGTTTGATTTTGGCCTTTTTTTGGACTTTCCAGCACAGCTATCTTAGTATCAATGTCTCACAGGAGAGAGACTCACGTATCCTGTCTGAGGAGCTTTCTGTGTGCGCCGGGGAGCTCGACACGCTGCTGCTGCGGTGGGATGATGGGTGACTGCCCGGCCTCCTGCTGTCTTCTAAGGAGGGGGCAGGGGAGGGGCTGTCCGGCACACGCTCCTGCAACCCCAGTAGCCACAAATACACACCAACGCAAAATAAATATCCAGTCCAAAGAGTTCAAGTGAAACAACAGATTAGTTTTAACAAAGTGACGTCACTTCCTGTTTTGAAATCTACCTTTATAACAGAGGTGACCATTCTGGAGGGGAGGCTTTGGCCCTGTGCCGCGGCAGCCATGTTGGCAATGGTACTGAGGTGGTTCATCTGGCTCATCGCCATGGTGACAGAGGCTGGGGGCAGGCTGACTGGAATCAGGGGGTGTGGCATCATCATGAAGGGGAGTTCCAGGCCTGAAACACATGAAGAGGTTGTTGATTACTCAATGATGCATATTATTAGTGAAGTGGTCACAGTGGAAACTTGTGAGGCTCCGCCTCCGGACTGCAAACCTGCTGGGGGTCAATTCAACAGACACTTCCTCCAACCAATCTGGAGTCTAACACCAAGGAAATTCTGTTACCACTCATGGAAAAAAATAAAAAAATAATCGTTTCTTTGGTATCTTTCTTATTTAACATTAATATAATACTATGTTAATAGTAGATACAGCTCCTGTGAAAATATAGAAAAACTGTATAAACAGATGTTTAAAGAGCAAAATTTAATAAAGACATTAATTATTGGATGGAAAACTAAAAAAAAAAAAAACATTATGGAAATTATGGGTTAAGTATCTCAGTAAAAACAAGCAACAGAAATCATTACTCAAATGAGGATTTAAATGTGCAAAAGTTACACAATAAGCCAAGACTGCAGTGTGCTTGAGAACGGTGGCCCTGAAGCGCAAATCACACCAAGAAAGAAAAAAATAATATTTTAAAGGTCCCAACAACAATTCAAAAAGTATATATAATTAACATTTTAGGGAAAAAAATATAAGGAACCAAACCACCATCCCAGAGAATGAAACAAAACATAAATAAAACAAAAGTAATTTCCAGAAATCAAAACGAAATGTTAATAAATGAAAAAAGTAAGAAACCCGAAAGGTACTGTGGGACATTGCTGATTGGATGATGATGTTTGATTTTTTTGCATTTGAGTTGGTTCAAATGTGTCTTTAATGTCTGCAAAAGCTCTATGATTAGCATGGACCATATCCATTATTTCTTTATGCCAATTAGTGGCTGCTTTTTCCATTTTGTTTCTTTTCTAAGTTTAATATTTTTTTCTTACATTTTATTTGAAATCTTGAAAATA
>NC_050532.1:5336026-5337588 GCF_002922805.2 Oryzias melastigma | reverse complement strand
AAAAGGTAGGTACTATGGGACATCACTGATTACATAATGACATTTGTCCATCATTTTAACCAAAAGTTATTTGTTATGAAGCAATACTGCATATGCTCAATACTAACAATAAAACTTTTAGTAGAATGTTGACATTAAAGATGCATTTGAAGGAACTTAATCGTCATAAATCAAACGTCATCATCCAATCAACAATGTACCGACCTTTTCCTTCCTTGTTGCATTTTGCATTTTTACATTTTGATTTAATTTTTAAATATTACTTTTGTAACCCTTGTTTTCATTTCTAAAATGTAACGTTTTATTTTTGCTTTGCTTTTTTAATTGTTGTTGTAATCTCCAATATGTTTATACATTGAGTGATTTGTTAGTATGATTGGCACCTCAAGGCCACCGTAGGTGTGTGTTCAGGGTAATCATAGCAACTTATTATATTGAAGGCATTATTTAGTTACCATTAAACAAACCAGTAAAAAAATATTACATTTATTAAATATATACACACATACATATATATATATATATATATATATATATATATATATATATTACATCTATTGGTGTTAAATTACAACTTGCAATAACAAATTAATAATAATAATTTAAATAATATTTTACTACATACACTTGAGAGAACACCAGGATGTCTGCAATCAAAGTCATGAAGATCCCAGAATAAAGGTAAAACAAAGTGTGTAATTACAGTAGAATTACATTTTCATTAAATTGTCTCTTGTAGAAAAAAATTGAATCAGTTTCCTAAATTAGCCTAAAATATCAGTTGTCGCCAAGAAGAATACATTCTTAAAACTGCATTTTTTTTTTTTTTTTTGCTTCTAGACTTTCAAAAACTCTTCATTTACATCTAAACTTTTACTTTCTTCTGTTCAACCTACTCTTTAAGCTTTCTGTAATTAATTTTTAATTAATACTTTCGATTTCTATTACAGTTTTTGACTTAAAAAATGCAGCACAGACATGACAGTATACATGAATCCACAACAGTATACATAAAAAACTCGAACATTTGAAGCTCTAAAAATCAAATCTTCCCAAGAACACTAAAAATGACTGAAACCCTATTAAAAACTGTTTTAATTTGAGACACATTTTTGCAATTTATGACAAAGACTTTTGTGAAAATAAAGATCCAGAAAAGACTAAAACTGTGATATCACTCAAAAGCTTTGATTGTCCTTTATAAGGCTCAACCAGTCTGTACAAAGTAAAAAGCAGAGTTTTTAGTCTATGTGAAAAACTGTTGTGTCCACTGCAGAGGAACAAAATGAATTGCTGGGTCTCAGGAGTAAAGAATGTCTAATAAAGATACAACAAGGGGCTAGGAGGGAGTCGGGCTGCGTCCCTGCACTGGGTTTGTGAGCGGCTTAATGAAAACAAGGCAGTTTTGAAAGTATGTGAGCGCAGACAGAAGGTCAAAGCTAGGTGTCTGTTCTCCCTCCCCATCAATGGCAACCCCCCCATTCTCTCTCAGTCTGCTCCATGGGGACTTTGAACTGGCAGGATCAAAAGTGACTGGAAACAGTTTGGTCTTGTTCCACTTG
>NC_050532.1:5307164-5335827 GCF_002922805.2 Oryzias melastigma | reverse complement strand
AGAACACCATCCACAAAACAACTCCGCTCTTCTTTTCTGACAAAACATCAGTAGCCAAAGGGCAAGGAGATCTGCATTGGTGAAGCCTCTAAAGAGAAGGACACTGGCTGGAAATGAAAGGACACAAGGAGTACTCCTCCCTGTCATTCCACCTCCATCCAAAGAAGCATTGATTTCCATAAGAAAGATTCCTCCATGGTGAGTATTCCCAAACTATATAAAGCAAGGGAGATTAAAGAAAGGCGGAATCCAAGCAGCACCTTGTATCGGCGCCTCCGCTCAAGCTCAGACTGAATCAATTACCACTCAGCAGGCTAAGCTCAATTAAAAAACACCGCAGAGGACCTGATTGCAGGGGTATTTATTGTAGGACAACACAGAGAGATCTAGGCTCCCTATCCACCGGCCAAGGCCACTTGAGGGCCACATTCTATGTTTAAAGGTGGTAATATAACACCTACTTCTTCAGTTAAGGGAGATTTGTATCAAATCAATAAGGAATGCGATGAAAAGTCAACGGAAACAACGTTCCCTTATGGATCTCCTTGTCCCGTGCTCTTGACGGCATGAGAATTTCACGACGGGTCTCTACCTGACTGACAGCCAGGCCGAAGAACACTTGGCTTCTGTTCGCTCCGAAGGGTATTAGTCTCGCTTTTAGTGCCTGTCCAGCCCCTTTCATGTCGCCCCGTCCCAAAGCGCTGCTTCTCCCATAAAGACCCTTTCAGGTCACTGAAGGGGGAACGTGCAACTCCGACAAGGAGCGCCCCAAATCCATTTGGAGCTGAAAGGAGCCAGGTGGGAATGGTATTTATTTGTTTGAAAGCCCTGAAGTGTTTGGTTTTGCTTCGTTTGGGTGCACTTCCTCCTTACTTTTGACTTGTTAAACAAAAAAGTCTACTTAAAATCACACAGCTTGATATACAAAATGTAATCTAATATTAAATAAAGCATATTAACACCTAAAGGCTTCATCATTTGAACCCATACATGAGTTGGGTCATAGATAGGAGTGGCTGTATCTTATTGGAAGGGCAGGTGTGTCTTGCAGTTCATTTAAGGCTTGACAGCCACCTCAAGGGACGTCATAAAAACTGAATGTACATTGTTGTGCGTTTGGTAAGTGCATCATGAAGTCTTTGTAAGAATAATGCAAGTCATATGCACTTGTGACACTGTCGTACAGTGCTGTTACACCACAGTCTAGTCATTAGAAGATTGTCTGCACAGGCTCCTTACTGTCAGCGTGCAGGTGTTGCAAGCATGGAGTGTGTAGGTGATCCGTAAATGCCCATAGGATGTTCACACAAACTACACTTTGATTGTCTAAATTCATTGTTTCTAACAGTGAAGCTGCAAGCAGAGGTGCACACTTATCACTTAAACTGCACTAACAGGCTCCTTGAGCAGTGTCCAGGGTTTGGAGGTCTTAAAAAAATGAAAAAAAAAATTGCACAATATGCCTGTGTTTCACCTTCTTCCCCATTACATACTCTTACATATTGTGCAAGTGTTCACTATGACCTGTTGACTGCATGTGCATAAACATTTTCCCTCTACAGGGTCTCCGAGCGGTCTACGGCTTTGATTTTTGAAATATATGCCATTTGATCCATACAGGTGTGCCCATTTTTCGCCTCCAATAACCGATAACCCGTATCTACCCATAAGGGCAGTTGTAACAACGGCTTTAACTACACCAAAGCTTTAACTCTTTAACCATTGATGCAATTAATGTAATTCCACTGGAGCCTTGTGCAAATATATCACAATATGTGATATGTTTTGACGAATGATTATGTATTTACTGGACATCTCAACCCCTACCCTTTAGTGTTCCAAATAGGAAGAATTTGGTGGTTCCAAGAAGTCAAAATCCCACAGACTTCTATTGAGAAATAAAGTTTAAGTCCCTTTAATTATTAAACACCTAGATGTGTAAAATTTGTTCTCCGCATTTGACCTATCCCCTGAGGGAGCAGTGAGGTGCAGACACAGCCGCGCTCAACAACCATTTGGTAGTTTAACTCCCCAATGCAATCCCGTAATGCTGAGTCTCAAGCAGGGAGACAATTTTAGAGTCTATGGCATGACTTGGCTGGAATTTGAACTGCCGACCTTCCAGTCTCGGGGAATAGACAATTATTTCTCAGTCATTTTATTTGTCAGAATAACCATAATACATTCCTCTTACCAGTTTAAAAATGGCGGAGACAGCTTAGGCTGGATTTTGAGAGGGCTGGAAGTAAGACATTTTCAATGGGTGACGTCAAAACCTCGCTTTGTCCAGTGATTAATTGTGACAGCTGACACTGTCACGGAGAAAACAGCTTTGTGAAGTTATGCTTTTCATAACGCCTTTGCATTGTTATACAAGTGCTGTGTAAGAATCCAAAGCCATTATGAAAAGCTGCTATTCTTCACACCAGAATCAATTGATTCAAGTTGAATGTGTAAATGATCAAAAAGTTACAGTAAACCAAAGAGTGTTTTTAGATGACATCTTTGGTGCGAAAGGGTTAAATTTGTGCAGATACTCAAACTTTCTGATCCGTGTCGGTTGGTTTCTATTTACTTTGATCGTAGGAGTTCTGATCTTATGGGAAGCGGATTCCCACAACCCCCCCCTAACTTTCCTGAAGGGCATAAGCAGTACATTTGGAGCAATTTACCTGAATTAAGCCTGAGGGAGCTGAAAAGGTGAGCTTCAATTTACCATCATTAAAACTACAAATCGCTTAATACCAATATAAACAGCTCAGCTAATATGTTTCGCAGTGCTGGTAAGTTCACGCATGGGTAAGCAAAGATCCCAGTCGCACAGGATGAACTGAATGAATTAAAACAGCCCTCGGTAACAGCGTGATTAAAAGGCTGTTACATCAGGACCGATCGGCTGATGGCAGTTACTTATGAGAATCAGACAGAAAAACTGAAGGTTGAGCGTTTTAATATGATGAAAAAAGGTGTTCGTTTGATGGGAAGAAAAAGGAGAGCTTTGCAGTAATGCGCGGTGTGGTTCATCTTCATTAAAGCCTTTAGGTTTAAAGCGAGTGGAAAGGCAAGTAAACGGGGGAAGAAAAGAAACGACGCTTTTGTCATTGAAAACGGTATGAAAAGCAAGCACCCCTTTGCCCTTAACTCTGTTGTGGACACATTTCCCCTGACAAAAATTAAACTAGCTCCTACTTGGCACTTTATTATCTTTTCAACTGAATGATTTATTGTTTGTGGAGGGAAAAGAACCAAAGAGAGAGGGAAGATTACATTTCCAGCCAAAGCTAAGACCTGATCTCGTTTTTTTTTTTTTTTAAACTCCCCCTGTCCAAGAAAAAAAAAGCTCCCGACAAACAATAATGTCAGCTGTAATTGATCGGAGGTCGCTGGCTGGGCCTGCAGTAAAAGCGCACTATTTAAGCGACAATCGGCCCCGCGCTCTTCAGACGCTGGCTAATGAAGCTGTCTGTCTGGGCTATTTACCTTCTCTTAAATGGAAGGGGAGAGATGTACTGTAAGAGACAGGGCTGGAGAGGATCTGCCTCGCGCTCCTGTGAAATAGGACCTGCACATGCCTCAGGAATGTATAATTGGTTGGCGCAGCCAAAGCTGGGGATCCGGTGCTAATTAAATGACTTGTTTAAAGCCTATCTGTCTTTGTTTGGGAGGCTCTGGGCTTCTGAACAACGCATGGTAAATGCTGTTGTCAAACAAACATTTCTAGTTATCCTTTGATTGGAATTGAACAAGACAAAGGGCTGATTTGCCCACTGCTAAGCCTTTCGTTTTGCCGTGGCACTGAGATGCTTTTCCTCCTCTGATCTGTCAAACTGAACAGGACTGTTCCAGTCAAGCAGCTAAATGGACTGACTTGCAGTACAATACATATGGAGTCAGTTTTCCCCACTAATTGTGCTTGTAAAAAGCCCCCCCGCGTTGTACACTCCAACAAAGGTGTGGCGCGCAAACACAGAGCACCTTTCTTGTGGTTGCTTGAAGGAAGTGCGATCCCATAAGGGGGAAACGAACAAAAAAGTGCCCGTAATGCAAAGTAGACCGTTAATATTCTCCCTGGTTTTTACACCCAGGCTCCTTAAATATGCTGTCTGCCACTTAAGACGACACGAGCGGATGCTTACACGTGCACAGAAACTTCTCCTGCATTCATGCAAGCATGCACAGCCCGATGCAAACAACAAAAAAACAGACGCACGCAGATGGCGGGTTCAGTCAAGGCTGTTGAGTCCTGTTCCTCATTAAAATGGGGGGAGCGAGGAAGGTACGGCGCTTTGATGTAGCCACCCACAGCCCTTCAGTGTCATTGAATGCAACTTTGAAGCTTTTTTCGTGTTTGTGTAGTTAATGCTGATAATAAAGCAAACATCTTGTCTTTGTTAAATACCTGCTCACGTTTACACACAAACGGCCGCCAGCGATCTACGTGAAACTAGCACATAAAAAAAAGACTTCCTGCAGGAAGGACGAAAACAGTCGGACAATGATGCCCCGCTTACGTTTGTGTACAGGTAATATTACACAAAGACATGAAGGAAAAACATGTGCAAACAATGTGTTTTACATTCCAAAATGCATGGGGTTTGGATACCTTACAGCAAAAAACACACAAACATGCACTTTTTCAGGGCTTCAGGTGGGCAAATGTTGCTGGGAAAGGCCTTGTAATGTAAAAGAGACCATGAAAAGAAAACATTTTTGGTTTGATGAGGTAACATAATTGCCTTCCAAGTCTAACCACTGGAGCGTAACATGTGGTAGAAATTATCAAGGAGACAGACAGAGGTGTTTGTCTTTTAAGTGTATAAAATCGAAGGCAGGCTACTTTTGCGGCATAATTTGAATCTTCTGCTCTAATGGCATGCATTCCTTATGAAAATTGAAAGATCAATCATCCCTGCGACAGATCTGTTGTGAAAGAAGTTCTCCCGCTCTTTGAGGCGAAAATGCTAAACACGTTTCATCCCTTTCCCCACCCGCGCCGCTCCTCATTTTGGCCGTCTATTTGTCTCTTTGCGGAAAAGCGTTAACGAACGGGGGCAATAATCAGGCCATATGCTTGCATGTGGCAAATCTCATTACGGTAAATGACCTTTACCGACCAGTGCCAGCATCCTTGTGCTGGATAACACAGAGCAGGGGAAACAATGCGGGGTTGAGTCAATCATGACAGAGTGGTTGGCTCAGAGAGAAAGGGCCTTTAGAACACATTCCTGAAATAAAACAAAAAAAAAAACGTGTTTTTCTGATATGGATCCAAACAGGACTCGCTTTATATTTGTCACACATCACTCTCGATAAACACGTAAAAATCTGTGCGATGAATCCTTGACATCTGAGCGCTTCTACGATGAGCCGCAGCGCGGTAAGTGCTGCGAGCAGAGGAGCAGAGCAGCAGGAGAAGGCAGATATTACTAGCAGCTGTTACTACTGCGGCTGCAATATATTCAAGTCCAATCAATAAAGCTCCTGCAGACAGTGACACCCAAGCAGACAGAGGAATCATTTTCATCTGATACTTAGCAAAGGCCCCCCTTTTAAAAAGATTGCTTTCAGTCAATGACAACCAGTTGTCATTTGACTAAGCCCCCGAAATGAAATATATTGACGAGCGTTATCAATCATGACCCACTCTGCCGTCATTTCACGTCAGTGGGGGAGGTGGGACGGGGTTTCAGCTTGCTCCTGGTTGTCGGATCATCCGTTTTAATTACAAAAAATTAGCATTGATACCTCCTTCCTTTTATTACAACAATCTCATGAGGGACAACCAGTGAGGCGGTGTGCTGTTTTCCAGACGTCCTTTCCTTATAAGCAGGTTGTTGTTTTAGATCATTGTTTTAATCACTTGGAGATTGTCTTGTCTGTGTGTGGCGTATACAAGGTAGGACTGCATAATATGAGGAAAGCTTACAATGTGAGATTTTAGTGATCAATATTGAGATGACGATATAACTTACGATACATAAACAAATAACAAAACAAAAAACAAATAATTTCTAAGTCAGAGCGGTAGACTCCTGATCGAAAGATTATTGGTTCGATTCCATGACCGTTCATGTGTCAAAGTGTCCTTATGCAAGACACTGAGCGCCACCTTGCCTCTGGTGGAAGGTTGGCACCAGTGTTCGGCAATAGAGCCGCCATCAGTGTGTGAATGAGTGAATGGATGAATAGGTGAATGGGTCTGTGACTTTGAAGCTCTATGGGCCTTCAAGAAAGGTAGTAAAAAGCTATACAAGTATACTCCATTTACCATTTTTGATTGGTCAACATTTTGAAGGATTCAATTTGAGTGGTCGATGATGTGAAGGGGTCTATTTTATGGTCAACAACGTGAAGGAGTCCATTTAATTGGTCAAATGCACAAATACTTTATTTGATTTCTTTCATGCTTCAAGTTGCCATGAGGTTGTTTGAGCACTTGTGTAAACATTTAAAGTAATATTTTATCACAGTTTACGCCATCTTTTGCAATATGCTTTGATTATTAATCATCTCAGTATGCTCTGGATTTTTGGTGCTGGTTAGTGCGGGTGGTTTTTTCTGGTGACGATGGTCTGAATATGCTTGGATTTTTGGTATTGATAAAAGTAATAAATTTTTTCCTGATGATAATCGTCTGAGTATAATTAGATTTTTGGTACTGATTAATATAAATGACTTGTATGTGAATGCTTGAAAGTGAATTACATCACTGATCTTAAGGATCCTTAATAACGTGAATCTATGATTGTAGGGTATACATTTTTGATAATTAGTCTCGAACCGGATGTTGATAATTCATGTAAAGAAAATGGTATGGTCGAGCCGTGGTGGGAATATATAAGTTTGCTTCCTCCCACTCCCTTTCAAGTGATCAACTTGTGATTGATAATGTAAGATGTTATTTTATGTATTAGTACCTATATGCTTGAAATAAACCATTTAATTAATTCATTCATTCATTCATATGCATATCGCACAGGCAATAACAATACATTTGTGGTTTATTGTGCAGATCTAGAACACAGCAGTATAATTATGGAACAAAATGGAAGCACATGGTCAAGCCTTATTGTGAAAACTAGCCTGATTCTGCACAGTTACACCACATGCACAACTCGCATTACTGCGACCTGCGAAAGCTCATCATCACTGAAAGGTTGAATGTCATTTATTACACGTATCACATTTACACCAAGTGACATTGTCTTATCAGATTGTGTTGATCTCTTCACTTTCAAAGGTCAGCCCCTTCCCAGGCTAAATTCAACCTGACAGACAATAGTGAGGAGGGGACAGACGAACACAAGCATCACCCCCGCATCAAAGCGCTCCAAATTAATCTAAGCAATTAATGAAAAACGAGGCTTAATGTTGATGAGAGATGACAACTCAACTGGTCAGTTGGGTTTTTTTTATAGCTGTGCATTAGTTGTTGAGGGAGACGTGGGTATTTTCTCTGCATCTCCTCTGCCACTCAAACATGATAGAATTTGATATGGATCATTACAGAAATAATGTTTAATCAATCCCCCTCCCCGCTGTTATTGTAATCTATTTCTGCAGTTGTGTGTTTTGCAGCTTCGTCAGTGTGCCTCCCGATTTCCCAATCGTGCACGTGTTACGCTGGTGCCTAGCCACCGATGCAACCGGAATTAGAACAAGGACATTAGACTTCATTAAAGAGAGCAATGATTATCAGGTTTATCTTTTGAAATGTCTATTAAAATGTGTGCGCCGCTCCGCACTTATCTGTCACCTGGCTCCCATGAGCGTGGCAGACTAATAGAGAGATGGCGAGGGCCAAAGCCCATGAGAGAGACAGAGACCCATCAAGCTCTTCACTCAGACTGGAAGGCAGCTTGTCTGCCTTGCTACTGTCTGTCTGGCACAATGCAGTTACTTCCAGCCGTTTCCCCAACAGCAGCAGGCACTACTCTGCGAGGTGAGGAAGCTAAGAAAATGTAAAAAATAAAAGACTAATTGCATACAAGAGACAGGGCGATGTCTGTGGCAGCGAAAGAAGTGGTATACGTTGAAAAAATGAATTCTTTTCAGCCCATGGCAACAATCTAGCCTCTCCATAGAGTTAGCTTGACAAAAGCTCCCATAAGAGTGTTAGAGCAGAAGATGAATGAAGTTGCCCCCAGACACTCATATCAGGTCAGTGTGTGCTTTATCCCCTAATGGTTAGGGTTAGGATTGAGGAAGGGGGGTGATTCTTGATCTGAGCCCGGGGGCCATCGCTCTGTCTAGAGGCGCAGGAAGTTGATCCTCCATCATGGCCCACATTTGCCTGCGTGGAGCCACCAGGACCAGTGCAGCTAGCAGGTTGGAGCACCTCCTTAAACTTGTTGGACGTGTCCTTCCACCCGGAGGGTTTTATTATTAGAAAGGACATAAACAGACTAATTAAATCGCAGCAGTGGAGCTGTGCTGACAGCTGGCGCAGAGAGTGTGACCAAACCGATCCCTATCAAAGTGCAGGGCCGTCTTTACGTAATCTGCTTTTATGTGCACGGCTGCATCTGCTCACAGGCCGAACTTGAACTTCTGAAACCTCGTTTCACAACCGATAAATACTGTTTTTCCACTGTTTTCCCTTGCATGAACTTTCATCTTAATACTACGCTCCTCAGTCTACTGTGAAGCCCACAGATTTGCTTATATGGTCCAAAATACTACAAATGCTATCCAACAGAGCAGTAAACACTCCAGTAATTAGTGCATGGTATCCACGCTGACTTCACTCAGCTCTGCAACATGGCCAAGCACAGACCCCATATAGAGAGGAGACTAGTTATGCATTGATCTCAGAAAATTAAGGCTAACTGCCCCAGATTGCAGCATCTTGATGTACCTTCTGGATGAGCAATGTACTGTGCTTGAATTGTTTGGAGAGTAAACAGAATGATTTTGCTTTAAAATGAATACATGCTGAATAATTAACCGTGCGGCCGTAAAGCGCTGCTGCCCGTGAGTGCGGAACCCACTAATGATTAGAGAATATGGTTTTAACAAGTCAATAATGGTGAGCGCAAGAAGAACAGCCTAATCAATGAGGCTGCAACGTTTGCAAACAAGGACTAGAATTATTATGCCGATAATTAATTTTCTTCATTGTTCCCCCTCTCTGACGTGTGATGTCATTGTTTATCTATTTCCAGTGAGGGATGATGGGAAGTTTATTTTTTGCTACGACTTCTGGCCCCCCCTCCCGTCACCTTAACCTCCCTGTGCCCATCCCTCCTCCCCCTTCCTCCAGTCGAAATTTGCAAGCTGTAGCGCAGGCTTAACCAAAAAGGATTAAGTCCCATACCCAACTGAGAACACAGATAATGCTCAGTAATTGGTAAAAAATGAAGATGAATGGGACAGCTAGATAAGGACCAATTAGCTGCTGGGAGTGTACAGCTGTGGTCTCCTCACAGAGCGTTCTCAGGGGCCAAGGCCCCCTCTTTTCTCCCTAACCACGCACACACACACAAACACACAGGCGTGCATGCACGCTCATACACTCTCAGCCTAGCATGCATGCTCGCATGAGGATGGAGCTGGCAGAAATTAGCCTGATGACCCGCAGAAGCGAGACTGATGGTTCTTCATCATCTCACCCAGAACCTCTTTTCAGGTCTCTCAGTCAGGCGAAACCAACAGATACCTGTCAGTGCCTGTTCACGTGTAGCGCAGCATGCTATCGTCCACTTCCTGTTGAGCCCACTGACTGTATATGAGAACTGGAGCGAGCGAGTGAGATGCCATCCATAGAAAGTGACTTACTTCCAGCTTCAACAAAATTAAATCAATTCCTTCAACATTTACAAACGTCGCCATGTTGGAACAAGAAATGCTCAGTAAGCTGTGATTGGTTTGAGTGGGTATGAGTCAACGTTTCTATGGCGACCACCCTCGCCAATCAGTAGTTAACTTGTTGAAAGACTACATCCCTACCACTTGAAAGCGGGCTCTGCAGGATCTGTCAATCATTACAAATGTTCAACATGAGACTTTTATTGAGACATCTGATTGGCCAGTTTATAACTTTACATTTTAAATGAAAATAAAATATTCAATAAAATCTAACACAGAAAGAATTGTTATTCTGACAAATACAATGACTGAGTAACAGCTGTTTATTTCTCAAATAAGTTTATGGGATTTTTGCTTCTGGGAGCCAGCGGGTACTTCCTGTTTGGAACGCCGGGGGGGAGGGGTCACTCAGTCCAGTTCTTATATTCAGTCAATGGTTAAGCCCAAAGTAAAGTATTTCTATCTATTGCTATAACAAATGTGACTTCCTCCACAGGTTCAGGCGATTGTGTGGAGAAGAAGAAAGAAAAAAAGCACCTTGTGTCGTGCATTTTCCTTTTCCTGCAGTGTTGTCTTTCGGTGAGATGTTTGGTCGGCATGTTGTGGCATCATCTGGCTGATGACAGCGGAATTCCCATATCTAATTACAAACAGGATTTCAGCTCCATTAGAGCTGTGTGGTGAGGAGTCAGACGAGCGGCAGGGCAGCCCCCAGTGGGCAAAGAGAGACAAAGGGTAGGAGAGAGATGTAAGCAAGACAGAGCAATAACACAGACGGAGGAAGAGGACGAGGGTGCTCCGACTTGTCCGTCTCACTCCATTTCAGAGGGTCAAAAAAACAAACGGGGAAAAAAAAGGAAAAACACTTTCCAGGCTGAGAAAGCAATCCTCTCTCTTGAAATTGGCAGATGTTTGTTAGTGGGGCAGCTGACAAAAATTTTTCTACCAGTAATGAAGGTTGTGACTGGGGTCAATGCGCTGGGAGGGAACGGCGGGCTGTTTATCCCCCTCAAGGCCGAGCGCCACACATGTTTTGCTTGGTCTGTGATCTGTAATTGTGGCATTTCCTGAGAGGCGCAGGAACAATCCACATTGTGCTTTGAGAGGGCTCCCTCTGCTCAACCAAAGACCGTGCAGGAATAATCAAAGAAGCCCCCCCCTCCCTGCCTACTTGTGTTTCTTTAGAAGGATTTGTCACTCCTTCCTCTCATCTCGACATCTCCAGCACTTTTTAACTATTGCTTAATGTTTTTTTTTCTTCTTCTGTTAGATTTTTTAAGCTGAGATTGTTTTATTTCCTCTATAATTAATGCTCTTGGTTTCAAATGTGGGGTCTGTTTGTGATGAATGCTCAATGAGGGGGAGAAGCATTAGCCTTTTACATGGAAACCTGACTCTGCAGACACTGCTGAGAGTACTTCAGGGGCTGCCTCTGTTGTTCTTTGCTTCAGACACCTCACAATGCAAAACCAGGTCCAGACAAACACCCAGACAGAGGGAAACTGTATTTCAGCCTGAAGGAGGCTTTGTTTTTTTGTTTGTTTTTTTTACTTTAAATTAGCATGTGCATGTAATGGCTTTACCTGATTAAGCAGATCAGATGAGGGATATCTATTATCACATCAATGGCCGTCTTGGTTTTGTAAAATTGTTTGTTTAAAAACTCACTATGACAAATATTGTGGCATTTTTTTAATGATGGAGGACAAATATTGAGAAAATGAAGCAGTAGTTTACATTTCTGAGTACTTTTTAATTCAGACTGTTCTGAATCTGGAAAAAAATGCGGCTGAAAAAGATTGTATTTGTGATGTAGAAAATACGTTGGGCAATCCCTTATTATAAATTGATGTATTATGAAATCTAGATGTTTTTCTTTTGTTTTGGAGATGTGTGGAGTGCATAACTGTGAATGTATAAAATTGTAAAATTATACTTTATATTAATTTGAAGTTTTATTGGGTAGAGGCTCTAATACAAGTCCATACAATTTTTTTTGCCTCTTCCTTGCAATATGTTTTATGTGCAAATAAATAAAATCTAAAATCTGAAATCTAGAAAATACGCTGGGCAGGCCACTTCATTTTCCTCGTCCGAGTTGGCATCAAAACTGTGCGACTGGATAGCGCTAACATTGCTCTCCATTTTTGTTGCACTGCTAATGTTAGGTTGGGGTTGTGAGAGGGTGTAAGATAGTTGGAGAGCATGTAAACAGAGAGCTCTCAGCAACAGGGAAGGGGAGGGGGTGTGGTCCTAAAAAACGACACAGGTTGTTAGATTTTTCTAAAAAACGGGATAACTATAATTAAAAAGAAACATTGGGAATGCTTTAAAAATGGCTCAAAAAATGATGGAGTACGTCTTTAAGTAAACATATCTATCTGCATGTGTTTCTGGGCTGCTTGTTTGCAAGAATGTCACGTCGTCCCATTCCGAGCAGCTGTGTTCTAGTCACAACAGCATGAAGTCATTCCCAAGTCCCCAGTCTTATCCCGGTAGCCAAAAAGAATTCCCGTTCTGCCCACTCCAAGCTGAACTTTTTAGGCATTCCTGGACCCAAAATGCCAGGAGCCATAAATCACTTTTAGAATCTTAAATAGCTTTCCAATCAAGCCACTTCTTCTTTTTGGGAGGATTACAACATGCTTCCATGAAAAAAGCAAAAGTCTGGGGGCGGATGAAGAGGGCAGGATGCCGCTCGCCGTGTGTTCTGTGGCTCCACGGTGCAGATCGGGCCATATATCTGCAGAGTATTATCTGGATGACTCCTGCTGGCCACCCTGTCACAGCAGAGTGCTTGATATAAACAAGAGATTGCTCCGACACCCGGTAATCAATATTAGGATGGTTTCAGTACCAAACATCATTTGTCTCTCGACCATTCCTTTGACCAAACGAAGCATTAATTCAAATCATAAATCTGGGGCTGATTTAAATCCGAGGAGAGTGAAGGGAGGGGAGAGAGAGGCCCCTGTCTGACTGCCTGCCCCTAATGATTTATTTTCTACATTTCTGCGAGCGAGAGATTTGTCCATACTCACTGACAGGTCACCTTCAAACGCCAGTGGCAGACTGTTCATCACCATGCAGACGAGCATCTCATCGCTGCGAGTAAATACTAAAGGAAAAGAATCCAATTGATTGTGGATGGGGCCGAGAGGCGTCACTGCCATATATTTCACTCAGAGAGCTAATGCTGCGGCCCATGCGCCCACACCCAGAACCGCTCCCCCCACACACACACACCCCTGCCAGAATTATGATTCTTCCGGGAGCCCGTGAGGCTGTGCTGTGGGCTCAAGGTTACAATTTAAATTGTAAAAAGATAAAACAGTTTCTTATTAGCTCCATTGCCACAACCTTGCTGTTGGTACTCGCATTTATCTTTATTTCTGTGACCTCGCAGGCTCATATTCCCCCCTTCTTTTTTTTTTTTTTTTTAAACACACTCCATTCTCTTGGACTGATGACCTCAAACTTTATGAATTTTGCATTGTTAAACCTGCAACACATCCTGCTTCCGTCGCGTGTGCCGTACGCTCAGCGACGCAGAGCATTACGGCGGAAATTTATTTAGAAGTTGAGCTATTTTTTACAGCAAGAGAATTAAAAAAAAAGAAAGAAAAACCTCAATTTAGCGAGCAAAGCCACCGGGATTACGTGCGGTTTATAATTTGGAATGCCCTCATGAATCTCCACTAACACACATTATCTTTCTGTTTAATTCACTAAGTGGTTGTGTGTGATATTACAGAAATCCTTCTGCATTTTAGGGCTAATAATTAATTGAAATGGCATATAGTGAAAAACCAGCACTCTCACAGCAATTCAATTAGACCCTGTTAAAATGCTGATAGCTTTGGGAAACTGTGTTCACAATTCCACTTAGCTATTAAACTTCTTTTTTTCCTCTTTCAACACCAAATACTTTGGGGAAAAACATGACTTTTATTCCCAAAGTTAGTGATTCAAGTGCTTTTGAGCTTAGCAAAGTCAACAGTTTGCCATGTTTTCAGCAAGAAAACAGCCGTAATCTGGAGGAGCTGCCTGTCTACTCTCTTTACTTAAACTGTGGGGAATGCAGCTAAAGGGAAAATAAAAACCTTTTATGGTATGTAATGCCAAAAAACTCAAAAGGAGTGCTTAAAAATAACTATTAAATAATTAAGAGCTTGATTTATTGATGATCAAAAGCGTAAAAAGAAAGCTTATCTGGTGTGTAACATGCATTTTTGAATCCTAAATCAATACTAATAAAGAAAGACATAAGGGAAGCTAGTTGGAAAAACATCAGAAAAAGCCTGAAAGGCTGTTGTTCTCCACAGAAACCAAGTGAAAAAGTTCTATTACCTTTCTATTGCGAATAAGAAACCACCTGGAACTTAACAACACAAAAAGTTAGACTTTCATCTCAAATGCAGAAGACCACATTTCATTTACTGGAAAGTTCATGACTATAAGAAGAAAAAGTTGAGGAAAATGTTTTTAGTTTCATTGATAGCCAAAACTGTGAGTCAATAAAGATATTTGTATGTACGGTAAACATGTAAAGTCAAGAACAGAGGTTGTCTGCTTGAGTTTGCGGCTAAATTAAGACTCATCGAAGACCCACTCAGATGAAAATAGTGTTTTTGGTGTTTTTAACATGTTCTTGTGGCATTTTTCTCATGATGGATTACATATTTAAAAAAAATGAAACTTAAATTTGTAGTTTTGCGTATTTATGTATTAAAATTGTTTTGAATCAGGTGAAGACAAAGAAATATAAAAAAGAGGGTGTTTGTTACCTAGAAAATATAGTTCTATGTAAATGAAAGGGTTTCCAAACAGAACAAACAAAACTTTATGATGATAACAAGCACTGATGAGTTGGGAGGATGTAGAAATAGTAATGAATGTTATCCTATGAAAGCTTGAGCTCAGTTTATTGTCTCATTTGAACTCTTTTTAGTTACAAAAAAAATCAATGCTAAAAAAACAGCCCTACTCATCACTTTTTTGTCTGTAACTCAAAATGGAAAAGTAAAACAGCCAAAAAATAGGACTAAAGACTATTAACAAAGCTACATTTATCTGGTGCTTGTTAGATTTCCAAACATGATCTTAAACTGGTTTTCTTAATTTTAACAGAGAACCAAACTAGTTCTAAAGTTAGAATCTCTTCAGCTGTCACACACCTGAGTGTGGCATTTGTTCTCTGTATGTGATGGAGCAATGAACTGCAGTTAGAGCCCCCCAAACAACCTATAATGCTGAATATCAGGAAAGGAGGTCCATCTGTAGGTCCCAGGACCAGATTCTAACCCGCAATCTACTATTCTGATGTTGGAGACTCCATCACCAGATCACTGAGCTGCTAAATCAGAAAAGCTTTATTGTCTTTGTAAAGATACAACGAAAATTTAGCACCAACTCTCTTGTCCAAAAAGAATGCAAGAACAAGATATGTTAAAAAGTAAGACCAAAGTGCTAATTTCTTTCCACATTCAGGACTGAAACAGCTCTGGGATAGAAACTGTCTGATGCTACGTTCACACTGGGCTTGGAAATGCGAGTTCAAGCGGCCACTGTCAATAAAAAGGCTGGGTAAATGCACGTACACAAGGGTTACGGGCTTCTGTGTTAAAAACTCTTGTGTTCACACATAGCTATGCACATTTTTGGGCTCTACGTCCAAAACATTTGGCCATTGAACATCCATTAAAAGCTACATCAGTTGAACTTTGACCAATGAAGGACTCATAGTGTCCTCATCATTCATAGAAGTTTCAGCCATTTGAAAATTGATCATGAAGGAGAAATTAATACTTGCAGTTTGTGCCCGGCTGGAGTTCTAAGACTTTCATATACTGGAATAGAGCTGTGAAAGAAAAAGCCAGGAGCAGATTCAAGAGGTTTGTACCACTATGGCATTTTGGATCAAGCCTCTTCCAACTGTGAGTACATGCACTAGTACTGGGTACAGTTCAGTGGAAACACCGAATGCAAAAACTGTGTTCGAGAAAAGCGTTCAGAAGACGCATCACATGTCTGGAATGAACGTAGAATGAGTTTATTTGTTCTTATTCACAATGACCTGTGTTGCCTCTCAGAGAGCAACAGGTTGAAGAGGACATTCCTATTCCTAGGGTGGGAAGTGTCTTTAGTGATGTGTTGGGCTTTGTTGAGGCAGCAGTGGTGGTACATGTTTATGATATTTAGCATGCTTAAACTCGATGGTAACAACAAAGATACAAGAATGACCATTGTTTTTCTCTGACCCAAGTATCTTCAAACAGGAAGGGTGACGATGAGAGCGATCGTCTCTATTTGCGACATGTCTGTTGGTCTGCACCCTCCTTTTACAGTCTGTGTAGGTGTGTGTTTGTGAAGGGCATCCTTACCGACGCTGGAGCTGAGGTCTCCGTTCTCTCCATCGGCCCCGTGGTGGTTGGCGTTGCTGTGGTAGCTGCTCATCGCCTCCAGCTTGATCTTCTTGACCTTCATGGCCTCTGCGATGGCTGCGTTGGCAGCTGCCGCGGCGGCTGCTGTCAGGCCTGGAGAGAGGAGGCAGAGGAGATGCAGCTCTTTACAGACTGCTACATGTCTGCTGAGGCTGAGCCACAGCACCTGCATAACCTTTCTGAGAGCTGCCTTGATGAATAAAGAAAACACAGGAAAAAGGGACTTTTGAAATAACAGAACAATGAATAAATTTATACAGTGTAGGAGAATAAGCTCCGGGGAGATCATAACTTAGGTTTTCATCTTCTGACAGTGGATATCTTCACAGCGGGTTATCATGCTGATGAGATTGGTCCCTGTGTCTGTGGCAGCATATAATTTTTATGAATGTCTCAGACTCCTGCAGCCCCTCGCCCAACATATTGATGTATTTCTCCTTTGATGGAAACAGATGCAGTCAGGATAATAGTGCATGATGCAAGCACTTTGTGTTCACAACTTTCGCAAAGTGTGTACAAAGGATATTTGCCTATACCGGAGTAGCTGGGTGATAGGATTTGACGAGAGGAGGAAAAAGGGGAAAGAAATGCAAAACTCTGACAAATTGAGGAAGAAAACTGTTTCTGTAATATTTCAGAGGGATGTTTCACTGAATGACATGTTCATCTAAACACTGTTGGATGGTGACCTTGACTGGTTTTTGAATATAAACAAGTTTGAATATAAATATAAAAAATGACTTAATATCCAAAAGAAGATCAGACTAGAGAATTTAATCAGATGAAGGTACATTTACGAAAGCCTATTACCTTAGTCACAACTGCTCATACAGGTAGGCTCTTACAAAGGCTGTCTGCAAATAAAACTGATCAAACTGCAAAATTTTAGTATTATAGACCATAGGGCTGGGTATCGATAATAATTTCCAGAAATGATTCGATTCACAAGAGCCTGAATCGATTCAATTCCGATGTTTTTCAATTCTTCGATTCAATTCAATTTCATTTTGAGTTTACACATGTATACACATTTGTTTAGAAATACATTAATAATCTATTATATGTTTGAATTTAGCCACCAGTGTGTGAATGTGTTTGTGAATGTGTCTGTGACTGTAAGGCGCTTTGGGCCTTTAAGGAAGGTAGAAAAGTGCTATACAACTATACACCATATTAATCTGATACAGTTCACATACTGTAAAATTTATTAGTGAAATAATGAGATTGCTAATAGCGTACAGTGTTACATGGTTTCTCAAAAGGAGAAGCTCTAACAAAAATGTTCAGATAATTAACATTGTAAACAGTGTTCTGCCTCTCCCGGAGGCCATTTCATTTTGGCCACTAGGTGGCGATGGCGCCGTAGCAGTACACCTTATTCCAGAAGAAGACCGTTTGAGCAAATACCGGTGTTTTAAACCACAAATAGTTACTTTAAAAATTATTTTCTTAAAAGCGTTTGTAAAATTAATTCCTGTAAGTTTATAAAGGTGTTCATTTAGTCAGCAATGTATGTTTAGGTCAACCGAGCGTTAGCATTAGCCGTCCTATGGGAAATTCTATTAAACATTAGCATCAAGCTAGCGAACTTAAGCTTAATGTGCTAAATCAATTTCTATTTTTATAAATCGATTATTGATCTGTTAAGATTAAATTGATTCAAATCAATTAATCAATTTTATCAACCAGGCCCTAATAGACCAATTGGTGAGCCCATAGAGCCAAAATGTTCACACACATTGGTATCAATGGGCATGCTGCGGATGACACAATATACGGTATACTTACCATGCGCATCAAAATTTCCCTTGAGGTAGCCACACAATAGGGGTGTGTATTGGCAATACTCTGGTGATACGATATGTATCTCCATACATGTCTCATGATAAAATACGTATCCCGATACATGTGTCATGATAGGATACATATCACAATATAGGCCTACCCCAAGACTGTACCAGAACAGTTTTTCAACTTTTTTTTTTTTTTTTTAAGAGTCTGTACAAAAAAAACGTAAAAACTAAGTAGTGGATGTCTCATAGCAAGAACAAGCGTAAGGCCGACTGAACATTTAACAGAAGCTGGTAATCTTGCAAGATTTGGCTGTTGCTTTGGTTTGGTGTAGAGATGTTCAAAGAGGTTCAGTGTCCTGTGCTGCTGATTAGTGGTCAGGGTTTATGTAGAAAACAAAAGTAAGACACTGAATGACACCTAGAAATAATTCATTATATATCGTCTTGTCAGCATTTTAAGTATCAAAAAATGAAATATTGTGATATACTGCCAATTCGATTTTTCCCCAGACCCCTACCATAAGAGCCTCAAGAAACTGCAAGACACACCTACACTCCATTCAAGATGTGGCAACACCTGTCTACGAGCCCGAACAACCCAAAAACCTGCAGCAGTCATATGGGTCAACACCCTGACTAAGCCTTAAACATGTATTACAGTTGGATTGAAACGTAAACCTTTTAATTCTCTCCTCTACACTATTCACACTGATTTATTGCAGCTTTAGAATCCTAGAGCAGCATTTATTAAATCTTCATATGTTAAAATGCTGCTTTTCAAAATGTTTTAGACATCCTAAATTCCTGTTTGCTTTTCACCCTTAATGAATACTGACTCTTGAAAGTACTTATAAAGATTTCTAGAATACTTTTTGAATATTCATAAATCCCACAATGCTCATCACATAAATCAAAATGAACTTCATAGGATTGATATTCTACATAGGAGCCATATTGTAGATATTCTGCTCACACTGCAAAGATCATAAAACACTGGTTTGTCATCGTTCCAGAGTTCCAGTGCATTGAACGTGACTGAGATCTTTATTCATGAGGCTGGTCTCCAACAGCAGGGGCAGAGCCAGCTAAAGCTCCTCAAGGCCCGATGGAGTCTCAGGAGAGCCCCCATGACTCTTCTTGCCAACCCCAGCCAACAAAATCAAAGATGCATAACCAGAAAGAAAAAAAAAAGAATGTGTGGCTTTTACTGGCATAACTCACATCCGTGTTACAGTATATCACCTGCCCTCTTACAGGGGCTGCTGCGCTCCATATGCGGGCTTGGCTTACGCTTGACGCAGAACAAGGCAACGTCTGCGTTTATCACCGCCGAGCTGTCACATCGCAGTGACGGGACTCAAAGCAGCCATTAGCCATAGGTCTGAGGAGACACCGGTACAAGGGGAT
Source organism: Oryzias melastigma (assembly GCF_002922805.2). Classification (NCBI taxonomy): domain Eukaryota; kingdom Metazoa; phylum Chordata; class Actinopteri; order Beloniformes; family Adrianichthyidae; genus Oryzias; species Oryzias melastigma. The sequence continues at coordinate 5,316,377 of NC_050532.1, read as the reverse complement.
CCTACACGTATCACGCGAGGCAGCCTGCGCAAACACACATAAGCATGCGCGCCGGCACAGACCGGCCCAAACACCCTCTCCTCTCATTCCCAGCTGATAGGCAGATGGTGGGAGTCACTCTGAGCCTCTGACATGAAGGTGCATATAATTTAAGGCCTTGTTTGCATCTTAAAATACATCAGTACCATATTGACGTACAGTATACATCATGTCAACCAGGGCCCTCTCGTTTGCATTAGGCCCTGGATGCTGTTCCATATGCATAGGCAGAACAGGAATAAAAAAAAAAAGCCACTGCCTCATAAGACGGTGATACTTCTTCACATAATGAATGTGGCCTCTGCCCAGTCTGAAGGTCAGCCTTCATTTGTGTATAATGGGCAAGAGTCAACTGTTTTCCAAATGAGACGTATGCAGAACAGACTGCCGGGTAAATATTGAAATCACCTCTGGGCTGTTTGTGTGATAAATTCCCCCCACAAATCAGGTGCAGCTCAAAGGAGTGCCGCAGTGGCGCTCCCCGATGCTCTCTAAGTTGTTAAGAACATCATGGTTTATGGCACTGCAGCCCACTTGTCTTGAGCTATAAGACGGATAAAAGGCAAGAAAAAGGAAACGATTCAACGTGGGAAAAAGGTAACGTGTTTGGATCAGATGTATATTGAGTAAATAAAGGCTGAGCGATTGATTCGTACAAGAGTGAAATGGTTGGAATGATCACTTTCCCATTTTTCATTTATCATTCAGCGGCAGCCTCCATCCCGCGTTTGACTAAGTGTCACTCCACAGATCGAAATCTTTGTTCTGATAATTGTTTCATTTCACCAGATCAATTGTCATATCCGCATAACGCTCGCCTCAACACAATGGCTGGGAGGCAGCTTGGGGAGACGCCGGCGCCCACCAACAGGTCTATTAGCCGCGAGAAGTCTAAAAGTCAACAAGACCAGTCCCACTCAGTGCTAATCTGCATTCATTACTATGCAAACAAAACAATCCGGGCCTCATATATTCTTTCAAAGTCACCTTTGGATTCAAACACTTTTCGGATATTGGTGCACAGGCGAGCCAGAATCCTCCTGAGCACAAAACAAACAGCGCACCGCCGCGGCGTGTAAAGAGTCGGATGGACGGGAGAACTGGGGGGAAAAAAAGGGAACATTTCAACAAATAGAGAATAGCACGGCACTGTCACACGGGGAGCACGAAACAGCAAATAACAGAGACAAGGTCTGATGGTAGCCCTTGGAGCAGCTGTCATATTAAATAATAATGAAGGATCTATTAATATGCAAAGGAAGCAGCAGCCGACTGGCTTAACGCTGTCATGCCTCTGCATATTGTCAGGATCTTCATCATTAATTAACATGCGAGCTGCCCCATACCTGCGCCAATGTCAGAACATTCTTACAACAAACATCCCAGTGCCTGTGCCCTCCACAACTAACTGTATAATTAAATTAAAATCAGATTAACTTCACATCAGTACACAATGGGTGGACTTTTAGGACTTTTTCTAACACCAATTTGAAGGGAAACAATCTTTTTGTTCTGTTTCTAGTGTGTTTTTTAAGGACAGATCCCGCAAAAACACGGTAAACAAGATTAGCAGAGATCACATGCTCAAATGCCAGTGAGCATCACCGCTTGGATTTATGCACGGAGGCGGCGCGGCAATGACAAACCGAGGATGGGAGCTCGGTGACTATTAGGTACACTAAACCACTTGAACTGTGATACCCACATCATGACAAATTTAGTATCAATTACAGGGTGTGCTAACCTTCTGACAAGCAGCGGACTGAAAGAGGAGGAGCTGCGACACAAAGAACTGACACTAATTTACCTGCTGCATATGGGGATCTATTTTAAACCCGCTTCAGGAGGCAGAGGATTAGCAGATTCCCTCCTCAATCCAAAATGACAAATCGGTTATTAAAGGACTTGAAATGACTCGATCCAAAACTTATTGTAGAGCAAAGAAAAATGCCAGACCGAGGTGGAGGAAATTGTTCCTAACAGCCAAGAGCAGGATGCTACCCCCTGAGAGACATAGGTGACATTCATTTCTCTAATGGTAAACGCAGTACTCCTGCGTTATTCAAAAGGTTGAAGCCATATCCAAGACATAAATGAATTATATTGAAGCTGCTGCTTAAGTAGTGGCCGGTGTGAGTGGAGGCCCGCCGCCACCCCCCCATCTCCTCTCTTAAAGGAGATGTCATCCCAGTGTGGTGTCAGTCCACAGCAAATAATCCGATTTGGGGGGGCCAATCTGCCTGTAATGCATCAGCGACTGGAAGGGCTCCAGCTTAACCCCAGCACGTCCCCCCGTGAACGCATGCAGACGCGCGTATGATGGAATTCTTTCCTAAGTGGAAATCTGAGGCGCTCTTTTCCGTCGAAGGCAAAGGAGCAAATGTTAACAAAGTGTTTCACATCCCCCTCTTTGGTCATGGCGTTGACGGTGACGGCGACACCTTCCATGCAAAGTTGTGACTTTAATCTGAGGTGACTTGAATCTATATTTATTGCCTGCCTTTTTCTGGTGAGGAGAGATGTAAACAAGTTGCTGGAGGTGCTCCTCACAGAACGATTTTTCTTTCTTCTTTTTGGACTTTTCGGTAAAAGCAATTCCTCGTGTGTGCGTAGGAGCTCATCTGAAAAATGAACCGATATGACAGGACACTATCGTGTAGTGGTTTCAGACGGTTTCTCAGCACAGTTTTTTTCTAAAAATCATCAGTCAGAACATTTGGACATGGCAGGAGGATCAATTAGTCGCCTACTTAGATGCCAACTTGTGTGTGGTCAATTATGCTTAATTACTTATCTGTCGCAATCTGCAACTTCTGTGATGATTAATGGCCAGCGCTATCATCAAAAACAATAAAACGCTGTAATTATAAAGCAGAAAGTGTTGCAGAGGTTCTGTCTCAACACAGTCAGGAGGCTCAAGGCAGTTATGAGAAGACCAAAAACCCCGGTTCCTTTATCTCTGCCCCTTAATACCCTGACTAAATGTCAAGATCACACACTTCCTCTGGGCTTAAAGGGGATGATATCAAAAGGCTTTTCTGTTGCTTTATGTTCTGCTAAATAACACGTGTCTTTCTCATCACCGCATTTCTTGTTTTTCTTGTCGCCCTTTAAGTTTTGTCGCACACAGTACATGTCCAGCAACCTCAGCCTGTTGTCGGTTCAAAGGCTAGTCTTTGTTTAAATGAAACGTGGACATATCTAAGAATGTGATGAATGTCAGAGTCCTAATTGATACTACCTGCCTGGGTTATTTTTGCAAAAGTTTAATAACTGAAATGTGTCTGTCAGGACTAGGAATGTGTTCAACTTTGGTTTTGTACTATTAAAAAAGTACTGTATTTTCTGGACTATAAGACCCTACTTTTTTCCTAGGTTTTGAACCATGCAGCTTATACAAAGGTGCAGCTATTCTGTGGATTTTTCTTCCACCACTAGGGGTGCTCTGACTGAAATTAGAATTAAAAAATAAGATAGATGAAAAATCAATGCAAAGAAGAATAGCCTATGCTACCTTTTCTTTAGAAGAACACAAGGGACAAATTACTAATTGGTAATTATTTACAAATCCCCGCCCCATCATCATGGAAGTCACACAAAGAAGTTTATATGATGCAAGCTTTAAGTTGAAGGCCATAGAGCTTGCCATACAGGAAGGAAACTACGTAAGCTTAGCATCAGTGAATCTATGGTGAGATATTGGAGCTGGCAGGTACAAACATGTACATTTAAGGTACAAAATTGTTCTGTACATGCAGTAAATATCTAATTTTTCCAAATAGATATCTGTTGCTTGTATATCTTTTTTTTTTAAATAGAGCGGATGCGGTTTGTATTCAGGTGCACTATAGTCCAGAAAATATGGTAAATAACTTTGTTCTAAAACAGAAATATTTGCACTTAAAGCCAAACATTTTACTTTAATTAGGTAAAATCTAATCAAAATGAAATAATTTCACAAAGATGGGAATAAAAGCCCATAAATATAACAGAAAACAGTGATGAGAGACAAAATCTGCAGTTAAAAAGTTCAAATCGATCAGCTGTGGAAATTGGACTCTACAGATTTTAACAAGTAGTTGCGTCTGGCTGACTGACAGACAGTGGTCCAACAAGAGAACAACAAGTAGTGAAGGACTTTCTTGAAAAGTTCTCCAAGACGCTTTTTTGACCTTTATTGTATGCAAACATCCATATGAGAAGAATCTAAAAGGTTATTTAAAAAAAAACACACACACAAAGGTAAAAAACACAAAAACATGCTAAAAAAGAAAGACATAACATTAATCAAATAAGTGTCTACCAAACTGTAAGAAACTAGAAGAGAAAACACAAATTTCGATGAGCTTTAAGCATGAATTCTTAGACGAGAAGGACACGGAGATGACTACAATGATTGTATTTCTGTTTGGTTCACGTCCAACAATAGAAGCAGTGGAGGGATATGGTTGTGACCCAAGTTTGGACACTTTTCATTCTATCAATCCACAATAGGTTGGAAAAAATAAAGTCTTTAATTTCAGAAAGACAGCACTACAAACGTAAAACTTCCCCAAGGAAGGACTGACAGAATCGTGGATAATGAAAAAAATATATATATATATATAACTAAAACCTTCTGCTTTAAAGAAAAAGTTGTACGACAAATCAGGAAACTGATGGATGAAACATTCTACATAAAATAATAACACTTTAGAGCCCAAAAAAAGTTGGAAAGTAAAAACTTTTTAAGTAAAAATGATCTTTTACCATTTTCCTTTGATGATTCCTCATAGAAGAATATCAGAAAGGATATGGAAAACAGCTGATCATCCACTTTTGGCTCAGTAATAGTCAACATGAGATGAAACTATAAAGCTCTGCCAACACTTGAAAACCAAAAAACTACTTAAAAATTTAGAGATGCCCTAATTGGAAATTATGGGAGTAAGCAGCAGCTTGAAGATGCTGATCAATCAAAAAATGACTCATCAGCAAATCCGTGGGCAGTTTGCAGGTGTGTAAACAGCAGACATGTGTTAAACAGGGAATTGTTGCTGCTTATCAATCTGCAGGAGGTGATAAGGTGCTTTCCAAATAGATTGGGGTCCATTGTAACACATGGAATGATCTTTTTTTTCCGAAACAAGGCACTCCTAAAATTGGATTCCACATGTAAATGTAACACATGGAAAAATAAACCAATAGTTACCATATTTCAGCCCACAGCTCTCGTCTTCTAACTAAAAGTTTGGATCATGGCAACTGTAAATAGACTGTTTAGTTGGTAGAGTTCAAAATTGATGCTTCAAGTGATGTTCAACAGATAAATTAAACTAAAAAGATCCTTTTTGTTTGTAATAGCATAAGCCCCATTAAAATCAATGGTATCAAAAAAAACAAAAGTTGATCGGCATGATGGTGGAAGGATGATGATATGGGTTCCTTACTAAAACAAAGCATTTTTATTTGTATCAAGAAATTTTCTTCATAAACTTAAAAGTTATAATTTGACAGATTTATTTCTGACTCACTGTTCTATCCAAACTCTAACCCTTTAACACCAAATCTTTAGCTACAGTGTTTTCACAGCTGCTTTGCTCTGTGTTAATATTCCAAACAATAACAACTAAATTAATACAAATTTGACAGTTTCTCAAATTAATACATAGTTTTATAAAGTAAAAAAGTATTGTTTTTCTGTTTCTGACTACTCTCCCCTTAAATCCCCAAATAGTTTTCGTTTTTATTACGTTTATGTCTTTCTTTTGTTGTTCAACTGGTCTGCTGACCAGAATCGACCAAATTGACCTCGACAAAGGAGATCTTGATCTAAATGGATCTTTATCTGGTTTTAAATAAAGGTTATGTAAAAAAACAGAATGATTATTAGATAAAATGGGATTTAAAAAACATAATTGCAAAAAGGAATTAAAACTGATTCAAATCATAAACCAAATCAAATTGTGACCTCATGAATCAAAGTTAAATCAAATCAGGCCATTAGCAGCCGTATCGAGTCAGAGAAAAACTCACTTAGTTTGCATATTTTTGCTTATAATTTCCGTTCAGTTAATAGTGCTAGAAGGCACGATGTCATGCAGTCGTTAAATCTTAGATTTTGCTTCATTAGATATTTTTATCAGGTCCTTTTAAAGCTTAGAAGAGACAGATGTTGGAAAGATTTAGTAAAATGTACAATGTCCACCAACTGTGCTGCTTTCAATGGCACAATATCATTACAGATATATCAAGAGGGACAGCGAAATATGCAAATCAGAGCACTTAGAGCCACCAACATCAAAGCATTCAGATTGAAGCCAGCCACAAATAGAACAAAAGCATTCGTTGCATTAAGACTTGGCCTGAAGCTGAGACAGGGCACAAACGGTTGTTGTTGATTCTTGTGGCGATAAGCTTGCTTTAGCATCACCACTGCCTATGTACATATACCAGTGGAGTGGATTTAATCGCACTAATTAGAATGCACTCAAGGCAAAATGCAACATCTACTGGAATAATCTGGGAGCAAAGATCTCCGGTCCAATTTATTCTCCCCCCCGTTTGGTTTGCGGGGGTTGAGCATTAGATCTGTTTTTGGTAAATGAGTGAGCGGCTGGTGTCTGGTGGCTGGGTGCATGTGTCACTTTGGACTGGTTGCCATTTCGAGGACAAGCTGCAGGGAGGCCACTCGTAGGGAAGCTGTTTGTGTGTGTGCAAGAGAGAGAAAAAGAAGGAGCAGAAACTAAAAACAAAAAAGGAAAAGACAGAGTGAGGAAGAACCTTAGCAACAGGAGGAAAGCCGTACCTGTGGGAGGGATCATGCCAGGTGACATGAGTCCAGGGACCGAGTGGGGCATGATGTGGGGGTTCTCTGTTGACGTGACACTCTGGGTTCTCTTCGGAGGCCGCCCGGGTCTGGAGCTGCAATGGCAGGCAGAGGAAGAAAGGGTAGGGTGAGGAGGGGGTGCGTGGCCAGTGGCGGCGGCGGCGGCAGTGGGGGGAGTGTTAACATTTGGAGCGCTCCAGAAAGCAATCCCATTCCAAAGAGCTAACATGTACTGTAAATAAATTTCTTTTCAAGGACAGTTGCTTTCTGCAGCTCAACATAATAGACTTCCATAACTAATTAGATTACACGGTGAATTCATTTCCTTTATTGAAGATCAACCACTTTTTGATGCATAATTCATAACCTGCACCTCGTTACCTGTTCCTCGCATTAATATCCCCACACTGTTTGAATTGCCTCGTTTGCATATGCTAAAATCCAGTGCGCGGCCCTCGGCCTGGAAATTACATGTTAACTTGTTATAATTATTGCAGTCAGGCCACTATTGATTTATGAGACTTTTAAAAACCAAATATGTGTAGTTCTGGTAATGAATGATATTTTAAGGTTCTTCAGGAAATTAAAAGGCAATGGCTGCCTTAGGAAATGTTCTGCTTGCTTGATTTAATGCGTGCCTTAGCTGGAAGGTGGTGTGACAGAGTGATTCAGACCTGTTGGACGGTTCTGATGGGGGAGTTTTATTACACCAAACGAGGGGCACAGATCCAGCCGTGATAAATGACCGTGCCACCTCGCCGTGGAGGAGAAAAAGGCCCTTCAAAGCAGATACACCCCTGACTCTCCACACATCTTACTCATTCAGTTATTAATACAGCTTCGAGTTTCAATCAATACCTACTTTGCTGGCTTAAAGTTACAAAGAATAGCCTACAGGGTGGAGGGGAAAAAAAAAAAAAACACACACACACAATGAGCATGTAATGGGCCAAACGACTGTATGGGAATATTCTTTATGAAGCTGCATGTCTGAGCTGAAGATGAATTATGGTGACTTGACACAGGTGACATATTGGCTTCATACATTATTTCTCGTAGCGATCCATTTTAAGCTTTATCAGGATACAAGGTTCTCTTTTAAAAATAAAAAAATATATATATATATATCTTCCCATAAATAGAGAAACAAATGCCAGAGCTGGTATTTTTTTTTTTTGTACACTGATTTGGTTGAAAAAGGAGTAGCGGATGGGCTAAAATGTGCTCTAGGGAGGATTTCAGGCTGAGCACGCAGGAGATGGACAAAAATGTTCTTCTGAAATATTGAGTATGTTCTTACAGGAAGTCATTACTGCTTTGGATTTGACGTTGTTATAAAAATTAATAAACCTATCTCATTTTTTTGAAGTTTTCTACAAAAAATTAATATGAATTATGACAATTCATCTCATTATATGATTTATTTTCACAAAAATATCCAATGTATCATTCACTTTTTTATGTATTTATTACTTTCATTTTCTTCTTAGGTATTATTGACTGTCTTAAGGCAGTTTTAAGGTTTTTCAGATTAACCTGTGATTTTTGCCTCATTCTAAGACGGGGCCAAAATCCAAAACACACCTTAGGTCGCGGGCCGAACAGGATAAACATTTATTTAACACACTAAAACAACATTTTTAAAACTATAAAAACTTAACTTTTTAACATAACTGTGAATTCAAATAGGCAGGAAAATTATTCCAGAATAAATCAACTCAAAACCTCAAATAACTTTCAATATTTTATTCTCCATAAAAATATATTGTCAAAATTATACAAGTTACAAATAAGCGCAAGATAACGTTAGGCCATTAATAACAATAAAATAAAATGATCTGGAGGGCCGGATATAATAATTACCCAGAGGGCCGAGTCTGGCCCCCGGGCCTTGACTTCGACACATGTTTTTGAGACATTATCCTCTCTAATAACATAAAGAGGGGCTTAAAGCTTCTTGATAACAATGTTCCTACAAGGTAAAAAGGCATTCCAATCTCTCATATTTCAGCTTTTATATATATAAAACAGTTATGCAAACACCTTGGATTGACATTTGACAATTGTTTAAGTCAGTAAGACTTTTCCACAAGTTAACCTACCTGCAGGTATTTTTGAAACCAGGCTGTAGGTGTCTGTGGAGCAGACGTTTTGTTGTTCGGGGATTTTGTTAGGTAGGTCTGTTTGGTGCATTTAGTGCAGTTTAACTCCGCCCTCTTGCTTCAGCTGCAGCAGATTTGAGCTTCTCTTCAGCACAGCTGTTTTTTTTAACTGCTAATTATTCCCTCTAATGTGTTTAATTCTTAAGGTTTTAGGGGCTCCTCATCAGAGCTTTTCCTAGCGTTGCTGTTAACTCCATTTTGATT
>NC_050532.1:5213471-5307129 GCF_002922805.2 Oryzias melastigma | reverse complement strand
AATCGCACATGGGTCCTCAAAATGCTACGGAGCCCATAGCTGTTATCTAATGAACTGCACCTGGCTCCAGTTATTTTTATTTCAAACAGGCTTCAGTTCAAAAGTCATAAGGTCACCTGCTTAGAAAATTCAGGCATTCCAAGAGAAGGTTAAAAAGAGACACAATGAGAGTAAATCAAACCTTAAATCAGTGGTGTCCGACCTTTTTCAGACCACAGACCGGTTAAATGTCAACAATATTTTCACAGACGAGGCTGAAGTGTGCATCTGATTTAATTTTTTTACTAGCTTCCAGTTTCCATTAACTTTTGAGGGCAAATTTTATCTTGATTCACTGTAAAACATCTGCATCTGCTTTGAACTTTATTTGTACACTAGATTTCCTGTACAAATCATTTAAATGTGATGTAGATTAGACTTGTAACTGTCGAAGTAGAAGCTAAATAATTGGATACCAACTTTAGTTTAATTTGACTTTTAAGGTCTGATGGATAACAAAAAGAAAACGGTCACTAAAACTGATATTTTCTAAATATAATAATTGAGCATGAAACCATCCATTTGAGAAACTTTATTATCAGCATCCTTGTAAACTTAGACAGATGCTTCCCGAATGTTACGCATTATTATTATGATGGGTAGGAACAATGGATTCTCACTCCCAACTCGTCACATATGGACGCTTCACTTTTTGACATTTTGGGTGACCCCAACCCACCTTTTTTTGACGTACTTCCTGTTCACATTAAATCAGGAGTTCCCAACTTCCAGGCCTTAAACCGGTACCGGTTCGAGGGCCACTTAGTACAGGGCCACAGACAGGGGAAAAAAAAGGAAAAGACTAATCAGGGGTCCCGAACCCTTGGGGTGCGGACCCGCACCCCTAACCCGGTACCGGTTCAGCATCCGGTACTGCATCTCAAGGGTTGGGGACCCAAGATTTAATGGGAACAGCCAGCACGTCAAAAACCAACGAGTTGGAGACATCAACAATGTCAAAAAGTGATACGGAGGGGGCCCGAACCACACGTCCATATATGACCGATTGGGAGTGAGAATATGTAGGTGGGAACAACTATCACAATAAAAGCATATTTGGAGTGAAGACTCCTGGTTTTTATCTTTTAAATGCAGCTGTCTGTAATTGTAGTCGAAGGCTCTTTTTCTGTTTCCTCACTGGCTCGTTTTCTGCAAAAAAATTTTCAAAATACGTTTTTTTTCTTGCTGAGGTTTTTAATTTAGCAGTCGGCACAGCAACTTTAAAAGAGTAGAGGATGGATTTTTGGCACATGACCGAGCGACTTGACATGCGCCACGAATGAGTTGAATGTGGAAAAAGAATCCAGCAGTTTTCCAAAATAAAACTACCATCAGAATCAGATTATAAATAAACCGAAAAAATTATAAGTCGTTTATTTTTGCTCTCTGCAGCCTAATATCAACTGTCCCACGGACCAGTACCGGTCCATGGCCCTCGGAGTTTGAGACAACTAGTCTAGATCTAATGTGAGTTAATGGAGTCAAGTCATTACCAATACAACAACATGAGGAGATTTTATTTTACGTGAATAAATCAATGGAAATTAGCAGTAAATGTAATGTTGCAGAAGTAAAAGACTCATCTGTAATAACTGGAACAGTGGGTCAAAGTTGGTGCGTTGAGTTGGGTTTTGATCAACATGAAATCTGTTTAAAGGACCATAACTCTTCCTGGAACTGTCAAAGACGGTATCTACACAAGGACAAAGTGATGTTTTTATGTTGTTTTTTCAACCACACAGCCTCACTAGTTAAATGACTCAGCCCTGTGAGCTTTATGTACTTCGCTGCTGCAAATAGCACTCTTGCATGATTGTGCTGACACCGTCATATGCGAGCTCTGGAGGGTTTAGGGCTAACAGCAGACTTTTACCCTACTTTATCTCTTTGGAGGGGAAATAAACAAGACAGAGGGAAATATCAGGAGGGACAGCGAACGGCAAAATGCAAAGAGGCAATGGAAACGAGTGAAGACTGCCCGCCAAACCAAGGAGGGTCTAGAAACGTAATTCCTATTCCTATAGAAACACCTCTTTGATCTTATGAGAGATCGCAGACAGTTTTGCTGTCATCACTTTCACTTGTACTCTGGCTGAATTATTAATGAAAGACCTCAATAGAGGGCATGTGATGGGTAAAAGGCTTTTTTTTCTCCCGACAAAAGTAAAAGCAAAAGAGCTCTCAAATGGACAAAAAGTGTCCCGTCAACCTTAGATCATGTCAAAAGGATGTGGAGTCTGGGCTCTAAGGCCAGGCAGGGCTTCAAGAGAATGTGTGCTCAAAGGATAGCATTTCAGCCCTTCTCCTCGCATAAACAACACCAGCCGGCCAGGAAAGCAATACAGAAACAGAGCTTTCAACTGAGAATCCTCGGAGCAACAGGAAAGCCTCGCTGAATGAACGCTTCTCTCTTTGTAAGGTCACGTATGCGTCTCAACTTACACAAACAGAATTCTATTTGTTAAAGAGATTAAAGCTTAAACTTGCGATTCAGAGTATTTCTTTATTCAAATCATTGTGAATCAGGAGCAGATGAAAAGTTAGTGATTGTGACGTCAATATTACAATGGATGGGGCACAAGCTCCCTGCTCTGCTAATTTCTGATGCATTTACTTGTAGGCGATCCATGTACGTCCTTGTCTGAGCTAGTATCTAGCTCAAAACTGTACGGCTGGATAGCTCCAATATTGTTGAACACTTTTGTTGCACCGCTAGTGTTAGCTTGGGCGAGCATGTAAACAGATTGATGATGGGAAGTAGGGGAAGGCTTACTCTGCGGCAAAAGTCCAGCCCACAACTAAGAGGGAAATTTCTGATTAACTACCACCACTCTGCAGAAACTATATCCTAGAAAACAGCACAGGTTATTTGAAACAACCACTAGGAGCGCTTTTACAAAAGATCATCAGAGTGAGAAAAAAAAAGATGAAAAGCAGGGGACGTTGTCCTCTTTTGCTTGGTGTTGTTCTGCATAAGCATGTTGAACACTGTGTCCTGAAAGCCAACAGCTGAAGGCACTCATAAAACAGCAACATCTGAGCAGGTCTGCAATGGTCAGAGCCAACCGGGCTAATAAGCTAAAGTCTAGAGAGGAACTCAACCTGGCCTCAAACAAAAGAGCAAGGCTATTTATCAAGCAGCAGATGCTGATTCCTTAAATAGCCTGGCACAGAAACTGCTTCAAACTAGGCCATTATTGCACAAAAAGAAAAAAAAGTGCAACTGGATTTACGATTGGGATTCTGCCACTTTTGCTGCATTTCTTAACCTATTGTTATTTTATAACTCTGTCATTTTATCCTTGAAGATGCAATTGAGAACCTTGGGGTTTGAAATTGTTTAGACGATATTATTTCAGTTCCGTCTGGAGGGTCAGTGGTGAGAGGATTTTATTCTGCGCTTTATTTACTATTGTTTGGAAGGCATTTAGGCCTCCGATATCTCTGGCTTCAATTAAGGAAACAAAATAGGCCCCACCTGCTTTGAGCTCTGCCTGCAAATATGTTACACATCTCTTCTCTCTTTCTTCTTTTGATGCAATGCTGAAAAGAAAATAGCGGTGAACTTTCCCTGAACCAGACTTCCTTTAATGGCCCGGCCGTGTGTTGACCCAGCAGAGTCGACTGGAACCTGATACCATCCACCACACTACGCTGCGCAAGGCAATCAGATTACACGGGGCCCAACAATACACTCCACACGAGTCCAATTTCAGCACTACAATGCAATAAAAGCACAATAATTAAATTCACATTCTCACCCCGCTTTACAGGAAGCCGACGCGGGCCGATCGGGTATAATATGAGGTATAATATCGCATAAGATATCAGGACGGCAGAATTCTGACATCTCGCTGTCAGACTCTGCTTTGACGACGGAAGCGGTGGCTGAGATCTTATTACCCAGAATGCTGTTAATGCAGTGATTAGAATCTGTTATGAATCAATTGAAACCACAGATGTAATATTTAGCCCAAGTGAGCGCACTCCCGGAGTGGATTTAGTTACACACCAAAAAAAGAAAAAATCTGACGCTCCTCTCATCTTTGGATATCTTCAGGAATTCAACTCGATTATATCCGCCGACTTTGCAGGGAAAGAGCGCACCGTTATTTCCGGGTGGTTATGATTAAGCCATTAACCTTTTATCTCGGCCTTTTGTTTGATGTTTCTAAAAGGTAAGGATGGAGATATTTATTCCATTTCCGCCCAGTTGGCCAAAACAAGCGGGGGGAATCATTTGTCTGGGGCTGTGTAAACAAAAGGCCTCCTCAGGTCTCTGCCAATCAGGCCTTATAAAATATTAACCCAATGCCATTGCCCTTTTAAAATCTCTCACCTAGAATTCCCTAATTGTTCCTTTTCTTTATCTCTCCAGTGCAGAGAGTAAATAAATTAACAAAATAGCTTTTATCGCCCTGAGTAACCTTTTAACTGAAGGATTATCTGGGGTTTATTTTTCATTTCTCTCGCCGCGATAGCAGAGCATGCCCCATTGATTGGTTTGCTGGGGTGGTGACCGGCCACGAAAACAAGGTCTTATTGATAAAACAAAGCAGCTTCTTACCTTTTAAGTGTCGGGACACGCAGGAAATTCAGGCCTAACTGTGCTGAGCATTTTAGGTTTTATTCCCATACATTTGGTTCAGTTAAAAACTTGAAAAATATGCATGCAACTCCCCAAGAGGTTAGCTTTGTTTATTGAAAGGCATGTCAGTGGTGCATTTCTGCTAATTTGAATTTCCCACAGGTATGATAACAGATCAGAATAAAAAAATATATATACTTTTTGTAGAATTGAGCTTGGAAAAATGTGGTCTAACATGACATTATTGACAAATCACCTCAAAAATTACACAGAATGGTATTTAGGGTAAACATATATATTTTTTGCAATTAATTATTTGCTGATTAGAATGTGGTCTTTGCTCTCAGACTCCCAACTTAATCAGCTGCTGCGAGATCAGCAACTAAAGATAAAGGAGTAATGTGAGCAATCACAGAGGCACAGATAACATCACTGCCCTTACAAACTCAGCAGATAAGGAAGCAGAGCATTTCTCCTCAGTAAAATACACGTTTTTTTCTGTTTTATAAGCTAAAAGACCTCTCTGAAATTAGTTTTTGATTAAACCTGCATCAATTTTAGCCGCTTATTGGGTTTTTGTTTTTATTTCTTGACAACTGAGAGATGAAAAATGTCAAATGTTACAATGGTTTATATAAAAAAAAACACACGGAGAAAAGTTTGTTTTGAAAAAACTCATCGTCAGTTAATAAAAGTTAGCGATTGACATTAACTTTGGTTGCAAACAGCAGCAATCCTGATCAAGATCGTGACAACCTGACAACGCAAAACCAGCCAAAAGGACAGGAATAAATGTTGCCTTCAACCAAAAGGGGGGGAAAAAAAGATGATTTATATTCCCTGCTGACCTTGGCAGTCTATTCGCTGTGATGATCATAATCTCAGAGTCACAGTGTGATACATGAGAATGTATTCACTCATCCATCTTTTTCATACATCCATCTATCCCTACCCTCATCTTGTATCTGTATTTGCATTGAACCTATTCTTGGATTATCTCAATCAGTTTCCCCTTGCACCTGTCAAACACCACCGCGCACAGGTAGCCACACGGCGCTTATCTGATCCAGATAGCTGGATTACAGTGAGTTTGTGAGTGCAGGGGGAGATAAAATAAGCAGACTTTTATTTATTAGGGTTAGGAACAGCTGCATCCGCCTGCAAACTGCGAAGCTTTGTTACAGAACAATATATCACAGATCAAATGGTGTGAAATCAAAGGCGGGTGAGAGTTAGCATCAATCCCACTAAAACCCCCCCTTTTAAAGTGCTGTCTGTGCTCTGATCCCTGGGAGGACTAATGTTCAGATCAGCAGCGGGCGGAGAGCGGCTGTCTGCCTCGTAGCTTTGTCGGGACTTGTGTGTGATTGGAGCCAAGTCGGGTCAGACCGGAGTTTGGCACTTTAAAAAAGTTACTAATTACTTCCCTGAGAAAAGTAACGATCACAGTGTTGTTAAAGCAACCAGTTAGACACTTTTTAACCTGAATGTTTACCTTTTTATGTCAAAAATTGATGCAAAATGTAGCTGAGCTGTTGCTAACTCTTATCAGCTTGTTTACTTACATCTTTCTCAGATGTTTTGGTAAAGCAGAAAAAAGGTGTGGCTATTCTGGTATAGCGTAGCTCTCAGAGTTAGCTTCACCTGGATTTGAGCAGTTGTTCAGCCTAGCAGAGGTAGGAGGAGCTTAGATGAGATTAGACGTTGAAAATCTCAAATGACACAGTCATTTTCTTTCCTTCTTTCATAGATTCTTTTAAGGGGAATCCAAACACAACCATTGCGACTGCTGGGTCAGTGTGTCCTTTTTGCGTTTGTACTGTCCATCCATTGACTGTAAAAGAAACCTGGACTGACTGACCCTCCCCCCACAGTATTCCAAATAGGAAGCCAAAATCCCCTAGAGTTCTACAGTGAAATAAACACCTATTACTCAGTCAATATATTTGTCAGAATAACAATTCTTGCTCTGTTCCATTTTTCACACGTTCTTATCAATCTTGTTTTTTTTCCATGATATTTTTTCTTTAGTGCAAATTATTCAAGTTACATACCGGCCAATTGATAAAAGCATATGGTCTTACGTTTGAAACGTTTCATTGATAGATTCTCCCAAACCCGCTTTCAGTGGTAGGGGCGTGGCCTTCCAGCAAGCTCAGTCCTGGTTGGCGAGAGTGGTTGCAATAGGAACGTTGATTCAGACTGACTCTGACCAATCACTGTCTACTGATGTCATCTGGCTCCAACATGGCAACGTCTGCACCTCAAAAAGTACAGCGGGAAGTAAGCCATATCCTATGGGTGATATCACACTTGCTCAATCCATTTCTTTTAGACAGTCAATGTGTCCAACTCAGCATCTGATTGGCCAACCATTACACAGTGTTCAAATGGAACGCAATTCCAACTGCAAATGTGGGTTTGTCGCCTCTGTTTCGATTGGCATCAAATTCACTGCTCAAAGTTTGTCCAAAAATGGGTTCATATAGCACTGCCGCCGCATATCGGAGAAGCGACTGCCAACATTTTTTTAGCCTCATCAGTACATTCAGAGAGGGTCCCAGTACGGTGAGGTTCACCATCTACTGCAGGAGCTTTGTTTGAGCGACAGCCGTTTCTTGTCGTATTCTGTCTCTGTGTAGCCTAGTTTGATGACTGTCTGTCCCGATTTAGGCCAAGGAGGAACAAAACATTCATAAAACGAGGAATTTTTTAATGATTATCTCAATGCAAATAATAAAGAAAATATCATTAAGTTCAGGAGGAGCACAAATGGCAACAACTAGCTTTTCCTCCATGTTAGTTTTGGATATCAGCCGCTATTCATTTCATCAACACGTCACTGCCAACCAAAGCTGAGTTTCTAATTGGTTCACACGGCGTAAAACTTCGGCAAACGTGCTTCCGCTAGAGAATCGCAACGCACCTAACACTCCAAACATGCCACCGTATCTTTCATCATGTCTATACGTTGACTTAACATGGAAAGTGGACACCCCGGATGTGCAAATGGCATTCGGCGAGAATGTAGCATTAAAATACTCTAAAATTCAAACTGATTCTGACTGAATTAAATCTTCCTCAAAATCACCAAAAAAACTATTTTATTAGGTTACAAAAGCAGTTTGAACCTAACTAGTGATTCAAACTGAACAAGGAATGAAAGTAGTCAATAATAAAACGTATAAAATTTGAGAAACAAACAGAAAAGACGAAAGGAAAAAAAATAAGAGAAATCCATGTTAGATTTTCTTAAAAAAAAAAAAATCTACTTAGTTTTGAATAACCAAGCTTGACCAACCAAGACAGGATAATCCTCCTAGGCCAGTTATTATCAAAACAACAAACTAATTTAACAGTGGCAAAGTTTCAGTTTATGAATTTAATCAAAGTAACTGGTCTATTTGTACTTTCAGTACCAGTCCTAGTGTTTAGTAAAACCAGTGAAAAAATACCTGCCCTTTTGTTCTATGCATTTTCTATCAGTGGTCAGGAGTGAAGTTAGTAGCGAGCAAACAGTTCAAAGCTGTCTCCTAATCATATTCTGTTAAAGCCGTTTGAAGCCTCTCAGCTGTGAAATAGAATCTATAAAAGATCTAAACATGATAAATTGCTGATTATTCCCATGGATCATTAATGTTAAAAGCTGATTTCATAATTGTATGTCCCATAACTACAGAGTCTGAGATTGTTTAGCATCACATCAACAGGCTCTGATAATGAGTAAGCAGGCTTCCTCCATCATGGGAGCTGATGAGGAAAGCGTAATTGGTTGACTTTTCCGTGCCTAATGGATGATTGTCTTAATTAAAAAGATACTGTACCAAATGCTAGGAATCAGATAATTCTTCAAGTAAAGGCAGTTTGTGGAATGCGCGGGAGCGAGCAGCTCCAGGAACGCCTCAATGAGATGGCAAGATATGATTTTGATCCTGTATTTATTAATTGAATGTGCCTTTGGTTAGCAAAACAGAGCGGGCCTTATCTTCAAACTGTGAGGAAATTTCATCAAACCGCTCGCGCTGATCTCTCCTCTTTTTTTTTTTTTTTTTTTTCATGAACTGCGATGCATATGAAACAAGTCTTCAAAACAAGGCTTTAAAAACTTACCCAGTCAGGGTGCCTTTGAGGATATTTAATTAAAATCTAATCCTGCATTCATTAAGGCTCACATAAATTAAGCTGTCATTCATAAGATTTATGGATTCTCATTTGCATATTGCATACAATTCATCAATTACTCAAGTATGAAAGGAGCGCATTTCCCTTGGAGCTGCCTGCTAGCCTGCCAACATTTGAAATGAGAGAAAGAGCACAACTGTCAGGCATTCACTGCAAACTTTTCCTCACAATGTCTGTGCGCTGATTAATCTCATTTTCGAGGCATCCCTTACAAGATTGTACACAGTCCAGCTGCATTTTTCAATTATTTCTCCTGTCCTCTCAACTAACTTTGAAAGCTAAATGTGGACTGGAGGCTACTTTGGGTTTTTTATGTATATAACATGTCTTTTTTTTTTTTTTTTGCCGGGGTAATCATAAATTAGAGTGAGGGGGTTTTAGAGATCCTAATGGAAAGGAACTGCAGTAATTTTATTGCAAATCCCATCAGGCAAATATTCTGCATGCTTTAATAGCATATTTCCTGTCACATTTAGAGAAGAATACATCCAGCAGGCATTCTGACAGAGGGAGAAAGAACAAGAAGAAAAGGATGGAGGGGGAGGGTGGACGGATGATAGAGGGAGAGTGGCAGAGGGGAAAACAAAAGGGGAAGGGGAGACACTTGGTGCTAAACACCTAAAAACTCCCCCCCCTTTTCTTCTTTTTTTGGACATGAAGGCTATGGGAAACACAGTATGGAGTAAGTGCTTAAAGCAAGCGGAGCGTGAACGCATCTAAGATAAAAGGTCAGGCCAAAAACAAACAGACCACTCGCGAGGACGAATGAAATTAATTGACTCATTAATATGCATGGCTAATAAAGCCCAAAATCCTTAAAACAAAAATCCTTGTCAAGCATTCCCTTTTAATGGCTCTTATTTTCAGCTTGAGAAGAGCCGGTCTACAGGGTGTATCAATCTTGGAAAGGGGTGGAGTTCCTCCGCCGAACAGACTCGGGGTAACCTCGCTGTTGTACGCTCATGTCCTCCCCAGCAGACAAAGGCAGAGTTGTTCTAGTGGAGGGATTAATTGAGAATTAATCCCGCTTTCTGGCAGTGGAACAGACCAGTAGTTAGGAGTGAAAGTCATCCTGAAGGGTAGTTAATTGGTTCCCCGTAGCAAAAAAAAAAGCTTTGGAGAACAGAAATCAAGCTGCATTTTCATTAATCCTTCCCTATTGTTTTGTGAAATTGTTGGGGAGACTGACTTCAGATAGAGTCAACAGTTAAGGCTTTTAATTTGCTTATAATTCCGCCAGCGGGGTGACAATTAACAAACCCCAAAGAACAATAGCGCTGAAAATGATGCGTTCGCTTGACTCTAAATGACTCTGAAATCAAAAACCGATAAGCAATTAATACACTGTACTCTACAAATGGTAAGTACCCCCAACACGCTTGATCCCCCACCCATTTCCACTGAAGGCATTTGAACTTTGGGAATCTTGTCGGACGTGATTAATTCCTGGTCCGAACAGACTTAAAAGACAGGAAGGTTGCGATGAGGAGAGATGAAGGGGCGGAGAGGAGTGGGAGAAACCCAGAGAGACGAAGCGGGCTAACAAACAGGACAAATTCAAGAAAAACAGGAAGGCTTTGGTGATTAGCATTAATTGCACTGAGGACCGGAATCCTGTGTGAAACATTAAACAAAAATTATCTACTGTTTATTCATTTTTTTCCTGCTTTCTTTTTTCAATAATTAATGAAATGTAAATAGTCAGAGTCCAAAAATGATCTAGGGAGGAAAAGGAGTGTTTACATAATCAGGAAAACTCTTCCTGTCCTCTCCCTCTCTGTGTACATGGAAAGGTTAGGGCTCGGGCCTGTTTTCCGAGCTGTTTCTCCACCCCTCCACCATCAGAAGTGGCGGTGTCTGTTCCCCCGAGCGTCCATTGCTGCTGGAGTGTTTGCATATTTAGATCCCTGTTTGTGCACTCTCGCCCGCTTGGAGTTCACTCCGACGTCTGATCAATTTAACCAGCTGCGCTTTAAACGCTGTTTACGACAATAATATCTGAAGCGGAGTCCTGACGTGCAGAGAGAACAGGGAGTGAGGGGGGGGAGCCCCCGGCCCGCGCATTCCCAGACGAACATTTGTAGCAAGTTAAATCAAAGCCTCTGCGAAGACACGGAAGAGTTGGGATTCCTCCTGTGTGATTCTTCCGGTACAAACCTCTGACTACAAGGGGAAACAACATCCCGAAGAGGGTCGGGTTGAGGGTGACGTTTTTTGTAATAAAGTCCAACAAACACCAGATTTGCTTGGAGCAAAGCTGCTGTTTGGGCGTGTTTCTCGACTTCTCTCAGAAGCTAAAACTCCACTTAAGCCTGGCAGGAAAGCAAATGGGCCCACTCAGCAGATAGAGACCGAGCTGCTGGTGTGCTCTCGGCTTGATGATATAATTCTTAATGTACAGCTTGACTGGACATAAATCTTTCCCGAGCATCACCTCACCTGAATCCTTTTCTCTCCCTCTTTCCCTCTCTCTGGCGCTCATGATGAATTGTTTGCTACATCTCGTAGACTAAAACCCTTCAACCTCTTCAAACCCGGGTTTCTAATAACGCGTAGGTGCTGGAGAGAGGTGACAGCATGATGAATATCACAACAGACAGCTCCAATATGGGACAATTTTACCAGATCGATATCTCACTGCAATATCAGAGAAAAGGAGCTGATATTAGTCTACACTGTGTATTACAGATGGGGTACATTTCTTCTCTTTGCACTCCCAGTGAACCTTGGCTATATTTCATCTGTGTCGCCAGTGGTTTACACACTCTGGAAACTAATCATAGCACGGTAGCCACGCCAGATGCATCTGCTTAAAATTATCCATATGTGTGATGTGCTCATAACCCCCTTGTTCAACACGCCGATGGACTTGCAAATAAACTGTGAATCACATTAGAGGATGTTACAGACCATATTTCTGCAGTGAGAACAAACAGCTCGTCGTCGGGACGTCACGAGAGAGATGGAGCTTTTTTTTAACTGGAAAGCCAAAGGGGGAAAAAAACTTTTACAACTAGATTCTTACACTTTAAGCCAGAAAAGTCAGAAACATTTAGTGGAAGTTGTGATAATTAGGATAGATATCTGTTCCAGAGTTGATAACAATGATGAAAATATCTGTTCCAGAGTCGATAACAATGCTTTTGGTGTTTTTAACATTTTCTTGTAGCATTTTTTTTAACGATGGAGGACATATATAAAAAAAAAAAAAAACGACACAAAAAACGCATTTCTGAATATTTATATAAATCACTGAGAATCAGGAGCAGACGGAAAAAATGCAGTTTGGAGAAAAAAAGTGTATTTGTGATGTAGAAAACACAATGGGCGGGGCACAAGCTCCCTGCTCCGCCCCATTCTGATGGATCCACTTGCAGATGACTAGCTGGTATCTGGCTCAGAACTGTACAGCCGGACAGCTCCAATATTGCTCAAAATTTTTGTTACATTTTGGATAATGTTAAGTTGGGGGTGTGAGGGGCATTAAGCTAGAGAGAGCATGTAGTTCCGCCCACAACTCTAAGACAAATTTCTAATAAACTACTACTTTTTTTGTTTTGTTTTGTTTTTTTTAATTTTGACCAAAAAAAAATGACATAATTATAATTAAAAAACCTTTTGGACCACTTTTAAGTTGCTCAACAAAACAGATTTCTCTCATAAATGTAAAAAATGATCTAAAGAAGGAAAATAAAGTTTTAAAAACTTCTATAATCTGGGTTTGATTTCAGAATAATTACAATTAATGTTAGAATCCAGATTATTTTTTAAAAGCTACTTAATTTTTAATTCTGCTAAGATTATAAGAAGACATTTGGGTGTAAAGGAAGTACTGAGCATGCAGTTAGGCGTCATTAGTGGATAAACAGAAGAAACCTCTTCCAAAACGTGAGTTAAACAACTTTAGATGAATGAAATTGTAGCTTGCATGAATCATCAGGACTGCTCATTCCAGGAAATAAACCTTACCAAAGGTTTAAACTGAAATCTACCTTTCTTCTGTTACATTTTGTCTTTCAGCTTTCTCCCCTCTTCAAATCGAATGATTTGCCCCACATTGTAATTAGAGCTGTGAGTTTGATTTACAATTAGAGTAAGTGATGGTCTGCGGCTCTCATCGCAGCGCAAACATTTGCCGAGGTCCAGATGAAGAGAATCAATCACAAATGGCCTCTGACAAATTAAATGACACACTTCTCTTTGTCGGATGTGGCGGAGTAAACGTGTGGATGAAGAAATGGAATTAGACACATTTTACTTCCAAAGGGAAATGGCGAGAGAGCGGGGATGAAGGAAGGCAATGAAAAAAGAGAGGGAGTGCAGACATTGCTCAAGCCTAATATCTTGGCTCTCCAGGGGGCCGGGGCTGAGGGCCCCACTGCTGTCAGCTGCAATAGGACCGGTCTTTTTGTGAGTGCCCGAGGTTCGTTAAGGACTATTAATGGAACACAGCATCCCTTGTGCAGGGAACTTGTCAGTGTTTCATTACAGACTGATAAACATATAATACATGAGTGTTAAACACAGTGTGTGTGTGTGCGGCGGGATGTGGCGGCAGTGGAGAGGAGGGAATTTGGGATTGCGGCGCAACAGTCCTTCCCGTGCTCCACCTTGACAACATTTGGAATTCAATAAAGAGAGGGCCGACACATCGCAACCTGTTGAGCCTGCGGACTCCGATGCAGCGCCGCAGCATTTTCCGCCAATATCTGGCTGAGATGAGACAAGCCGGCGCATCTCTTTTGTTCTCAGCCTGGCCCCAAAAGAAAAGGAAATACATCATATTCAATTAAAGGTCTTTTTTACCACTACTGAACAAATCTGCCCACAGCTGGGACTCTGGGTCTAGTTCACAGTCCTTTTGATCATTTTGCACCAGTAAGAGAGTTCGGAGTCCCATAGAGCGTTGGTACCAAGCTGATCTTATTATAATAATTGGGATACGTTCACTTCTGAAAAGTGGAGTGTGGTGAAATGTCTGTGATGAAACAGCGTGGATGCAGGTTCACTTATGCTCCTCTCCGATTGTAGGAAGCAGAACCAAGAGGACACTTTAAACTTTTGGGGTTGGACGCGGCGCTGCACCGCAAACTCAGAGGGGAAGTGTTTCCCTGCTGGAAGTTGAACCTTCCCCCCCCTCCATGAGTGAAATAATTGGTTACCATGACTGTTAATCAGTTAATCTTCTCTTTTTACCCCCACTCTTCAACAGAGAAATATCAGAGGTTCAATAATTAAAAACGTGTCAGGTGAAAGTCCAGTGTGCTTCCTCACAGTGTATGTTCTCACATTCCCTGCTTTGTTCATCTTATTAACCTCCTCTCCGCTCGCCGCGCCTTTAAATGAAATCTTTAGCCCCTTACATGTGAAATTAAAACTGCCCTCCCTTGAGCGCTTTTAATTATTCTTCTTTGGGAAAACTTCCACTTTTGTCAAGGCGGCCTTCTTTTTTTTTCCTACTCGCCTTTTCCTCACTCCCACTCGCTGCCCAGGTCTGTCATGCTTCACTCCTCCCTCCAACCCCCTTTCTTTTTTTTTTCTCTTTTCTCTTCTTCTGTGGGTCTGTTTAATTCTCACCTTGCTCTGCCCTTGTCATCAAGCCATTGAAGCACAAAGCCAGGAGCAAAGGAGTGTTTACTCATTTCCCCACCACATTAACCCTCCTATTAATCACCGCATGGAAACTTCTGGACACTGAAGCTTCTCTGCAGTCACAGCTGCCCCCTCCTTTACGTCTGAGACTTTACATACATTTTAAAGATGGTATTTTGAAATCTTAAGAAAAAGTTGTCTTTTGTAATTTGGCAAACTTACGCTGAGACTACCATATTTTTATCTCTATAAGACACTTAAAAGTCTTAATTTTTTTCAAAAAACAATGGTGCACCTTATATTTGGAAGTATTAATGAGTTCATTTTGGTTGTGCTTACTGATGTTGAAGCGAATTTGAGAACATGGCTAACGTGGCTAACGTGTAGCAGTGTCGAACTGTGTATTTTTACTTGTTACTAACAAGGTTAGGAGTTAGTGTAGCGATGGTAATATTTGTTTTGGCGGTTGTCAGTCTATTTTTTTTACGTATTACAAACAAGGTTGGGAGTAGCAGGTAACGTAACGGTGTCGTACTGTGTTTTTTTTACGTGTTACTCAGAAGCTAGTGTAGTCACAGTAGTGTTTGTTTTAGCGATATCAGTGGGTTTTTTTACATGCAACAAACAAGTTTGGGAGAAACAGATATTGAGAATACGCTAACGTGGCTAACGTGTAGACGTGTCAAACTGCGTATTTTTACTTGTTAACTAACAAGGTTAGGAGTTAACGTAATCATGCTAATATTTGTTTTAGTGTTATCAGCCATTTTTTTGTACGTTTTACGAACAAGGTTGGGAGTTGCAGGTATTGTGAATACGCTAACGCAGCTAACATAACAGTGTCGTACTGTGCTTTTCCACGTGTTACTAAAAAATTAGCGTAGTCACAGTAGCGTTTGTTTTAGCGGGATCATCCTTTTTTCTTTTTATATGTTACAAACAAGTTTGGGGTTTAAAGGTATTGAGAATACGCTAACGTGGCTAACGTGAAGCACTGTCGAACTGCATTTTTACTTGTTACTAACATGGTTAGGAGTTAAGCGTAGTCACAGTAATATTTGCTTTATCAGTATATTTTTTTACGTATTGCAAACAAGGTTGGAAGCTACAGGTATTGTGAATATGCTAATATGTAGCATGTTACAATCAGGTTCTAAAGTTACTGTGAACACAGTTAATAAAGTCTGCCTTATCTCTTATCCTGCATGTGCCTTTTTGGTGTGCCTTATATATGACATAAATTCAACAAAAGACCATTTATTGATAGTGCAGAAAATACGGCAATTGTTAGAAATGTCCAGACTGTTGAATATTTAACTAAACAGGAAGATGATGGGCCTTAAAAGGAAGTTGTATTATTAGAACACTGTATGGGCAGAGGTTAGCATCTCTAATTAATCCAACCCTGTTGCTTGCAAATTATATTTTTAATGCAGATAAGGTTGAAAAAAAAAAAACGTCGTGTTCAAATTACCAGATCAAAGTAAAAAGGTGTTTCCTGCATGTATATCATGTTTATCATTAAACCCCTTTTTCCCAACAAACATTCCAGAAAGAGGAAAAAAAAGTGTCCCAATGAGTCCTCTACGTCCATGTGAACAAGGCCAAGCCCCTGCAAAGGATTCTTACTAAATTCAATTAACACAGCGACTGCTTTCCTTTTCTCTCATGCCCTAATTCCCACATTCCCAGTGAAGTGACTGCATTCCGGCCGATTATGCTAACCGCCTGGACTGTGCCATAAATTCACAGGTCTGGGAAACGCCGTAACGAGGGCTCCTTAAATATGGGAAGGAGACGTTTGGGAAGATGGATCGCCGCGGGCGAGTGGGCGACCGGCAGTGGGCAGGGGGAACTTGTTTGTTAAATGCGCGCTCCTCTTCTGAAGAGGCTAAGGACATAGGCAACATAATCATTAAAAACGGAACCCCCTCCTTTTTTTTACTGCTTCCCCCCCTCCGTTCCTCCTCTGCAGCACGCCTCCGGCCCTCCGCTGAAACAGTTTCGCTGCATGTGTGTGGACGACATGGGCTCTAAAGTATCCGAAAGCTAAATAAAAAGAGTAATGTAAATAGTTTTGAGAGAGTTTACTCAGTGAACAATGGGCCCCTTATGATGCACAAGTGCAATAGAGAGCAGGACGGCAGCGTCGGAGCGGTGGGGGTTGGACGGATGATCCCAACACAATGTGGCCCTTCTCCTAAAGCAACTTGTTATCAGGGGCTACGCAGAGCCCCCCATTCAATCTGCATTTAAATACATTTCAGTCCACTCACTCATTTGCATTCATTTCTCCCATTATATTTGAAAATGGCCAAATGTCTGGCCAGCACAATGTGGGAGCCTATCAGCAGCCAGGGGAAGCCCACACCTGATGCCAATTTAGCCTGCTTGGATCTATTCATCGCCACGGCGAGATGTGACAACTCCAGCTCTTCCCCATCCAGGAGACTTTTCAATTGGATCTGCTCGTGGTGACAAATTTGTTTTGCTCATTGAATCTTTTTTTAAAGCATTCCCTCCTCTTTTTATTCCCGCTCTCTCCTCATCACTCCGTCTGGATGTCTGCTTGGGAGCCATGGGAAAAAGAGCGGCAAATGATTCTCAGTGCCTTCTGATTTCTACTATTTGTTCGGCATCAGCCCCACTTATCTCTGAAAGAGAGCAGCAACATGTGGAGGGAAAGTGACAGGCAGAGACTCAGTCGGCCTAACGGGCCCATTGTGTGCTCAGAGATCCGCATTCAAACACGAGGGGCCCTCGAACTCTTTTCTCTCCCTCTTCCCCTCCAGGAGCCGGCGGGTGGACGCGCGCGTACTTGTGCACGGACTTCTGTCACAGTCAATTACGGCGGCTAATCTGTCCCGCAATGGAGAGTAAATATTTCATTACTTTTTCAAATAAACAGTTGGTGCGAGCCCGTGAAGTGTCATCCATCCCGTGAAAGGAGCTGTGACGCTCACATTCAATTACACCATAAAACCACCCAGCTCCTGGAGAAGGGGCGCTTTTTTTTCTGTGCTGAGAGCACACTACTAAAACCATTAGACCTGCTAGCAACATCTTGAGATGAAAAGCCGAGCTGAGAGTCCGACATTTACACTACACCACCTTTTCTTCTGCCCCAGCGAACTTGTACGCCCCACCCACCCCCACCCCACATGCGCACACTTTTCCCTCCGCCGCTTTCTTTAAAGAAAAGTTCAGCCGCTTCAGAGAGACGCAGCAAACTGTTTTCTCTGTGACATACACAGACGTGTGGTGCGAGATTAGCAGATGAAATAATGCAAGGAGTAAAAAGGGGGGGTTGAGAAGGGGCTGTGGGGGGGTTGACAAAGAGATCCCAGAGTCTACTGCTCATTAATCACTGCAGTGTCTTTGACCTTTCATTTGCCAAGGGCGCAAAGAGAGGAGGAGGAGGAGGAGGACTAACGCCGCCTCAGAAAAGGAGGGAAAACAGTGAGGGAAAAGGAATACAAACAAAGATGGGCATCTCCATTCTAAATACAGAGTGGAAATGAATCTGATTGTTGGGGGAAGCAGGCAGCCCCGGCTCCTCCAGGTGGGATCAGACAGATAGGCCTCCTCGTTCCCATTCACACGTGTTATTAAAAGCAATTCAAAGCTGTCTGCTGGGGTCCCTCCCCTCGCAGCGCGCCTGTCTTTGGGAACGGGGTGCTGGAAGTGGCGGCGGGGTGTGACATCGGCGTATATTTAGCGTGCGGATGCTCAGCTCTCAGTTAGCAGGTGGAACGGGGAGAAGGGAGTGCGGCGCTGTGACAACGCTGCATTTATTGGAGCAAAGTGCTTGAAGAGGGAGAGCCGGATCTGCTTTCTAAGCCTCGTGTTGATTGAGAAACTCGCTCCTGTAATTAGATAATGAAGCCCCAATGTTTCACAACATGAACGCTGTATTAGAAAAAAAAAAAAAAAAGTACCCCCAGTCAAAATACACGAGTAACAACTGAGCCTGGGAGAAAAAGGAATGATAATGCAGGCTAATCAGGAGAATACGATGCCACTTACATAATCAATACGGGCGGAATGAGCGGTGTGGTTCTGCATCAGACGTGACGGGCTGTTATTAATAAACATTTAGGCTTATTTTTAACTGGAATGGATGTTCAAGGTTAATCTAATCAGACCAATTGTAGCTCTGAAGAGCCTGCTCCACTTTAATTGTCTATTTTTATTGCCTCGGTGAGATTTTAATTGAAACCAAAGGGGATCTAACAACAACTGTGACATGCTGATGTCTGGGGGATACTTATAAATATGTGACAAAATATGTGCATTATTAATGTGATTTCTTAAAGCATTACTGTTGTGTGTCCCTAGAAGCATTGATATTACTTTAACACAAAAGGGGGTGGTGGGGAAGATTCAATTGATCTGAATCTGTCAAGAGAGGCTTTTTTTAACTCCAGGCTAATTTAGAGACAGAAATCATGAATATTCCTGAGAAAATTCTTTATTTGTCCAGTGGGAAGCTGGAAAATCCGCCACTTGTAATGTTAAATAAAATGTTAACACTTGTTTCAGCATATCCGGTGCTTTTTTTTTTTTTTTTTTTTTTTGGAGAAGGCGGGGGAGATGGCGGTTCGAGAGTAGTGTTACTACCTACGCTGGAAAAACGATGAGACCATAAAAAAGAGCCATTGATCCAAAAGGAGAGATTACATTGTGTCTGACACAGGCGTGAACATTAGCATGAGCCTGCTGGATCAAATTCTGCACGGCAGCAGAAGTCATTGATGATATCGATCAGAATCACAGCTACTACGATTAGACATCAGCCGGCACTTTAAAAAACCTGCTTCCTCTTTTCATGGGCTTTTGCAGAATTTTTTTTTCTGTTGTAATGGCTCTTCATTTTTTTTTCTTTCCATTTGGCAGAACTGTGATGTTAGAGATATAAAAGCTTATTAATTGCATGCCTGCTTCCTGCTGGCAGACCCAGTGAGAATTTGAAGACAGGAAGCCTTTTTTTCAGCTCAGTTGGAGTTTTTTGTCCTTTAAGGGATGACAGATTTTAACAGTGCATCTAATATCGGAGTAAGACCTAAAACAACAGAAATGATACAAGAATAAAAGGACATAAGGAAATTAGATTTAGAACTCGTCTGTCAGTAAAAGGGGAGTGGAAACGGGGGCCACAGTGCGAAGGTATGAGTGGAAAACACCACCAACTCAAGCCTGACATCTGTATAAAAACAAAAATAATCTGCTGTCAGCAGAATGTTCATTGACTCCTATCATTCGGGTGCTGATAAAGAGTCTGGCTGCTGTAAGGATCGCGCTGTTATGCGAGGGGGGCTCAGCGGATCGGAATGCATGCTAATTGCCATTAAAAATATGTGGTGAGTCTGACCATTTCTGGCACTGCTTCGCACCTTGGCGAAGGACATGCCGGAGGGGCTCCGGCAAAAACAAAAAGTGAGTGAACAGCGTTGAATCGTTGTAATGCCACGTCAACACTTGCGTACATCTTAATACGGAGGTCACTGACCAGCCAGATAACAACTAAAGTTACTTTCTTTACTTCTGGGATTGAATTATACCACTTAAGGTGATTACAAAGCTTGAGTCTGGGGCCAAATGTACATTTAATAAGCTGAAAATGGAGAAGCACCGCCGGAGTGAGGGAAAATAAAATTTATTCAACATGTCAGTAAAACCTGATGCTCCAAACAGGAGCAAAGCTCCGCTTTTAAATAATTGATATTTTCTGATTAAATGTGGCAGTTTGGAGATAATGAATTCTTTATAATGTGCCTTGAGCAATCCAACAGCTTTGCCCCGCCTGACAGCTTTATGGGGCATCTTTTTTTTTTTTACCCAAATTTTGAAAAGTTTAACCTATGTAGATCAATGTGCTACCTTAAAAGAGTTTAACAAATTAAAGTGCAGGGGGCTTTTTCTTTTTTTTTTCCTCAGCGAGCAGAAAAAGCTGATGAGACAGGTTTAGTTTAATCTCAGGCAATAGAAGTCATTAACCATTCTCCCAGGAATTAAAATATAGCTTGCCCTTTTCTTCTCTCACTTATCATAAGCATCACTTTAATCTCCCCGCGTTTCACACTGCTATTTTAATCATTACTTACTGCCTTTTGACAACTGAAGAACATAGCTTCTCCCCCGTTCAGGCAATATCCTGGTTTTAGCTGACAAAATGTAGGACATCATTTAAAAATATCTAAATTTTCCCTCTTCTCTTTTATCCGTCCAACTTCCACTCTTTGGACCCCCAGAAAAGTCTGTCTATTTATAATCGCAGATGGCACAAAAGACGGGAGGAGATTGAGTGGACGACATTCAAAATGTCATTTGTGTTAGCTGCAAGGGTAATAAAACCTATAGTGCGCTGTATTTGTGCCTCTCATGTTATTCTAATGGATGGCGAATTCTCACATATTGCTCTATGTGGGTCATGTGGGGTATTGGGGGTATATTTGTCTGCCCTTGAATCGATGAGCATTTACAAAAGAAAGCATGTATCCATAGAGCAGAATATAAATAAAGGGTTATGGCTGGTCTCTCAGTGGCAATGACAGATGTAGGACAGAGCATTTCTCCTACTCGTGACTGTAAATTTAAACATTAGGAGTGGATTTGGACCAGGAATCATTTAGAAAGGTGAGAAAAGGGGGCAATGGAAATACATTATAACCTCTTAAGACCCAAGCTAATGTTTGAGCCAACCCTCTAAACAAGTATTAAGCAGTATTAACTAACCCAACATGTGATGGTCAGGTCTTAAGGTGTGAAAGAACCAGACCAATAAAAAGGTGGTTTTTGGTGTTTTAAATGTCTTTTGTAGCATTTTTCTGATGATGGAGGACAAATATAAAGAAAATTCAGCTTCATTTTGCAATTTAGAGTATTTCTTATTCAAATCATTGTAAATAAAAAAAAATGCCATTGGAAAAAGCTTGTAATTGTGATGTAGAAAATACACTGGGTGGGTCACAGGTCCCTGGTCCACTCTATTCCGATGTATCAACTTGCAGAAGTTTAGATCCATGAACATCTTTGTTTTCCTTGTCTGAACTGGCATCTGGCTCAAAACTGTATGACTGGATAGCTCCAAAATTATTCGCCAATTTTGTTGCACCAGTAAAGGTTAGGTTGGGGGGGAAGAATCCATGTATCATTTGTTAAATTGTTTTTCAATGGAAACCAAATAATAGAAATGGAAAAAATCCCTTTTTTCAAAACAGAAACAAAAAAATAAATAGCTTGTTACCCCTTTTTTTGCATATGAACGAATGATACATGGATTAGTAAACTAGCGGGACAACGCATAAACAGAGCGTCACAGGTATGGGTCACGGGAAGAGGTGTTTGCTCCACACCTTAAGTCCCGCCCACAACTCCCCTTTTTTTTTTCTTTTTATGTTTTTCCTCATCATTAACTGTAAATATTTAAATACTGTTGTAAGAAATGTCATGTTTGTATCAGTATGTAACTTATTGCACTGTTGTGCTGTTTCTCTATAGGCGATGCGTACTCAGGTCATCGTTGTAAATGAGAAATTGTTCTCAATCAACCTACCTGGATAAACAAAGGTTCAACAAAAAGGCCGATGTCTAACGAACTACTGCTGCTATGTAGAAACTAGATGTAGGTTTTTTGATTTTGGCTAAAAAAGATGATGGGAGGGCACTTTATATCTTGAAATATTATTACTATTATTTGTTGCTGTATAAATAAAATATTCAAAAACGTATTAACTTTATTGTTTTTATCTTGTGTTTTTTTTCATTCCTACATTCTAAAAATAATCCCATGATTCAGCTTTTTATTCCCAAGAAAGGGCTTCACATAAATGCAAAGATTTTTGCATCATTACATCTCATTTCCCTGATTTAACAGTAATCCATCTAAGCTAGTGTAGTTCTCCAAAATACATGAAATTGAACTAATCTGCTTTTCCCTCAGTGACTCTCTCCTTCATGTGGCTTTTTGTAAAAAACTGCACAGAGATTAAAGGCATTACCAAAAGAACAGAAACCTAAAGTCCTGTAGATTAGTGTTAAATTACTTAATCCTTTAATAGAATTTGAGTTTTGTCCAGAACAACAAAGTATTTCAATTGTACTTTTTTCTGCTGTCAGAAGCAACAAGGTGGTTAAGTTATGTGTAGTTAAAGTGTATAATGTTTTGTACATTTGCGTGACATTCAACAAGTGGGAAAAAGAGATTTTGGAGAAATTTAAGGCTGCATTAAAAACTCCACTCTATTGAGGCAAATAAAAGCTGTAGTTTTGCTATCTTTGTCACGGGGGCATGTGAACATGAGGCAAGAACCCTCCCCTCCTTTCTCCCCACTTTTTTTTTTTTTGGTTTTTTACTCCGCCATAGTTTAAACATTGACACTGAACTTGTTCGCTAAGCGTTCGGGAGGAGTTTATGAAGATTTCAACAGTGAAAATCCCCTCCTCCAACATCAAAAAGGAGCTCGATTCATTTCTGATCTCCATCCAAGTTCAAAGGCTGCGTTAAAATGATACTTCAAAAGAAGTGTGTAATCATAGACGTGCAGCTGTTAAAACAATCTTTTGTTGGGTCGTTGTCTTTGCACCAGACTCTTCACGAAATCTCCCAATAAAGAAAGCAGAGTTAAAGAACTTGGGCTCTGTCCTTCAGAGTGAGAGCCTTCGGTATTATGCAAAGAAAATAAATCAACATTTAAGATTTATAACTATTAACAGAAGTGGAAGCCACAAAAGGACTCACATCCTTTCTCTAGATTAAAAAAAAAAACGGATCCGGTCCTTTTTTAAAATATGTCGAGTCCTCCAGGCACAGAAAAACAGGCTCTCAACAAAATAAGCACCTAGTAATAAATACCACTTTTTATCCGTCTTGTAGTAGTATCCTTTCTTCCCAACTGCAAGGCTCTGTGGCAGTGGTTAAGCAGTATAATGTCCACTCAGTTGCTCCTTTGTGGCCTGCTGTACCTCTCATTTGATTTCTTTCACAAAGTGCACGTTGCAGCTGGATTAACAAGTCCCTATCAGTGCTTAACACCATTGAATTTAAATGCTAAACCACCCAAAAGGTGTTGCAATAAAAACAGTTGGAGGGGTTAAAAAAAAGAGCTTCACCAGTCACCAGTTTCCTGGCCTGGCTTAATTTTTAATATGCGTTAGCACCTTCTTTTAATCCGACTCTAATGTACATCATCAGGGGTTACTGTTGAGATAGAGAAAGGGGCT
This sequence comes from Oryzias melastigma, assembly GCF_002922805.2. Lineage (NCBI taxonomy): Eukaryota > Metazoa > Chordata > Actinopteri > Beloniformes > Adrianichthyidae > Oryzias > Oryzias melastigma. The sequence goes on along the minus strand of NC_050532.1, from coordinate 5,283,506 downwards.
GTCAATCACAGCTTGGTCAAATTATACCCAGAATCCATTAGTTTTAAACTAGAGCGATGAGGTCTAGCGTGAGTCAATCAAATCATTTAAGGACGGCTGTTACGGTTATTACGTTCTTCTTGTTATGGAACCTGCTCTTACCTTTATTGTCATCTGCGGCATCTGAAAGTGAACAGTCGCTAGAAAAAGCACCTGTGGTGTGAACACTGACGTGTTAACGTTGACGGCTGTAGATTATCAATCACAAACATGCTCTGTGCCTGAAGAATGTTTTTATTTTTAGATAGATAAAGGAGTATTTTTTGAACTACCTGTCAAATTTTTACCAAGTGTTCAGTAAAAGCCTGACACAGTTGAACACAAACCGGCGGAGAAATGTATACAAAATGATGTTTTGTACAAGCTTTGATGTACCCAAAGAGTAATGTATAGATATGACTCATTTAATAATTATTTGGTTTTTAAATCTCTTCAATTGTATGCATTATATTCTGAAAGTAGTTTTAGTAAAAAAAAAAAAATCCACCCTGAATTTTGGGCAATTTGTGGATGTGCATGCAATTAAAGGGGAATTCCACAATATTTAAAGACAAACATCTTTGTAAGTTTGACTGATGGGTGATGACCAACTAGTTTAATGATTGGCATTATGGTAAAAAAAAAAATTCTACTAACCTGCATTTTGAGAGATCCAGAGGGGAACAAACAGAGTCAGACAGCACATGAAAAAAAGAAAAAGGAGAAAGAAAAACACAAGATCAGAATATTAAACAAAAAAACTAAATATTTGCTTAATCTTTGAGAAGAGCAGTCAAGTGTTTTAGCCTGAAAAAACAAAGACATTTACTGTGTGCTTTCTAGGCAAAAGTTCCATAACAAATGTAGGAATAAGTCAGATACATCTGTTCTTTGAGGTTTCCAAAAATGCCGGCGCCAACTGACAATATGCATAAAATGGGAAATACTGCTGTAAAAGATTTCCATTTGTAAACATGCCATGAGCCGTGTAACTGCCAGGCAGCTCTTAACAACCACGATTCCAACAAACAGGAAAGGAGAAGACAAATTGCCAAAAATGACATTATCATCTCCCTATATGTCACAAAGCGAGTGGATCTACATCAAGAAGAAAGCCTGCGAACCTGCCTCGCGAATGAGTGTGGATGCCTGTGTGAGTGTGTGCGTGTGCGCATCCCCGTGCGTGTCTCCGAGTCTGTGTATGTCTGACCTGCTCCATCTGGAGGATTCAAACACTCGGGGGCTGTCACACAATAGGGAGACGAAAGCCCGCTGAAGGATAACAAATGACTTCATGGCAAAACAGCCATTGAAATTCTTTCAGTATGTGGCATTAAAAACAACTGAACAAATAGAGATAAGAAGGTGGGTAGGATTTGAAATGAGATTTTTTTTCACTCTCCCCTCTCCCTTCCTTTCTCCTTCAGCTTAAAAGCTAAACAAAACAAATGGAGCTTATTACTGCAGATTACCTTACACTGGACAGATTCACCGCATGAGGCCCAGTGTTAACAATGTGTTTCTCTCAGTGTACTAACTGTGCCATTTTTAACATTGAGCAATCATATTCACACCACCACAAGATAAAGCGGTTATATCCGGACCAGCGGCTCAAAAATTGAATTGTTTAAGGGACTGTTTCCATGTGGGTTTCCATAGCAAACACTGATATAAAACATTAACAGTCTGTTATATTACTGCTTATTTTATCATGGATCAACAGCAGCTGCCACAGGAGGCTGACAGGTGGCTTGAGTCATGGGAAAAGCAGCGCCTTCCATCCTTTTAAAAGTGTCACTCATGAGTGGGCAGGAGGGGTATTTAACATTTACCATTTCCATGATCTGAGCCACCTTTATTTACAGCTGATGTGCTTTTATCTTCAGAAAATCTCAATATTATATGGAAATAGAAATTTAGCTAAAATTTCAACCCAATATTTGAGATTAGATAAAAAGCATAAAAAACTTTCTTCTTTTTTTTAATGTTTTTTTGTTATTTAAAATTTCAGGAAAATAAAGTGAGAATGGTTTAAAGCGTTTTGTCTGTGTTTACATTAAAAAATAGAATTTGGAAACAAATTTAGAAAACGAGTCTAAAACTCAGTACAGATAAAGTTACTGTATTTTAGACACAATAGGGAGCACTTAATATTAAAAAAAAAAACAACAACATTACGCCTTATAATCCGGAGCACTTTAATTACGTATTAGTTCTGGTTGGTTGTGTTTACTGATATTAAAGTTTTTTTGAAAGGTACACTGTGATCTGTATAAATGTCAGTCTGTTTTTTTTTTACAAGTTGCAAACAAGTTTCAGTCAGTGGCTATATCTGAATTCCTTTACTACACACTATATAGTACACTATATAGTCTTTGCCATTTTGTAGTGCTGTCCGAATTTGATGACTTGAATTTGATAGAAATTTAACAGAAGTCTTTGTGAAAAACCAGTGTGCATCGATGGTCATAAATATAGACCGGAATGCATTGCATTTGAACAAATTTTGCAACAAAAAAAAATGCTTAAATTTTTTTTTTTTTTTAATAAACATCCACATTTTCATTATCGGAACAGAGTGGAGTCATAAATAAATGTCATAAAATATTTGTATTGATTGGATTTTCCTTTCGTGAAATCGGTGACGTCATATCTGCCGTTTAGAGAAAAAAAAAGAAGTGAGCATGATGTCCAAATTTCTTTTAAAATTCAAGGCACTATTTACTTTGAACGTAGTTAATAAAATCCGATTGACTGACAAACTTATCTCTGAATCTTTTGTCACACTTAATCTGCCTTCTAGTTATACATGACAAAAGCTAGAAGAGACAGTGCTTTACCGATTTACAAAACGGTGCCCCATACTGCCAAAAATATGAAAGGTTGAAACGTAGTCTAAAAGCGTTGCGACTCTTAAAACTTTTAAAACCAAATGACAAAGACATCAAAAAACAAAATAATTAATTTTTGATATAATTTTTAGCATTTAGACGAAAAATAAAACAGATTTTTGCCCCCTTATTTGATTTAACAAAATCTATTTGATGTGTTTTTTATGGTTGGTTAAGGACATGGTTGGCTACTCGTATCTAAATTAAGAGTGATCACAATTTCCCTTTAGGTCCACACTTTTTTTCTGTTCTTTCAGTGGAGCAGAGGCCTCAATTAACAATGAAGTCCCATGCTTCACATTCTATAATAAGTTAATTAATTCATTAAGACAGTTTGTGTTGAACTTTGTGGCATTTTATTTATTTATGGAAGCATTTTTCCATTTCATCAAGCAAGCCAACCCTTTTCTTTAATAGACATTTTATGTTTGAATTAAACATTAAAACTCAAAATGATTGGATGTATTCACAGCTTTGATGCACAAACAGACATTTTTTTCTATAACAGTTTATGCATTTATAATGAGTGTTAATGGTACACGTAGCAGAGTTTAAAAGCAGAACAATTCATTTTAAATAAAGGGGGTTAGTGCACAGAAAAAAAAAAACTGCAGAGGATTTATCATGTGACCTAGCCGGCCTAACAATTAGGCGTTAAAGAGAACAAAAGCCCATTCCAAATAAATTCCCACTGTATTTGTGCTGGGATTTGATTTAGTGGCCTGTGGGGAGGCACCATTTGGTAGCACAAGAAGAGGCGGGGAGAGGTAGGTGGTGTCTGAGAGGAGAAGCGTGTGTGAGCGTGCACGTGCGTCGGTGTGTATGTGTGCGAGGGGGCTGGGCACCAGGGGATGGTGGGTAAGAGGGGGTGCTCATGTGCCAGAAGTGTTTATTGTGTCATGGTGATTTATTGAGTGAGCTTCATTTCACTGAATGTTCTCAGATATTTATTTCCCTAAAGGCCCCACAAAGATATGAACAGGCCTGCATCCACATATGTCATCATTGCCCATTTTACAGCGTCAGGAGATTTCTCTCAAAGTAAGAGGGTTGGGGGGGGAGTGGGAGAGAAAAAGAGGCAGAGAAACAGCTACTGGCGATCAGGGCACCTCTCCATCAAAGCCCTGTAAACAATGGTACCTCAGCAACACAGAAATGGCATTTTAGAATATGGCTGACGACTTCTCGCCGTTCATCCCTCCCTGCTCTCTCCACTCTATCCTGCCAAAAACATACTTACAGGGCATGCATAATTTAAATCAAGACTTTGAAAGCCTACTCAGCAATGTAAAAGAACTACTTTGAGCCTAAAGTTGGTGGTGTGATCCAAATTCTGTCTCCTTAAGGGAAACTTGAACTTTCGCTGCAGAGTCAGACTGTTTTAGAATCTGTAAAGGATCTAGGACAGAACCATCTTCAGAGAAGTTCAGACCATTGATATAAAAATGTATTCAAGAACTGTGTAAAGACATGCTTCCATAAAAAATAAATATATATTCTTATTAATTGCTCATTAATTAACATGTTATAACAATCTAATTACTACTTGATTCAAGTGTTATAACACAACTTTTAACAATAATGAGTATATCCAGGAAGAGTGAGCTGAGATATATGTCAGCGACAAAAAAAAGTGGTTAAATGATATATTATAAGCTATCTTTTGTGCTTAACTTTAAAACAGGTGTGAGAGTCAACTCCCTAACTTTACGTTGGAGCTAAATTGCATTCATTTTTAACCCTTGGAGACGCTTTCACCTTACTTTTTTCAACCAAAAAGCCAGAAAGTGTTATGGCAATGAACTATCTGCTCAATTCTCATTCTGTGGGGGTAGAGAGTGGGTGAGGCGGCCAGATGGTAGGACTCTTTGATTCTCCAGATGGCTGTTCTGTGTGGTGCTCAGTGACACTGGGCAGGCTCATTGACATGCTGCCTCCCTCCCCTCCATCTCTTTTGCCTCCTCTTCCTTCACCTCCTCCTCGACATAGTCACTGTTACGAAGATGGATACCAGCCCCCTGGCCTGTAGCTGCGGATCTTGAGAGGCTGCAATGATGGCTGGGGGGGGTGGTATGGTTCTCCATTTAGCGCCACAAAGAAAACATCTATGTTTGGGATCCCATTGATTACACCCATTTGCCACTGTCAGATCCAGGTACACACGTCCTGTGAGGGGGCGAGCACTGTAACAGCTAAAGCGACGGGAAGGATTAGCAAGGATGGATCTATGGTATGTGGTAGAGACAGGTCTTAACTCCAGACCCCAACATGCCGATGAAGACATTTAAACTATCTACTTCGGGGGTGCACACTTTTTTTGGCAAGCAAGCTACTCTTGAGTTTCAGCTCCAAAAGATCTATCTACCTGCAAATAAATATTTGTATTTTTCATATTCTGTACTTAAATACATAGATTTATTATGGATAGAAGATTTTAAAGTGAATCAGACAACTATTTTGAGTCAAACTGATTTGTGAGATTACAAAACCTAAAAAGTTCCTTCAAAAGCTTGCTAAATTGGCTATGCATGTTTGTACTTTCCATGGCAATGTTGTGCCGACAACAGAAATGCTAACGTATGTGTTTTATTTGAGGTTCGTTTTCAGTGACTGACCTCTGGCTGGTTGAGGAAAACTATGGCATATCAGCAGCTACATCCACAAATAGCCGCTGAACACATCAATCAAGTCAATCAAGTGACATACTTTAAGGCGAGGATATCAATTGGCTGACAGCGTCCCATTTTCTAAATATCTTTCATTATTCTTTTAATTTACCCACTCCTACTTCCATACAATCGTCGGTCAATCATAGGGATGGGTTGATAAATTGATTCATTTAAATCTATTTAAACTTAACAGATCAATTATCGATTCATAAAAATACAGATCGATTTCGCAAATAAAGTTTCTTAGCTTGATGCTAACGTTTAATAGAATTTCCCATAGGACAGCTAATGCTAACGCTCAGTCGACCCTAAACATACATTGCTGACAAAATGAACATCTTTATAAACTCACAGGAATTTTTCAAACTCTTTTAAGGACATATTTTTTTAAGAAATCATTTGTGGTCTAAAACACAGTTTTTTTATTCATACTTTCTTCTTCTTCTGTAATAAGGTGTTCTGCTATAGGCCGATTGCCACCTAGAGGCTAAACAGAAACATCCTCCAGAAGAAGAACAATGTTTGCAATGTTAATGATCTGAACATTTTTGTTAAAGTTTTTCCTTTTTTTTAGAAACCATGTAACACTGTATGCTATAAACAATCTAATTATTTCACTAATATATTTTACAGTATGTGAACTGTATCAGATTAATATAAACTGTGTACACTCAAAATTTAATTAAATTAAATTGAGTGAATCAAATGAATAGAAAAAAATCGGAATAGAATCGATTCAGGCTCTGGTGAATCGAATCGAATCGTCGATACCCAGCCCTGGTCGATCGATAGTGATGTTTCAGGCACTGCTGGTCTACTTGTATTTGCAAACACAACACTACTGAGTGAATTTGTCCCCGTGTCTAACTTCATATCAGAATCGTATTAGGCACTGGCTGCTGACACAGGGAAAATTGTCGCGTTGACCCTCATCATTATTTTTGCAGGAGATGGAAGCACACCCCAGCCGTACTCAGTGCTAGAATTAAGTCGACATTCATGCACATGTAAATTAGCCGGTTAAGCAAATATAGACCTAATTTGAATTGGACCGAGTCGGGCCGTGTTTCCGCACATCAGCCGGCTTAAACGCACCCTGCTTTTATTCCCTGACCCATGGTGCACCTCTCCTTTTTGGGGTCATATCATCATTAGCATAGTGCAAACTAAGAGACTGTGTTCCAATGTGCCTTAATTAATGTGTGTTTATAGGGGGCCACAAGAGTGAGTTAATGAAACATTGCTACGGTAGCCTCCGGGGCCCAGAAGAGACAGCTTCTCTATTGTGCTGCTGATTCTTACAGGCTGTAAACACTTAATTGATCTGAGGAGCGGATTTCATTGCACATTCGGGGGAGTTCCCTTTCAAACTGGGACTACATACAATTACTTTTGAACTTCTCTTTAAAGGGTTTGAGTAGGAAAAAAAAACCTGACGTGTGTTTTAGTCTGCAAATAAAAGCGAAGGGAGGAGTGAATGAATCTGTGCGCCTGCTCATTGGAGTAAGGATGCTGATGATGTGACTGAAACTGATCGCTGCATGTTGTGATGTCACGTCTGCAAATCCAGAGGGGAGGGGATGGGGGTAGGGGGGTTGCTGGTGCTATAAAAAGACCTGGAGGTCCCTCTGTGGTGGCAGATTGCTTTTCTTTAGCAAAGAGTGATCCTGTGTTGGTGCATGAGTAAGCATGTGTGTGTCTGTGGGTGTGTGTGTGCCCGTCCATCTCTGTGTGTTCACTGGGGCCGATGACAAGGGCCGTGGCCTCCACACCCGGGGGACCACCAATGAGAAAGAAGCATTTCCTCCACATTCCACGGGTCACAAAAACAATTTGCCCAGAGAAAAGTGGCTAAAGAGCCCCGGTGCTGCACGCTGGAAACAAAAAAAAAAAAAGAAAGAAAAGAAAAGCGCTGCCACTAATTACTGACTTTTCGACTTTAATTCAGAGAAATGCTCGATTCCCGACAATTAAATGGAAAAACCATGACGGCGTTGAAATTTATATCCTGCCAGCTCATCAAGGCTGTATAATTAATGAATTTGATGTATGTGTTCTGAAAGTGTTCTGCTCGGAAAGAAACAAATCCATTTTTCACGCTTCAATCGCTTTGTGATTACTGTTAATCGAGAACACAGAATGATTCCCTACTTCATTACTCTGTACACATAACCGCGTCTGCTGCCGAAGAGTCAGCTCTGTGACTAACTCAGCTAAAGTGGCTTCATCCCTGCAGTGTCCACTGAGGTCATCCAAATAGACACGTAAAATGATTTAACCAAGTTTCTTATCCTTCCTTTGGGGAGTTATGATGACGAATGGCTGGCTGCGGCTATCAGAAATAAGGTGTAGCTGACGCAGAGTTGGAGTGCGACTGCAGTGCCGCCTTTTTTTTTTTTCTTTTTTTTTCAGCGTCCACATGGGCCAACTTGTGGGAAAGGCTGCAGAGAACATTGCGGGCATTCCTCAAAATACTCCTGATCTAGGACAACTGAGAAAGAGACAATGACAAGTGGTGGTGTCGTGTTACTGGGACAGTAATCTAAAGAGAGAGGGTGGGGTGGAATAAAAAATAATAAAAGTAACCTCTGTCAAACGACCGTGAGACTTGCGGATGATAAAGTGCAGCGCGATTCGCCTTATCCCTCTTTCATCCAAACATAAGTTGGCCGGAGTCCCTCTCTCCCTCTCTGGCTGAGAATGAAAATGTGTTTAGCGGGAGTCTTAAGAGGAGTTGATTGGGGGTGGAGGATTCTCCCAGAACGCCGTACTTTCCCTGGGAGAGCGAGGCCAGGTAGTTAATAGGGGTCAGAGCCAAGGCTGAAGTGTAAATTGGCAGGGGTGCATCAATTAGAGGGTGGCAGAGGCTAGGATAAGGAGAGGAGGGATGAGCTAGATGGAGCAGGAGACAATCATATAATCTTTATCACCACTGCAGGAAGTCGGTCTGAATGGGGGGGGGGGCAGAAAACTATAATTTCACAGAAATTAAAGAGACAAAGCTTGTATTCACATGAAAAGGGCAAAAGATGAAACACTTCTGGATGCAGATGTACTTTATGGAAAGTTTTGTTTCGCTGACGATAAGTGCATGACTGTCACCTGTCCTTGTGTCCATATGTAGGAGTTATAAAAAGAAGTGTGCTTATCTATTCATGGGATCGGTGTGATGATTTCAGCGCTGAAGCACATTGGCACTACAGAGCTTACATTTGCAATCTTACAGCGTTTAAGTGTATATTGGAAAAAAATAAAAAAGGAAAAAAAAGGGAAAATCTCGCTTATTGAACACATTCACCCTAGAGGGCAAACTGCCACGGTAATGAACACCGCACTCTCAGAGAATTACAGTGTCCTTTATCCTGCTGTAGTGGAGGATGAAAAAAAAGGACCTGGCCGACGCGTCTGCACAGACACCCACACGGAGCCGAGGAAAAAGTGGAGAGCAAACGTGCAACTCGGTAAACAAAACCCGTGGAGCAGATAAATTATAAGCGCCACAATGCAATTAAAAGCTGAATTCAATTTGAGCGCACACTGTCCATCTGTCACGGTAAAAAACAAAAGCCGAGACGCTCCATTATTACCCGATCCTTGCTGCCGTTCATTTGCTTGCTGGGAGATTTGTAGCTTGGAGGAGTGAGTCGTACTTAAATGTTGGGGCCGCGTCCTCCAAAAACACACTCCAGATGCTCCCAATCAAGCCTTCATCAAAGTAGTACCTCTTTCTCTAAAGCTTTTTGGGTCCCCCCCGCCCCTTGTCTGATCTTAATGAGTATTTTTTTGCTCAGCTACAATAGTATAAAACTATAAGACTCAGGAGAGAAACACTTAATCTATGGTATTTTCTTGCGTATAAGGAGCACCTAAAAGCCCCCCCCAAAAAAATGGCAATGAGCCTTTTAATATGAAGCACCTTATACATAAATTAATTCTGGTTGTGCTTACTGATGTTGAAGTGATTTTAAGAGGGACACAACACTAAGTATTTCAGTCTGTTTTTTTCCATGAGTTTCAAACAAGGTTGGGTGTTGATCTTACGCGGCTAGCGTGTAACTGTGTTGGATTGTGCTTTTTTATGTGTTAACTAGCAAGGCTGGGAGCTAGCGTAGTCAAAGTAAAGTTTTTTTTGTCTGATTTTATGAGTTGTAAACACAGTTGGGTGTTACAGGTATTGCAACTACGCTAACGTGGCTAACATGTAGTGTATGACAAACAAGTTCTAAAGTTGCTGTGAACGCTAGGGCTGGGTATCGCCAATAATTTCCAGAATAGATTTGATTTGATTCACCAGAGTCTTGATCAATTCGATTTCAATTTTTTTTCAACTAATTCTTTTGATCCCCTCAATTTAATTCGATTCAATGAAATTTTGACCTTGCAGTTTACACATTTGTTTAGAAATACATTTAAAATATATATGGGTGTTTTGAGGATATTCCTTTTAATCTCATACAGTTCACATACTGTAAAATTTATTAGTGAAATTATAATGAGATTGTTAATCCTATACAGTGTTACATGGATTCTTAAATGGAGAAGCTCCATCATTTGTTCTGCCTCTCCTGGAGAGTGTTTCAGTTTGGCCACTTGGTGGCAATCATGCAATAGCATTATACTTTATTCCAGAAGAAGAAGAATATATGAGCAAAAAACTGTTTTAGACCACAAATGATTACTAAAAAAATTTCCTTAAAAGAGTTCGGAAAGTTCATACCTGTGAGTTTATAAAGATGTTCATTTAGTAAGCAATGTATGTTCAGGTTGACCCAGTGTTGGCATTGGCCGTCCTATGGGAAATTCCATTATATGTGAGCATCGAGCTAACGAACTTTAGCATTATCTGTTAGATCGATCTTTACTTTTATGGATTGATTATTTGAGCTTGAATTGATTCAGATTGATTAAACGATTTTATAAACCCAGCCCTAGTGAACGCTGTTATTAAAGTCTGAGTGACTAGTTTATTTCTGACGCTTGTCTTACTTAATGCACCTTATCTATGAAATAATCAAAAACAGACCATTTATTGACAGTGCGCCTTATAATGCGGTGTGCCCTATAGTGCAAAAATCCTGGTATGTATTTCTGCATGTATTAAAATCCACTCCACTGAAAATAGTGTTTTTGATATGTTATTGTGGATTATTTCTAATGATATATAAAAAAACTGAGTATTTTTTATATATTTCTGAGTATTTATTTTTTAAATTGTTGTTAATCAGGAGAAGACTAAAAAAATTACATCTGAAAAAGAGACTTTTGTGTGAGGAAATTTGCTTGGCCAGTCAAAAGCTCCCTGCTTTGAGCACTAAGCAATGGGAAGGGGAAAGGGTGCGGGGTTGCTCCACACCAACAATAGGGCTGTAACGAGTATCCGGGTGCTCGGGTACTCGCGATTTCCTCCCAAAAATTCGAGTACGGATATTCGCATCGTCCAAAATCGCTGATTCGCGATCCTTATAAATGTAGTAAATTGTAGTAAAATGTGATCATAATATCATCTGGGACGATCTATTTTTGCTCTGAAATGCAGATTAATGTAGGATTTTAAGTTTACGAACCAAAATAAAGCCGAAACAGCCGCGGTACTGCCAACGGAAGTAAACACATCTTCGTGACAGTGAAGCTTCCGGTTTTCAAAGTAAAACTAGCGAGAGCTTTTTTCCGTTCAAAAACTGAGACTGAAGTTCCGCTCACTGACATGACTTCTGAAAAAATGAATTAGCTTTAACATCGTAGCTTTAGCTCCAAAAGAATACATTCTTTTGGTTATGGTAACTCTTCAACATTTGATGTAATTAACGAAACTCCATCTTATTCTGAAGAAACAGCCTTGCGTTGCTGAAAGGTGGATGTAATCAACATGAATCAGCTGATTCTGCTGCGAAAAAAATAACTTTTTTCATACGGGCTCTGCACCAATATGTGATGCTTAGAACGTAAAATATTAAAGAACTTTGAGGATAGAAAACTGTGGATAACAATTTCCGGTTTTGCTGTTAAATGATAAATAAATTGTGAACAGCAGTGATTTTTATCCTTTTATGTTGTTTTACTGCTGAACCAGAAGATAGTCAAAAAAAAGTTTAAAATGACAAAATTTCTATCTGAATCTTTGTATTTTTTTAATCAGTTTTGTTCATTCTGATCTCCTGTTCTAAATGAAGGTATAAATGATAATTAAATACAAATAATTTCAATTTTCACCCTCCAGTAAATAGACATACACATAGCAATAAACATTATATTAAAAAGTAAGAATCGTGGTTCAACTCGTGAATCGTTGAGCTTGATTCGTGAATCGAATCGGATCGCCACCTAAGCGATGATCCACAGCCCTAACCAACAATTCCGCCTAAAATTCAGAGGTGAATTTCTAATAACTACTGCCGCCCTGCAGAAACTATGTCCTAGATTTGGGCTAAAAGCAACATAATCATAATTTAAATACTAGTGGAACGCTTTGAAAATAGATCAGCAGATGACTGAAGTGTGAATTTAATAGTGCAACAAAAATACATCGTTTTGTTGGATGTGCTTTCTATAAATACTTAAGTGAGAAAACAACACCTGATACACGGCGTGCATAGAAGATCTTTAGTCAAGCCCTGTTGAATTGTGAATGCTTCCTTGGTTGTGATGAAACAGAAGCGCTCCTCTTAATCCTGTTTGGCCACTTTAGAATGAGAGATAGAGATCTGCGGCCCATAATTTGAGAGTGGGATTCAAGGGACGCAGCTTTTGCTGCTTTATGCCAAAGAGAAGAAGAGAAAAAAAAAAAAGGAACGCATCTTCAAAGGTGGAGGAGTGTGTCAATTTAAAATCAGAAATGTATCTGGCATCTTTATGCCTCTCAAGCCACAATGCATCTCTGCTGATTAAAGCACATCAAAGACGGCTTATTCGTTCCTCAGAGCAATGAGGGGAGATTTTAATTGCAAAATGTTAAACCTCACAATTAAAGGCTTTCTGCTGCACGGAGCGAACCCAAACACAACCATTAAGGACGCCGTGCAAATTAGCCTTAACACGAATGAGACTCAGGGACAAGGACGGTGCTAAGAAGAGTGCTGCGCAGATGATAATCTTCCATCAGAATCATCTCAAGGCACCAGCCGGGCTATTAAAGAGCGAGGATACAGCTGGAGATGGGATTTTCATGATATCTGCTTTCTTGAACAGACAGGGACAAGCCTGCTAATGAAGATTAAACAAAAAAATAAATATAAAGTCCTTTTTTTTAACCTTCCAAACTTAAATGTACACATGCAAACAAGTCCTCAATCATGCACATGTCCGCGTTGCACAAAAGAGCTGTGGGTGCCTTGATAAGAGGCTGACAATGATACTGTACAGCTATTAGGCTGGAAATAGCCGGCCAATACAAACAGCTGTCAGGCCAGCCCATTGTCAACCTGTAGATTTACAGAGAAGCCCTAAAGAATTTCGTCCACTGCATTTTCCAAGGTGCTTTCCCCCCGGCCTACTCAAAACATTGTTTCCCTTCAAAGCAAAACAACTGCCTCCTTAGCACGCTCCTCCAAGACCCACAGAGCAAGAATTACGTCTAATTAAACTCAACGTCTCAAGCAAGGCAAACCGTCCGTCTTTGAGCAGAACCGTCCTTCCCCACCCTGGATTTCCGATAAACACTTCCATACACGGAAAGTGGTGCCGCATTAATTAAAAGCCTTGATGGACGCGGCTTCCATCGAACCGACCTATCAGGAATTAAATTTTGTATCAGCGGCAGAAAGAGCAGCGGAGGGGGTCCCTCGGGGGGATTCATGAAACAGACTTTCATAGCCAAGCCATCAAGAGCCCAAGGGCTGAGCGGAGGGGGCGAGGAAGAAAGGGCCAGCAGCGGGATGTCATGTGCAGGCCCGGCGCGTCACTGACCTCTCATTTCATACTTTAATAAAGTCGCACCCAGGTGTCCTTGATGCCTTCCAGTTGCCTGGGGCTCTGGGAAAAGCCAAAGTGGAGGCGGCCATAGCATAATTTCCAAGCCCCTCCCTCAGCATGTGTTGTATGCTGACAAACATCCACAGCTATACAGACTTATCTTAATGGTACAGATTTTAGGCCACTTATCAAGAAGCCCTGCTGGGGTTGAGAAATATGCGGCCACTTCCCCCCACCAGAGCATCTAACTAGAGTGTTCGCCTTGTGCAACCCAAAGTAGCGAAGCATTTCATCAGTTCTTCCCAGCAAACCTCAAACTGTGTGGAGTTCGGCCGTGACCATTCAGCTTCATGATTTACTATCGTGTGCAGTTGGTTGCAGGAAATTGGAACGGCGCTGACGTGCCTTTGAATTGCGGTCGAGACAGTTTTCTGTTGAAAACAGAAGCAGATTATCTTCGACGAGGAGGCAGCAGATTTAGAGATGTACAGTGCGCAATATGTTATCACAACGCAGTCGGGGCCCAGACAGCTGCTATCTGTCATAAACTCCGGCTATTGTTGGCAACACTACACGGCAACATGTGACCTAATCTAGATGAGCAGCCACTGAGCAAATACAGAGTGGAATGGTGTCATTTTTAATAAAGCTGTTTTATGGACTCCAGTCAACAGAGCCAGAGGAACAGGCTGAAAGTTTCTTTGTGCAAATGATATGGCAGTCGGAGTTTCATAACTTCCTCTGCTCTGAGAGGCCTGTGGCAAGTCTCCTTGCACAGAGAGAAAAGGGAAAAAAATAACCTCAGCCTTATCAAGATTTCACAGAGACATTTCTTTAATTAGTTTCAATATTTCTTGTTTAGATAATGTCAGCCAATTGACGATTGGGTCCCAAACGGAACAGGCTGGGAACACTGCAGTTCTCTGATACCGAGAAAGGGCTGATCCAAGAGATTGTTGATTTTATTTGTTTTTTTTTTTTAAATACATATGCTAGTTCTGGAGAGACATCAAGCTTTTCTGCAATGTTTCACTGCTGATATATCAGGTCGGGGCGTTCCTTCGAATCGCAGAGAGGCGGCTGTCTTTAAGAAACACTAATTGTGCAAACATGCTGTCGCGGCGTCACGCTCTCATGTGTTACCTGCTCTATTTGCTGCCTGGACGGCGAGGCGGACGTGATCACTTCTCGCTGGTGGCGGCGTGGTGATGGAAAAATAATTAGCGTTGCTAGGGAAAAGTTTCCTCTCTGTGAGGTCTCAGACAAACATACAGGGCAACAACCCCCCCTCCCAGTATAAAAACAATGTTGATCAAAGCACGTAAACATCTGGAGCAATGAGACTCCCGCTTCTGAAACAAAGATATCTATTTATATTTTTCTGAGATTGTTGCCAAAAATAACTTGGTTTTACGCATTAGGGATCTTGTGCAGCACCAAACATTTAGAGTGATATACCTCAACCTACCTGTATGCCCCCCCCCTCTCCCGTCCCACCTGGCTTTTTCTTTTTACAAACCTCCCTCCCACATTCTCAGTCTTTTGTACTTGCCTCTCCCAAACCACCTTACCTACTACCCCCCGCCCCCCTCGCTATTCTCCACACACCTTTTCTCTTCGTGGGGCAGCAGGTGTTGAGTGCTTGTGTTTACCCCCACCACCACCACCACTCTTTCTTTCTCCAAAGTGTCTCTCCCTTTTTCTCTGGCAGCTGGTAGGAGAAGGCGGGGGCCGTAACAGCTGCACATGAGGGCGGGTGGAAAAATAAAAAATAAAAAAGCATACGAGGAAAAACAGCTTCGGCCCCCTTTGGGATGTCAGCTCCAACTCACCCCCCCTAACTAAATCTTGTGGCAGTTTTTTTTATTTATTTTATTTTGGAGGGGTGAACTGTTGCAGTGGGATGACATCAGGGTCCCAGAAACAGAAAACATGGAAGGCATCCTTTAAAAAGTCTTGTTCCAGTTTCTGAGTTTCTAAAGAGGACTTCTTCCTGTCCTTCTTTTGCATCCGGGTCAAAGTCAGGGCTGCTGCGAGTCGTTTTCACAAACACAACCAAAATACATGAGATCAGCTCCTGGGCTTTTGTTTGGCCCTGGCAAGGTTGGGCCAGCTCCATTCCAAATTTCCTGAGGGGTAAGGATGGAGAGAAAAGAGACTCTGTGCAGATAAATCACTCACGCAGATCAAAAGACAAATCAGTGGCAGAGACAAAAGGCGCTGACTCGTGGAGAACAATGGAGACGGGGGACGAAGGTACCAGAGGAGCCGGCTCCTTTCCATCAAACCTGCTAACCAGGGTCTGCGAGCGAGGTCAGACAAGCTCTTCCTCCGTCTGAGGGGGAGCTGCACTTAAGATGAACTTAACTGAGCTGGGTTGATTCTTATGACGCACAGCAGTCCTGGACCAGATTGTTTTTGCGTTTCTTCTTTCTTACTGTGCCTTTGAGCCAAAATTTGACCTCTACCACATACTCAAAAACTAACAAAAATTTCCATGCACCTTGTACCTGGCAAAAATGAATTTTTGACTTAGTTTATGCCAACCCCACCCAAAAAAATTATGACATCACACCAGGAGAAACCATCAAAACATGTATGGAACCAAAATCTTACATATGAGAATAAAAAAAGAATTTTCAACATTTACGAAATCAAAGTACACGTGTCGGGGATATTAAAAGGAAGTTTGAGATTATTATGGAATGGCTGCAAGATGTACAGCTTAGCGCAAAGTGGGAAATTTGTCGATTTTCACATTTTCCCGCAATACCAGAAAAGTAAACTTTAGTTTGAGCAATATTCACAAAATTTCCCATACATGCAGCTAGCTTAACCCCGGGCTCCCACGGCAAGGGTCACAGCTCAGGTGAGAGCGCCGGAGTCTTTACGTAGCTTTAGAAGTGTGGGAGGAAATCTCACCGTTCCACCTCTGTGGCACTACAAATCAACTTCGTTGGGTTCAAATTTTCCTCAGGCGCCGCAGCTGAACTCCCGCAAAAAAGGGGGGAATTACTTTATTTCCTATGTAAATGGCAGGTTATCGCGTTAACCTACGTGAGTTTGTAGTTTCGCGAGGTTGGCAGCAGAGCCTGTGGCTGCAGCCATCCCGAGGCAAAGGGGAGTCATATCTCGAAGTTAGACCGCTCCTGCATTGCACCTGACCTTAAAGCTTGCTGTGGGAGCCCGGGTTAAGTCTCCAACCACAAACGATACTTTATTGACCTTTGATCTCAGAAAGAGGTCGCCTTCTTGCATTTACAAGATAAAGGGGAAAAAAAAATCATCTTCAGTACCAGTTACAACATAAACTCCTCCTTGGGATTTCAGCTCTATCACCTCCCACCTCCAGGAGCGTGACTGGAAGCTACTTGAGAAAAAATGTTGGTTTTAATTTTTCCAAAACTTTAAGAATGTTTACAAGACAAGCTCGTAAAAGTAGCTTACCCCTGTTACTCGCATTTTTAATACTGAAATATTGTAAAAATGTGATACATGAATTCCTGGCTCAAACTGAATGAAATGATAACATTCAATACGACCATATTAGGAATGTGGGTGTGGTTAACAAAACTCCCCGTGGCCAAGGAAAACCAAAACTTTACTTTAATTGATTCTTCTAAAAAGTTGCGTTTTTCATCACCAAGAAACCAAAGGTTGGCATAAGCAGAAACATTAAGGGAAGGGGGGTCGTTAGAGCTCTAAGTGACTTTGCTCATACTTATACTTACCAGGGTGGGACAAGGGTGGTAAAAGACTTGGTGTGTTGGCGAGGGTCCTGTAGCTGCTGCTCAACAACTGAGGCTGGGTCGAAGGCAGATGACGAGAGTGGGTGGCGCCTGCGGGCCATACAACGCCGTTCGCGGCTTTAATATTTTTGAGTTTCTCATTCTGCAAGCTCATCTTCCTGCTTTGATTTAATAGGCAACCCTGACTGAGGGAGATGGTCCGTTTTGAAAAGAAAATGGAAAAAGAGCGAACAAGAGGGGGTAAACCACTTAATATAAAGCACCGGTGTGTGTGGATACCTGCGCGCTGTGATATATATGTTGGCTTTCTGCGGTTTGCCATCCAAGACAAGAAGTCCTGTCCTGCGCAACCCTTCACGCACCACAGCCCACGGGCCTCTATTAATTTCTCCAGAACGAGTAATAAATAAACATACAGGATCCACAACTCTTCACTAGCCTCTCATCACTTTTAGGAATGGAAGTGTCACACAGAAAAGAGCCCTTTGGGAAGAAACGGCGGAGAAGACGGGAGGCGCCAGCGCCCTCCTCAATATTACCTTTTGATCAAACTGCTTTAGAGATATCAGAGGAGGCAACACATCACTTTTACAACTCTGCTCTCAGTTTGAAACATCTCTCACTGAGGGAAGGGTCAAATGAAAAGCACCTTGTGACTTGTTTTAAAGCGCGTTCTGTGATGTAAAGTGCTAAATTATGTTCAAAAACACAGTTCAGCACGCGCCACTGACAGCCTTTATTTGATCCCCTCCTCTGAGATTCCTGTCCGATAACGCATCAATTTAGATTAAGGTGATATGAAAGAGAAATGTAAAGTAGGCTTCAAGAGGGAGGAGCTGTTGCGTTGGAGATGAATAAAACGGTATTAAAATGAACATGTTGAGCTCCGGCGCATGGGCACAGTTGACCCGTGAAGTGTACTTAACGAGAAAGTATTATCAGCAGGAGCAGCAACGGCTGAACCCAGCTAAAACTGCCGTACAGGTCCTGACATTGGACATCGCGCAAGTAAAAAAAAAAAAGAAGTGGTGGATGAGGTCGCTGGAGTTTTCTGACAGAAGAGGATGGAGGGTGAGAGGCCCTTTCAGGTGTGCCGAGGAAGCGTGAAACCAGACCTGGGTCGGGCCTTTTGCTGAAACCCACCCTTGCTCTCTGTTTTCCAGTCCAAACACGCTAAGATGTGATAGTGCTGTTCTGGCCTGGAACAGAGGGAAAAAACAAGCCCACTGCCTTAACAAAGACAGGAAATTCGCCATAGATTCCTACTTCTCTCTTTTCTCCTGCCTCTCCGCACCTAACAATGCTGGTAATGGAGAGAGAACAGTGCCCGGAGCTGGCAGAGACACCTGCGACATATTCCCCCCCTCCAACACACACATGCACTACCCTTCTTCTCGCCAACAACTCCCCCCACCGCTACTCTTTCCACCCCCTCGACATTAAAGTCCTTCACAGAAATCAGAATTTAATAAATCACCCCAGAGCCTGACAGAGTTTATCTCCGGGGGTCGCCTCCACTGTGCAGAGACTCACAGACAGACAAAGCAGGGCCCGATAAGATGTGAAATTAAATACAGTTAGCAGTTTGAGACAAAGGAGGGAGAGTGTCAAACCCAGCTTTGTACGGCGTAAATGGCTGACTGCTGGTGGTGGGGCGCGTGAGCACGTGCGCGGCGAGGAGACGGCGGGGTGATTCATTTCAGGTTTCCTCTTACATTTAGCCTCATTTGCATCATCCACTGTCAACATATCGCCTCTCCCAGATACGTTCAAGAGCTTTCATTAGACGTCCGGGCTATGACATCCTTTTTACCTCGGATGCAGCATTATTAATCACCGGCTCTACTCCGATGTGGACTCATCTCCATCACGGATCAAACGCTATCTTGCTCGTGTTTCCTTTCATTCGGCAGACACGCCTGACACCAGCCTTCACTGCGGCTAAAGGAGACTTATGCGTGTGTGCCGGAGCTCAGGCGACCTTATGAAGGGGGTACACGAGCACTTAGTGCTGAGAGGATATAAATGCGAGGATTTGTTTGACACCGGCGGGATCTGTCAGGGAACCTCCTGCTGCTGGCCGCGCATGGCACACCAACTGGAGGGAGGGTGGTGTAGAAGCAGCGCCGTCCAATGCGCTGCTGTAATAAAAGTGGCGTAATTGCAATGCCTCCATAAGAGTACACAGTAATATTCTTTTCAATTAACTCGGGTCTCTAGTTCACATCAAGATATGGCTAGCCTCAGCTATTCAAAGCCCCCCAACCCCATGGTAGTTAAGAGAAAGCACAGTCAGGTTTGCAGGAAGGAGGAGTGCAGGTTCTTAATGGGCTTAGCCTGGTTGTTGCACCTGACCTTTCCCTTTAACAACACCGGGGCGGCCCACTCTGGGAACACAGTGGCCCTTGGGTGAAGCCTAATCTTCTCCAACTCCATCCTCTCTGCTGACCAGACAGCCTTCGTCGTTCATGCCTTCCTGCTGAGACAACAGCGCCAAGGAACTGTCAACAGGCCTGGTATGGCAGGCCTCGGTTGTCTCCCACACACGGAGCCCTCCGGGGTCCACAGGCACAGACACTCTTGCCTCAGACAGCCAGTGCCCCTCCGCAGAATGTGGAGAATGACAGGAATGCTGGGTGCCATCGTGAAGGCTGATAACATCCTACATCTAAGAGCGCGATTAGCTGCAGTCGACCCGTCTATGGATGTGAAGGGAGAAGTGAGGATCAAATATGCTGAACACCCAGCACCCATACTGGATAGAATATATTTACAGTGTTTCCTTGCTGTTTTGTAGCTCACCTTTTGTGGTCCCCGTTTCACAGATTTTTTTTTTTCAGTAATTTGTTGGGTTTTTTTGTATTTTTCTTTGGGGTTTTTTTTAACCAAGGGTCCCCAAACTACAACATTTGGCCTTTTTGAACACTATCAAAGATGCATGACTTTTTTTTTTCCACTCAAGGCATGTGATCGATACTGTTAACTCTTAATTCCACTCTTCTGCGGTCGTTACTCCTATCTGGTTATGTGTGGCTTTCTGGAAAACTTTAAATGTTAGAGTTTAAACTTCCTAGAAAAATCCTAGAATTTTTACACTTCTTTTATCAGCCTACAAACTGACCCCAGCCCCACGTCAAAGAAAAAAACGCTATGTGGCCCTCACAAGAAAAAGTTTGGGGACCCCTGTTTTACACAGCGCACTCTGTTCTGTGTCTAGATTGGCAGTAGACTAATGTCAACCATTGTCCGTTAGTCTTCTACCTACCATGTCTCCTGTATAGAATGCGTTCAACTTGACAGAGTTACATAAATCTTCAATCAAGCAGATCTTTGTTTTAGTTCTGGACTTTTTCTTCAACAAAGGTTTGAACTTTGAGAGTTTAAACAAAAGAGAAAAGTTTGAAAAAGTTAATTTCTGTCTGAAAAGTGTATAAATAGTGTAGTGAGGAGCTTTATAGCCTTAAAACATCTATAATCCTACTATGTGGATTTTACCTATTGCACGTAATTTTTAGAATGTAACCCCCGCAATAAACAACGAAGCACTGCATTACCTTTATCATAAAAATGGGTTTGGCTTACTAAGTCTGTTGTATCTACAAAGTTATGCTATTCCACGAATGGATGAATACTGTTGAAGGTTTTCATCTTCAAGGCATCAACTAAAATGTTAGTCCATCTAAAATTAGGATACCAAAAACAAGTGTAACTGCAGTGAAAATTGGATTCTATTAAGCGCAGTGACATAGAGTAGAGAGATCTGAAAACACATGCCGAAACCCTGAGACCTCCAGCAGGATCAGATATTCTCGGTGCCACCTCTCCAGCGAAAAAGATGTTGGGTAAATAAAGGAAACAGATGTTTAAAAGCTCAAACATGTGTTACGGCTTTGAGTGTGTGATCTGTGCAAGCGCTGCAAAGGAAGTCCGTTCTCCTCCAAATGTTTCTTTGGGTTTGTTTTCCTCTGTGTTGAAACGATGGCCTTTGTATGATGGCGTTTTTGTTCTCCTTGCAAATAAACTCCACAAAGAGGTGTTTGATCTCTGCAACACGATCTGTATTTCTAGTATTGTCTCCAGTCCTGACTGTGACATCTTAAAGGTCAGGAGTGAAAGGCCATTTGATAAGTACAGAAAGACCTTTCGACTTTATTACGCCGCCTTTCATCTCCCTTCCTGCTGAGGTTAAAACAAAGCACGGCATCCTTTGAAAAAAGAAAGGATAAAATGGATCGCTTTGGGGCCCCAAGGCTTTTTTTTTTTTTTTTGGTCACTAAGGGAAGTCTAGCATCTAGTGTGTTAGGGGTCCGTTTCTGGGAGAGGTACAATTAGCATGTCTTCTCAACTTCCCAAACCTCTCAATGAAACTCTGAAACCCTATTGACATATTATTACAACTTCAACAAAAAGAGTTGTAGAAAAAAATGTGAAAAATAAGACGTAATCTTAGCTCAACGGCACCCATTTCCCACTGAATATTCCTTTCTTTTTAACGGTAACCTTGGGAGACGGGCCGCACCGCAGCGACACTTAAGAGCTACTAGTCTGAGAAAAATGTTTTTGATATGCTTGTGTCATTTAATCATCCACGTTCTGCGGAGGCTGTGCGGGACAATTTTGCAGGATATTAACTCCCAACTAAACCCGAGCTTGTATCATTTGTGCGGCCAGTCAAGCAGGAGTCCCAGGAGGAGAGGAGACTTCCTCCTCGCAGTCGCAGTAATCTAAGCTCGACTGGGCACGCTCACACACAGTCGCACAACCACACTCTGACAAACACACAACTAATAGACAGGTAGAGTGAACCATAGAGGAATCGAGAAAGCACAAGCGACAGAAGTAACAATAAAAAGCAAAAATGTAAGAATAATCAGTTTATACTGACTTCCTACATTCGGACTGCTTACATTGCTTAATGGAGCACCTTTTTTTTGGTTGTGGAACAAACACATTGTGTATGCCAAAATCCATTATTACAGAAATGCATATGTGTCAGTGGTTGGAGGGGAAAACAGTACCCCATCACATCAAGCCTATCCTGATTCTTCGCCATGCAAACACAATGCAAAAGAAAGCAAAAGCAACTGATGAAAACCATTTTTTGTTCCATCACAAAGAACTAGGTCACCCTCTCATAATTGTCAATCATGCAATAAATCTCTCCGTGGCACAAATGAATACGGCATTGGGAATGAGACAAAGCTTATTGGCATGCTGTGTCAGCTTGACTCAATTCATCCTCCTTTTCACACAAGACCATTCATATGTGAAGCTGCGTCTCTTTCTCATTCACACACTTGCTTGCTTCTCCCCGAGCGACCCGCACGCACACTTGCGCAAACTCCTAATGTGGAAGTTGTACGGGGTTAATGTGTGTGGACAGAACGTTTCAGCCAGAGGCTGCTGCATTATCATAACCTGTTTATTTCCAACGGAGAACACTGCTGCTTTTTCAGAGCTGCTGGGAAATTAGCGGGAGACACGGCCATGCCATTGTTCCAACAAACGCTTTCAAGGCTTTAGCAAAAGGCACGAGAAGAGTTCCACAACTCTTAAGTCACATTTAGAGAGTTCAAATTTGATATGGAGTCATTTCCCGCGATCCAATTGGTTGAAAGAGTCGGCTTGATGCAACAATACTCATTCCGTCCGCTGAGGCTCGTGTCACGTCAACGAGGACGCCACTGTCACTCTTAAAGAGGAGGGTAATAACAGCCAGGCGCCACAGCGAGTGGATGCCCAGGCGATTTTAAAGAAACATCAGGGAGACGGTGACATTTGAGTCTGCCAGGAGAGAAACCCAAGCGCTGCACCCAATAAAGACTCCTGCTGATATTCTCGCCAGACTTCCAGGGACAGACAGAGGCGGAGAGGAAGCCAAGAAAGCAGAGGGAGATGTCAGTGTTAGATGAAAATGTGTTGACCCGCTGATATTGACACCCTGTTTGTATATTCGACAGGTGTGTGGTGTCGTCTGAACACAACTCCGAGGTGAGGCTTCAAGTAAAATATTGCAGACCTTATCACTTCATAACACACCGAAGGATAGTTCACTTTCAACAGCCCAAAGAATTCCATCTAAAGCTGTTAACTGCAGTTATCAAGCTACAATTACTCACCCGTATGTCATAAACCTTTATTCTAAAGCAATAAGAAACAGTAGAGGATCATTTTCTGAAACCTCTAAAAGTTTCAATCTTTACTTTGTACTTTAAACTTTTAATGGTTGTATCTACTTTTAACCTTCTTAATTAATTAAAGTAATGACAGTGTTTCCATTTGAAAATAAAACAGTGAGTTTTGATTCCTATTTATGACTTCATTTCCTTTTCATTACTTTAGGTTTAAAAAAAATTTGCTAATCAAATACTTTGTCCATGAATAATACTTACCGTAATTTTCAGAGTATACATTGCGGTTTTTTTTATTTTTTTAAATAGTTTTGCTTGGGGGGGTGTGACTTATACTTGAGTGTGATTTATATGTGATATTTTTTAAATAAATAGTAACCACCAAAGGCCCGTGCTACCAACAATAACGCAGAAAAGAAGCTCAGCTTCATCTTACAATGGATTTGGTAGAAATGTTCACCAAAGATGAAGAATTCAACAGATTTAGTGATCTGAAATGATATAAAGACTTTAGCTGACTTGCTAGGATGTTCTTTATGATATGGTTTTCTTACTAGTTGTTCATATTTTGTGCTAATATACTATATTCGTTATCTGTTTCATGAAGCTAAATAATCATAAATGTGCTAAGATACGCCCGCATTGCTCTGGGCAGGGCATGGAAGCGCCCATTTCCAATGAAAAGTTTATAAGACTGCAGATAAATGCATGTTTCAGGCTTCTGCATTCAAAACTCTCACGTTTACATGTAGCTACGCAAATTTCTACAATCATTTTAAGGCTCTAACGCCCTGCCATTGAACATGTGTAAAAGTTAATTTTGGTCTATCAAAGACTCTGTTTTGGAAGTGATGTATAAATGGCGTGCCATCTAATTCACGGCAGTACGAACCATTTGAAAGGATCATGGAGGAGAAATTAATATTTGTGCTTTGTGCCCGGCTGGAATTCTATGACATGTCTTGTGAGAGCTGTGAAAGAAAAAGCCTGGAGCAAGATTCATGAGATTTGCACCACTTCGACATTTCAAACCAACTGTAGCTGGCAGATATGCACTAGTAAAAAGAAGAAAAACAAAAGAAAAAGAAGCCCCTCCCTGCTTGTTCAGTGTGAGCCCGCATTTAGCACATTCTTGAACCTGCGTTTAGCGCTTTCTTGGACATGCATCAAATGCCTAATGTGTCCGTAGCTTTACGGTAGTGAAGTGTGTATATATTCAGTCTAACATCGTTATCTATCCCTTATTACAAATAGCCTTTCAAGAAAAAAGTATGTTCTTATTCCCTTATTTGCACAGTTAAATTAATTTTCTCCAGAAGTGCAACTTTTATATTAATTTTTTCTTCTTTATTATGATTTTTTTTTTTGCTGCGTCGACTTGTACTCCAGAGTGACTTTATAGTCCAAAGAAACTGTAGCAGAAACAACTTTGTTTTTAGAGATAAGTGCTTGTTTTATTCAAGGCCGTGGATAGATGAAGTGCCTACAGTAGTGATGTATCTGCACTGTTCCAGAAGAGAATCCAGATTCACACAAATAGCTTTGGGGGCTAGTTTTTTTTTTTTTTTTCTTTTTTCCAAACCCAAGAAAATGCTTTGAACCACAACAGGAGCTACTGTTAGTCTCAAGTGTCATTAGCTTCGGGGCTTTTCCAGCTAGCGCCAGGTAAAGATTAGATAACAATCAGGCCTTTAATAGATACTGTTGGAGGCTGTGGAGCCGTTCTGCTGCTGCACTGCTCCTCTAAAGAAAAGAGTGGAAACCCTCGTCATTTTAGAGCTTTGCGAGAAAACCCATCCGATTTAAAGTAATGTTTGAGTCATGCGAGTGTCCATATTCAAGCCTGAGCCTCTTCTAATTCAAAACAGTTTAATAAGCTGCAAGTCTCTCTCCAGAATGAGGAAAGTGTTGTGTTATGATTACCTCACCGACATTCCAAAAAGTACAAAGCGAGCTTTTTGTCCGATGACATTCCTCCCTTAATATACTTCAATTATTAGGAGGAGTTTTTATAAGTATTGAGCAAAAAGCTCTGAAAACACTGACAGTGGAGGAATAACATCTGCATGTTTACTCAGGAGAAGATTCATCCCTGATAGGCTCCGCCAAAATGAGGAGGGGGAGAGGGAAAACAAGAAGAGGAAATTTGTGGAATCCCATCTGAGATTGCTTCCCTGATGGATTCTTTTTCCTGTCAGCTCAGACGAGAAATGAAGCTGGGGAAAATTAACTCCTGATACAGCTACGCTGAATTAAGCAAAAAAAGAGAGGGGGGGGGGGAGAGAAAAAAAAAAACCCCAATACACTTTTTAAGGATTCTAGCCTTGTCATTTTCAATTTTCTGCTCTTTGGACATGCTTGTATTCAGATTCCCCAACATCTATTCGCCATATCAATCCTAATTAGACAATCTGGGTCTACGATGGATGGGAGCGGAGTTATTTGCATAATTTAATCATAAATACTCAGTGATACATATTTCCAAATGCATTTGTACAATTATCTTTTCATCCTTGGGGCAAAAGTATTAATATGATTAGGCAATAATTCTTTAAAAAAAGGGGGCAAAATAGGAAACCAGCAAGTGTGCACACTTTTTTTTTAAACTCCAGCTTTGGGCTATATGAAAAATTAATTAATTTCTGAGGAAAATCAATTTCTCTATGTGACCATATTAGACAGAGCCTGGCAAGGGCCTGCATTCCTCATCCAATCAGGAAATCTCATCTGCTCCCTCTAACTTCTGTCAGTAGCATTTAACATCCTGGTGCGAGCATCGCTGACTTTCGCCATGCTTCCTAAGTGTGCTGTAATATGAAGGTCTTCACAGGTAAAAAAAAAAAAAAAGACCAGTCTTAGGGAAGGGCAGAATAGAGATTTTTGGGACATGTCAGCAAAAAAAAAAAAATCAAAAATCTACAATTTAGATCTTCAAATCCCTGCAAAGGTCAAAGGTGAGACTATTTATTTATTTATTTTAGGATGGCTTTGACTCTATAAAAATAAGAGCGATGCGCTGATTAATGCCGCAAGACCTGCTGCCAAACGTGTGGCTTTGAAGCATTTCATTTCGCAAAGGAATTAATTGGTAATTCAGTGGCTGCGGCTGAAGCAGTAAAGGCATGCAAATAAGATAGGAGCACGGAAAACTAATGCATCCAACAGGCAAATTAACAATACAGGCCTCTTTGCCATGCAAATAGCCTCTAAATCCACAAATGACATTAGACAGTGTCAAACAAAGCCTCTCTAACAAGTCAAATCTGGGGTTTTAACAGTCTTGGCTCAGCTTCTTTTTAAACGATAGGAGTTGAAGAGGAATCTGAAAATTGAAAGTGTTTTTTTTTGTTTTTTTTTTTAAACAAAAAAAAAAAACTTAATTTGCTCCAACTCGACAGGTCAATTAAGCAATTGTGATTTTCAGGAGAAAATAAATAAAGAAGGAAATCTGCACCGCTGATGTGAGGATCTGCACTGTATCTAATCAAATACAGCAGATCCCAAATGAAGGATTAAAAATGTGGAAAACAGAGTTTAAATTCTTTTTGTCCTCCCTTCAATAAAGACAAACACCCCACCATCTCGGAGCCAATTTGGCTTTGAAGAAAGTACTCCAATGGATTTTGGTTTTAAACTGCTTTGTATACCATTATCTCTCACCCTTTTTTTTCCCCCTCCTCTATCTCTACCTCTGCCCCTCTCCTTCTCTAATCAGGCATCTGTCACTCTGTTTTTGAAGTTATTATCGCCCAGGCTCCCTCTTGGATGTGGTTGCCGGGTGACGGGTATCTTAGCACCCACTCTGACTGGGAACGATTTGAATGGAATCCAGAAATCTCCCCTGAGTACCTGTAAACACATACGTGCCTTGTAGAAAACAAATATATTATAAAGGGGAGCTCAGCGGAGGAGAGGAGGCGAAGAGAGACAAGCTGGCACCCTCAGTGGCAGCTCACACTGAGCGCTAAACAAAACAATTACCGTCATTTGCAAATATGTGTGTTTAGGCATAAACACTCTGGAAGCGGGACCGGGAGAGGCGATAGCTCCCGTTAAAGTTCCCGGCATATTGGGATCAAGTGTTGGCAGGGCAGAGGACAGGGGGGGGGGGCGAGAGGAGAAAGGGAGAAAGCGCTTTCGTTCACCCTGACCCGAACCATTTCAGAGGAAAATCTGTTTGACTGAAACGAGCCGGGGAAAATCTATTTAAGAAGGGCATGTAAGTGAAAAGCCAGCCCATTCCCAGTGGTGGGACATTGTCTGGGGCGTGTGGTTAACCTTCAGGGGGAGACAATGATTGTCAATTAACTGGTGTATTTTTGCGCCCCAGCATCGGATAGCCAGCCTCCACAAAAGCAGACCAATGAGAGATATGCGATATCTCTGCCCCCCCTCCGTGTTATAATAACCTTTCAGTGAGTTCAAGTGTCACGCAGCAATAAGAACCTTTTTCATCCCACCGCGGAGAAAATGAAAAGGAAAACAAGTAGCTGGAACACAGGGCTCCTGGAGGGCCACAGTCATAATGTTAGGGGAGATTACAGACCTGGGATCAGTTTTAGAGCAAACGCTGCAGCAAGAAAACTTAAGAAGATGAAAAATACTTTGAATTGAACAAATTTAATAAGTAAATTTTAATCAATAAGAAAGTTTTGCATGAACTTCCAAAAAAAATAGTAAATTTCCATTAAATCAACTCTAGTTGGAAGAGTTTCTTGAGATTTCTGCCTAAGTGGGTAAAGTGGGAAACTGTTGGGGTTTGTTTGTGTGCACACCGATGAACTGATCCACTGAGAGTGGCGTTTAGACACAAAAGAGTGTGTGAAAGAAGAAAAAAAGGGTATGTGAAATAGCAGGAGCCATTGTGGAGAAGTATTGTTCAGGTCATTGTTATCGCTGCGCTACGGAGTAAAAAAAATCTATGACTTTGTGGTAATAAGAGTGACATGAAATGCTAAACTGTCCCAGGCAGAATGTTGTGCAACCTGAACCTTACCTTTTTTTTTTTCCCCAACTGTAAGTTTATTGTAAAAAAATTGCCCGTATCTGTTGGAGGGGGGGAGGCTTGTTTTCACCTACAGGAGAACTTGTTTACTCAGAGCGATCGTTTTTGTCAGCAGCAATTCAACGACAGACGGGGTAAAAAGCGTGCATCCCTGCAAATAAAATCAACTCTTTTCTAGGCTTTTATCCTGCGGATGCTCCGCTGTTCCATGATGTAATTCTCCAAATGGGGCAGGCAGGCAGGCGGGCGGGCGGGCAGGCCGGACCTGAGTGATTGATTTCAGCCCAGCACCGGGAGAACCTGGCTGCTTTCAGAGACAATTACAGTCCTGTCCGTGTGCCCATAATAGCCCAGCACTTTAGCGTCATTAAAGCGACACGCGGCACTGCATTATCCTTTAACCCCATCGCTGGCCATCCCCCCATTGACAACCCAGAAAGTTCAACCACATACTTTGTCACCTGAAGCTCCAACGCCAAGCTGGAGAGGAGAGGATCAGCGCACCGTTCGCTCCCTCGTTTAAAGAGGAGGATGTGTGTGCCTGTGTGTGGAGGGATGCTTTATGTAAATGATGCTTAAGCAGCAAAAGTGCACAGGTGAATTGTTGAGACGATTGCAGCGAGAATGGAAATATGAAGCTGCAGCATGCTTGGAGGCTCCTCGCTGTGGATGTTCTGAGGCCGACTGGGAGCTGTGTTTGCCAGTGGCAATAAAAAAAAAAAAAAGCGCACACCAAAATTCAAAGAACTGCTTAGAAAGCAGCTTTAGAAGTTAAAATGTTTCACATTGTAAGACTAAGTCCTAAAGGAAAAGTTTGTTTGATCTTTCTTATGATTTGCTGGAAATATGAATAGGTGATTGAGATTGTTGATTGAATGGAGGGGGGGGGGTCTAATATTAGTCTGACTTACAGAGCTTAAAGCTAAAACTTCTAACTTACAATGTAAATTCTTAAAAAAAGACAAAAAAGAGCTTGGATGCATTTCCTTTCTATCATAATTTCGTTTTAGGGAAGCAGATCAATGAAGAGTCAATCACTGTGACAGGATAGATGGTAAATTTGAGGCGTAACTCTCCTGTGATCAATGCATTACAAACGAAAAGAAACTTTTATTTTTAAATTCTTCTTTTGGTCTCTGCTTTAAATCACTCCAAGTCAAAGCACTTAAACACTTTATAAAGCTGTGATTTAAACACATTTTGTTGTTTACCTGAACCAAGCTAATTTGTTGTTTTGGAGCAATCATGCACATTTAATAAGCTCCTTTTCTTTCTGAGCTGATTCACCTCTGGCAAACACACGTCTTTCAAAATTAAGTGAATTTCCTGCACTATTTCTTAAAAAAAAAAAAAAAAAAAAACATATTAAAATAGTTTGAAACATTTCCTTAAATTGAGTTATCATAATTGAGTCAATACTTCCCCTGTGGCAAGGGCATTTAATGAGGCACAAACTCTATTTTAGTCGTTAAAAATGGGGGAACTGTTTCACTTTATGTATATTTTAATCATTTTTATTATAAATATTTTTACTGTAAGTGTGCCATGTATCAGCTTGCGTTGTGGAACTCTACAGAGGAGCTGGCTGTATTATCGATTTATTTACAGTATTCAAAGGAGGACAGGCTAGCTTATCTATTACTGCGCACGTGCTCAAAAAAAAAACTTTTAGCTAACTTTTTTCCCGCTTTTAACCCCTATTCTATCCATCTCGCGGCTTATAGTTGTCGTAAAAAGTTTTGTTTGACAGCACAGTTTTAAACGTAAACTGTTTTAATAGAAGGAAGGGCTTTTTTCCTTTCTTCTTTTTTTTCTTTTTTAGCTACGTTCTCTGAAAATGCCTCCCCTCCCGCCGGCACTAACCTGGCGTTGGTGCAGTCGTTGTACAGCGTCTCAAAGTCCTTTCTGGAGATGAGTTTGCAGCGGTTCACCCCGGGTTGGATGGCGCCGAGCCCTCGGAGGATGCGGACCTGCTCCACATTGCACACCACCGGCGTGATCTCCAGCCGCTTCAGCTTGGTGTAGACCGTGTGCAGTCCGCCGACCAGGTGCTTCAGGAACAGGTCGAACGCCTGCGGAAGGCAGATGAGCTCGCAGCCGTCCACGGTGAAAGACGCCACCTTCGCGCCGCGCAGCTCGACCATCTTACACTCGTTGTTTTGCGGTATGTTTTCAACAGGCGACGGGGTCGAGTACACGGGTTTGCTGGGGGGCAGCGCCGCGGTCGGGATGCCGGGGCTGCCGGTGGCGAGGAGCTCTGATCTGAACAGGTTCTGTCCGGGTCCCGAAGGGGGGGCGAGGGATGGAGACGGTGATGAAGTTGCCGACGGCGGGGACGTGGTGGCGGAGGGATTCGAGATCGGAGGCGGCGGGACCAGGGGAGTTGGTGGGAGCAGAGCAGCCGGTACGGCCATGGTCACCTACAAAGGGGGGTGGGGGGACAGAGCAGCCGAAGTTCAAAGTAGAAAACCCAGCCTGCCGAGACTCCGTAAATGAAAGAATCCACGAGAGTTTAGCTCCTCTGATAAGTTGGGAAGTAAAAAACAGCCACCGCAACAACCCAAAAAAAGAAGAAGAAAAAAAAAAGAAAGAAAAAAAGGCGTGCTGAGTGAGGGTTTTTGGGGAAGGGGGGGCGAGCCGCGGGACAATGATCAAAGATAGGAGGAGGAATGACAGGAGGAAAATGAGCTGAAAAGTGCAGCTCCGCTCTGTGGATGAGTTGTTGTTGTCACACGGTACAGAGGGGGCGGAGCTAAGGGACACTGAAGCCTTTGAAGAACACAGCCGCTCTCTGTATGACTAAACGCTCCAGCGTTACACGCTCAACATCCCATCCAGAAGAGGAGGATTTAGCGCTTTAAACTCCGGAAAACTTCAGTTTTAGGATGTGAAATCCCTAATTTAACTCAATGTTTGTATAAAAAATACTGACAATTAAACTGTTCTAACTTGCTATTACACAACAAAAACTAGTTAAAGACCCACTCCGATGAAAATCGTGTTTTTAACTTTTTGTGGGATTTTTCTCATAATAAAGGACATATATGAAGACTATTAAGCTTTAAAGCCATTTATTTATTCGAATTGTTGTGAATCAGGAGCAGACGAAAACTTATCGTTTGAAAAAAAAAAACATGTATCAGCGTAGTCGGTGGGCCAGAAGCTTTCTGCTCTGCTTCATTCCGATGCATGCACTTGTAGACAAATAGATCCATGGACGTCTTCGTCATTTAATGTTGATCGCTATTTTTATTGCACCGGTAATGTTAGGATGGGGTTGTGAGAAGCTGTAAGCTAGTGCGCAAGCACGTAAACAGATGGATGATGAGAAGTGGGGGCAGACTAACTCCTCACCAACAGTCCCACACGCATCTCAGAAGTGAATTTCTTATGAACTACCGTCGTCATGCAGAAACTACGTTTTTTTTTTGTTTGTTTGTTTTTATTAATATTATTATTTTGGCTAAAAAATTGCATAATCATAACTAAAAGACAACTGGGAATGCTTTTAAAACATATCAAAAGATGATTGGAGTGAGACTTTAAATTGTTCTAACTTGCTATTAACACAATAAAAACTCCACAGTTAAAAATAAAATAATAAGTCGGGTTGTTTTCAACCCAAATCAGATGTTAAAAAGGAACCATTTTTTCTTCGGGGGTATTTTGACTCAGAAAAAAACATAATGAAGAAAAAAGCATCAATTGGGTTAAAATGAAAGCAATATAACCACCAAATTAAACAAAAGTAACCTAAAATATATACACGAATAACCCAAGAATTTGGTTAAAGAAATAACCCAGGTGTTTACATATGTCTATGATTCATTTCTTTAAAAATCAAATTTATTAACCTTCTGACCTCATTGCACTTTCACAACCAAAATGGCAAAAATACAAACTAAAATAAACAATTTTGCTGTAAAAGTATAAAATATATATCTAACACTAATAATGTAATTATGATATATACATTATTACTGGAGAATAACAGATAAACATGCACATATGAAATAATAAAAACATTATTTCAGTTCCTTAAAGCTGAATATTGAACCATATCTGGCCCAACTCTAAAACTTCCACAAAAAAATATCAGCCTCAGATAGTACAGTAAGACAGAAACATGCACCCTGTAAAGCAGGTTAAAGTCCAAACCTTTTACAAGTGCAATGCAGCACTATGCCTTTTTTAATCTGTAGCTCTTCAATTTCCTCTGAGCTCCAGATAAATTGTGTATTTTAAGGTCCAAGAAGCAATACGGTTAGTTTCAGGATGTTGCATACTTAATTTTACTTTGAGTTTTATTGTTTTGTTTTTTTTTTCACGTCACACTTCCTCCACTTCAACAGCCCACATGTACTGTTTTTTAATTGGAGGTCCCAAATAGTTTTTTTTCTAATCTCGATCGGAGATGGCCCAAAAGCATTTTTTAGCCTTAAGTTTCAATTTTTTCTTAAACAAAAAACTTTATATATTCTTTTACTCATTCAATTTAATGTATTCCTGATGTCCTGTTTTTGTTGGATAAGCTTAAAATCTGTGCCATTTCAAAATTATCATTCAGGGAAGAAGTAGCTTGTAGTGTAAAATCAATAGCTGCTTAAAATTCATTGCAAGGCAATCCATTTGCCCTTTATGTTGCTAACCTTTCACTTAAATATGCACCATATTAAGATTTCATTATATACAATGAATGTCACAACAGTTTGCCCACTACTTTTTCTTGTTTGCTGGGTTAACTGCAAATCATTGCGCTCGTAATGTCTGAAAAATGACTTTCATTAATATGGGAAAAGGAGAAAAAGAAAAACATCTGAGCCCCAGCAGCCTAAAGGGTACTAAAAGGCAACACAGGATATGTGTGATGTTTTAGATAAAACGGCTCTTTAGCAGACTGGGTGGGCTGCGTGTGTCCAACCCCTGTTATGAAAACACGACGCAACTCAAAAACGCAGCCTGTCGACTTGTGCTTCAAATTGCACCATAATGCTTTGATTATTTTAATCCGCAAAAACAGCAAAATATTAATTTGAAGTCAAGAATCTGCATTAAAGCAACCAACTTTTGCTTAAAAGAAGCATCAATGAAGTCAATTAAAAAAAAGTTACAGAATACTCCAATAGTTTTCTAAGAAGTGCACGTGGAGGAGATTGTAGTAAACAAATGATCGTGTCAAAATGTAATCACCCTGTATGATGTATGGCATCAGGAAAGTGTTTGAAAATGTATGGATACGGGACAGGACTTGTGTATGATCAATGACACACTATATTGTTTGATGTCATAATTTATTCAGCCCATAACGCCTTGATAAAACAATGTTGAAAAGCAATTTAAATTAAATTCATTTAAATGTCAATTCTCATGGTTAGGATTTTTCTATAATTGGCTATTTAATTAAAATAATTTTCATAGTCATTAATACAGCCAGCAAGTTGTAGTGCGCTGACGTGTTTTAATTACATGGTATTAACAAAATTGATATGCTTTAGAAAGCATGGTGAATAAGAAATAATTAGAACAATCATACATCATCCTCTTATGGACATTAAGTGTATCACAATATAATTGATGAACTTAAAAAAAGGAGGGAGATAAATAACTTTATTTCTTCTGAGTTGGTGTGCAGAGATTAGGGGGGAAAAGTCACACTTACAGGGTATTAAATTTCAGATTCAAATTAATATGTGTAGCATAATTTTGCTTTTTTTGGGACACACCACTTTCCCTTTAATCGAGGAATGCATGACATTTGAAGGTAGTGGCGCTTTGTATCCTTTTAAAAATGTCCTTTTTGCGTGGACTGCTTTAGATCTTCAAAATGCATTCCTGCACGGGCAAATGAGATGAACAAAAGCAGACACAGAAATCATTTAGATGCTTGGAAGAAAGCACTTATTGATCATGAATATTTGTTCCTCCAAGGTTATACTGCCTTGACCCCATCTCTCCTTAGACGGCGGCTAACACAAACATGCCACTTGGGGTGAAGGGGAGATGACAGAGAGTGCTCTGATGGCGGAGGGTGAGTGATAACATTCTGCACCAGCCACATCAATGGCTTTTGTGTTTGAAAATTGCTGGTTTTCTCTTCCAAGTTTGGTGATGTTGCCTTTAATCTCCTGATTGAACCCTCTTACCTTTTGTTCACTGCGCTGAATGCGATGCTATGAATCTGCAGCTTAGTGTTCAGTGCTGAAAAGATAAGTGATTCAAGATCAAGTCAATTAGACGAACATTAATCAGAAATGAATTTTACACATTACACACATTTTTCTTCTCTTTTCATCATAAGACCAAGCGAGCCATCAATTTTTTTTGGTTTGTCTTACAGCAGCTGACCATTGAGGAAGGCCATAAGCAAGGGATTTGTACATTTATATAGCCTTTAAGTTTACAACAGACGCTAGCTGCAAACCTACAATGTGCTAAAAAGTCCAGAGCTTCCCTCATTGCACAACAGTCTGAGGGCACAATACAAAATCCTTTCAAACCATATATAAGAACATGCATGTTAAATAACTACTTTTTTATCAGCAAATCTTACTTGCATTGCTAGCATACTTTCTACTGAAAGTATACAAAAAGGTTATTTACATTACGTACATTAGCTAGTTGAAGCTACAGCATTGTAAAGAAAAAACGAAGTAATTCTGTGAAAAATAAAATTAAATACAAAGAGGTCAGATAAGTGATGCCAATATTTTCTGAAGAAATTGAACATCTCAGAAAAAGCAGGGATGCAAGCAAAGTTTCAAGGCTTTTTGTAATAAATAAAAATTTCTTCTGGTGGCTAACTCAAGTTGTGGTAACCTAAAAAACTACGACTACAGTTTAACAGTGAAATAAATTTAAATTATAGAATATATAGAATACTAATAAAATGTTGGTCCAAGTTCATTTAAAAAGATTCATCATAAGACAGGACTGAAAATCTAGATTGGCTTTTGCTGCAGCCTTTCAAACAATGCAAAATAGCAGATAGATTAGTTGCAAACTAAAGTAGTTAAAACTGTAAAGGGAGGAAAATGTTTAAATGAAGAGAGGAGGTGTTATTTCACCTGTTAGGCAATAGTGAGTTGATTTGTAGTTATTGTTTTATTAGATAAAAAATAATTCTTATGCAAGTTGTATGGTCATCAAAAAAAAGTTTGTGTTTGGGAATCAAAACAAATAGAGGCACATAGTGGTTATCTGGTGAACTGACCTGGCTTCAATTACCTTTGTTTTTAAACCATTGACAGATAGAAAAATGGTAAAAACCTGCCATATTTAAATGTATTTTTTTAACAAAAACTAGCTTACCTTATGCAATGTGATATTTTCAGATGGCAGACACGGTACAGCACTTTTTAAAATAGATGTAAATGGCTTTCTCTTCCCTTCTGGAATCAGTTGGCGATTATTAACCTCAGTTGCACTGGTTTAAACGCTCCTTCACACAAAGTTCCCAAAATAACTATGAACTTGAACTGCTCAGTGGCAGTCAAATGAAGCTCATCTTATTTCCATAGAATCCTCCTCACCAATACTTGTACAATTAGAGCGGTCACGGCCCACATCTCCCAGCACTGCATTTGACGCCACACGGCTTCCAGCATAACTGGAGCGCATGAAACAGAAAGATTTGTGGATATCTAAATTGCCAAAGCCGAAACCTGTATAAACAGCGGTAATTACCGGGCCATTGACAGTCTCTCAGTGTTGTGCTCATTCTGCCACAGCCGCAGTGATTAAAATGAATCCTCATCGACTTCTCCATTAAAGAGCTGGCAGGAGCGATCCCATGACCTTTCCCAATTGATTGAACATAACAATCACAATTCAATTGTAATGCAAAGAGAACATTTGTTATAATGTACATGAGATGCATGAGCCATTTCCTGGGAACGGAGAAGGGTAATCAATGGAGTGACTCTTGGCGTGATGCAAGGAGAATGAGGCTGTTTGCAGGCCCTAATTCACAGAGCCTGCAGTGTATGATGGAAAGCAATGATATGCATGTAAACACCCCGATTTCTCCTCTGCCCGTCGCTCAATAGGATAACAACAAATCCTGACTTCTATACGCTGAGAGAGCCTGGCTGTCTGAGACATACATGTGCACACCTTTGGTTTCAGATCAAAGTTTGAGCCATATATTATGTCATATACTTGGAAGATACAAGGATCATTCTTGTCTTGTAGAACAGCTGTTCGATTTCAAAGACAAGATCTGCCGACAAATGTCTCAGAACTAAAACAAATCTACAGTGCACAATAAAATGAATTAGATATGCAGCTGCAAAACACATACAATGATCTTATGAGGTACTTTAGGAGAGACAAGCTTCCCTAAGACCAATAACTAATGATTAGCCAAACACATGAACTTGCACAATCCAGGACAGAATGACAAACACGACACAATACTGCCCTTAAAAGCTACACTTCATCACATCTTTTAAGGGCTGCCACATAAAAAGTGTATGTGAACCATGTCCTGAAGGGAATTTCTTTTTAGAATCAAGAGATTATAGTTTACACGGACATTAAACAGATTAAACTGGCCTGCTCTCTAAAGGCATTTTATCTAATGGAGAAAATTTGGAATGTTAATTGAGAAATTCTTATGGCAAAATTATATTTAAACCCCCCCCCGTTGCTTTTTTTTCTCACATACAGCCTCTCCGTCTGCTAGTGGGGATTTTTTTTTTATTTTAGTTAGATGAAATCAAATGGCTAATCAGAGCCATAAGCTGGGAGACATTAGGAGAGTGAAGCAGTGTTTGCCATGCTAAAAGGTAATTGTCTCGGAAAACTCCACCGTTGACAGATTCAATTCCATTTAGTAAATGTTTAATAAATGTTGAACAAACTGGCGGGCCTATCTCAGTGCGCTCAGAAAACAAAGGGAAACTTAAATTGCTTTAATCATCCCCAGCTTTGACGTTGTTATTGGCCTTAAAAATAGCAGTTAACAGAAACTGTCCGGCTAAGGAAATTGAACTGCATTTCCAAAACGATCCGTAATTAAGATAGGGGGCATCCCAAGCAGCCATGTCCTGGCAAACTGTTGTGACTAGGAAAAACATTCCAAGTCATACAAAGCTATTCAATTAACAGAAGGACCCTAGGAAAACAATCCTTCTATTATGTATCACTTACTTTAATCAGATTTAAAGCAATTGTAGCTCTTTTGAATATCCCTTAAAACACAAACATGTTAATTAACAGATAGGAGGGTGGAAAGATGTATTTTTCATTAGCGGGTAAAATAATGTTCCCCTTTAACATCAAGGAAAATCAACTGCTTACTGCAGTTAAACCAGTCAGCGGTGTAAATTCCCTGCCAGCATTTTTATTTAAAACCTCATTAATGTGTTTCAAGCCAGCATAGCTGTACCTTTAATCTGCACTAAAAGGAAATAATGCGTTTCCGGCTTTATTTACCAGCCGTACTTAACAAGTGTTCCTGTACAATTAGAATTGTTAATAGATCTGGAAACAAAAGGACTTTGAAGGTGGGAAAGTGCTGACATTATTTCACGGGGGAAAAACACTCTTGAGAAAAAAGATCTGCTGTAAATGTAGTTTCCTGGAACACAGGCGTACGGCAATGTTGGTCGCTCTCATTAGAAATGCCATGCACAGGACATAAATCAAGGCCCCGTAAAACATTTCATTGCCACACAACACTATATTACACACTTGCCGGTTTTGCCACACTGATTATATTTAAACAATGTAATTTTACTTTATTCCCATTAAATCTATGCAGAGTTTTACAATCCATAAACTGAGTATCTGTAATAAACGTTAATAAATGTCAGAATTTGCATTCGGGGGAAAAAAAACAGCCATCTACATTTCTCGCAAATATCAATCTATGAACCTTTCAACATTTCGTCAAACAAAATGCTAATTGTACCTTTAGGAATTTAGGAGACAAGTGACAAGAAATGAGATGCAATGTCCTTTGGAATCAGGATATCAGCTGAAATTGAATACATTAAATGTGTGACAAACCAAAGTGGAAGAGGAATAATGAAAAACAGAGGAGAAACACTCAACAAATACACAAAATTTTAATTTATTGGGAGCTCAGGTGAATGCATCTCTTCTTTCCCACAAGTGAGGATCCTACACATGGATATAAAACAACCTTTTAATAAGAAACAAGTACCAGTAGATGGAAATCACTTAATTGTTTTTATGGTCCCTAAATCTGTTATGGTTGTATGTATGAAACTTAATCAAATGTTTACAATTTGATGTGTAATTTTGTGAAGTACCATTATTTAGCTGCACAACAGGTCTTTGTTATTTGCGGAAGCACTGGTAGATTTTCTGAGGACCCTGGGCAAAAATTGTTGGCGGCCCACTTAAACTAGCATTCATTCTAGCGAGACACCCATGTGTCAGTGATACCTTAGCCAACTCTTTAAATAAATTCAAAACAGGACTGTAATTTCCATGCAAGTTCTATCTGGATGAACACTATTCCGATATGTAGTTGTAGAGTTAGATAAACTAATTCTTCTTTAACAGTCCTGGTACATCTCCTGTCCACCCCGGTAGAGGATCCCTCCTTCATGTGGACATCCCTAAGGTAAATTATTTTTTTCCTGGAATCAGTTTTTTTTTTTCTTTTTGGATTTTTCCTCACCTAGAAGGAGGGTCTAATGGCAGGGATAACCAGTTTAGTTTAGTCTATTTAGTTTAGTTTAGCAATATTGTTTATATTTTATGACCGACTTTCTGCTTTTTTTTTTTTACAATTACCAGTATGAAGTCCAATGAGACAGTTGTTAGTGATATTGGGCAATATATAAATACAATTTAATTGAATTGCTGGCCTTGAGATGAAGTCCTTACTTTATATATTCACCGACTTTAGTAAAAATGTACTTTAAAAGGTTGTGTGGCAATTTTATCATGTGCTAGACAACAACTGTCACACAAACACCAAAGTGAAAGTTTCTGTACTGATCACACTGAAATGTTTTCCTGTTCAGCATCCTGAAAAGCTTGCATTGATATGGTTTGAAAAATGTATGCCAAAGACAGTTGTCATGACTATCTGATTGGATTGAATGTTTCCACCTTGCCTGCCCATCTGTTGAGGTGTCTTGTAGCAAGCCATATTGCTCCTGATGGTTTGGGTAGCTGCTTGTGTGGCAGCTCTGCTACCATCAGTGCCTGAATGTGTGTATGGCTGAATAGGACTGCAACTCCAAAGTGCTTTCGGCCTGAATCAAGACAGAAAAGCCCTTAGGCTTTAGACCTTACGGGTGGATACAGGTTGTCTACAGTCAAAAAACAGGCAAACCTGTTCGAGACACTCAGGTGGCCCTCAAATGTCAGTCATAAACCACTTGGTGAACATGAAGAGTGAAAATGTTTATGTATATTTTTTCTATGGGCATGCTGTGAGCAATAGGTCATAGCAAACAATCAGACAGCATGTTAGGTAAAGTAAGGGTGAAGTAGGTGATACACGGGCATATCGTAGGGATTTTTCTTTTATGTAACCCCCAAATCTAAGCCCATTAGTGCTGTTGTTGATAAGATACACCCCTTGCTTGCAGCTCTTACATATTAGGTGAACATCCCATATGTGCATTTGGACATAATCGGCTAGGAGCCATTACAAGTATCTAACTAACAACTAGAGTGGAACATACAAGGGCATCACCCATACGTCACAAGTGTGTGTAACTTAAATTATCCTTACTAATACTTCATGATACATTTACCACACGCACAACAATCGTACGTTATATTTCCATGGCATCCCGTAAGGCAGAGGCATCCAAAGCCAGGCCTCGAGGGCCGGCCTCCTGCTGGTTTTCCAGAAATCCTGTCTCATCTGCTACTGATTAACTGGTTTCCGATGTTTTTAGCCAATAAGAAGGTCGAATGGCAGACTGATTGGAAAACAGGTAGGACACTGGCCCATCAAGGCCTGGATTTGGACACCCCTGCCTTAAGGTGTCTGTAGGAGCCTCAAGGGAACTTTGAAACACACATGGGAAGTAATTTATATTTGATCTAGAAAACTGACTTCAAAGCTTCTTCTGTTTTTGAAACCAGCATTAAAAGCAGAAGTTCAACCATTACTGTTTGTTGACATCAGCATTGCCATAAATATATATAAACAAAGCAAAGCAGAGACATTTCTATTTCGTTTGCAAAAGTCTTATTGTTTTGTAAAATTTTTTGTTCTCCACTTTTAGATACATGATAGACTGTAAAGATTTGTGCATACGTATTTACTACAATAGGAAATAAAGCTTGATTTTTGCCTGAGTGCCATCAACTTTCTCATGGCGTTGCTATGTAATCTATATGGCAAAGCCTTAGCCTGCTGTGTATCCTCCCAGAAATGTAATTACATATCAGAGTGATGCAGATTTCAACACCTGTGATATGTTCAGCTAGTGTACTGTTTAAACACGGCAATTTATGGTGACAGCGTTGCTCAACTTGGCAACACCATCTGCTCGACTCTGATGTGCACTCCCTTTCATTTTTGCAGATTGTCCAAAGAAAACTGGAACCAGAGGACTTGGTTAAACATTGTGATACGGTTCTTTTTCATTGCTAACCTATAAAAAATGTTATTAATTGCAAATGTCTTTATTTTATTTGTCATAACCCAAGCTAACACATCAAACCCTACTCAGTTTTTTTGTTTTCTGAAGACACTCTTATTCTAAATTTTTATTTACTGTGTTGGTTCAAAAGAATCATCTGACTTTAATCATGGAAGAAATCAGTCATCTCTTTATGTACCATGATCACCATATAATAATGATATTAAAGTGCATCATGCGATGCAAAAAATTTTATCTTGCAAAATAGTACACAAAGTCGTTTATCTTTTTGACATCTCAGCAGTAGAATAATACATCTTGGCCGGGCAGCATCATGAGCCTTAATATCTCTCAGTTTGCAGCAGGTCACTATACTCTGCTGACTTTCTAAACTATGCGGCAAACAGCAATGATTATTCATGTCATTCTTCAAAGGTCCTTGAGAGAGGCTTGTTGCAGCAGCGATTCAACCTTTCGTATTAATTCAAGCTTGGCTAAGATTGTACCATCTGGGTCCTTGTATTTCATGATTAATGCCAAAGAGTCGATTCATATTCACAACTGGAGTTTAATAAACAAGGATTTGAGAGCTAAATGGCACAAACAAACGCTTGAAACAAACTTATTCCTCGTAACTCGTTTGTGTTCTTCAATAAAGCCGGCGTAATTGCTCCGCACAATTATCTCTCTGATTCATATATGTTGGGATTTTGTAATTAACATAATGTGTTTCTTCCACAGATTAAATAGTCCTACAACTCTAAGATGCCTTGAGACACATGTATGTAAGCATCTTTATTTGGTTCAAATTAACTTACGACTGGTACTGAGTGATTAACACACACACAAAGAAAGAATTGTGTGTTCTTCACTGTGTACGTATTAATGTGTCAACAAATGTTTTCCCTTTCAGATGAAATTGTTTATATTCACATTATGACTTGGCAGACCAAATTAACTTTGCAGTGTTTGTTTGTTCACATTCTATTTCAATGTCACAGCGACTCAAACTACACTAAGCTTTTGTTGCTGATTGTTGTCTATAAATGTGGAGAATTAGGGACACACAACAGTGACCTCTACAGGTAAGCAAAGGGAATTAACCAAAGCTGTTAGTTGGATGCTTTAGAAAATCTATTCAGAGTTCAAGATAAAAAAAAAAAAGCTGATTATTAAAATTTTGTCTTTTTAATGTAATGTAATTTGAATATTTTCTTTATTTTGGGGCAGCTGAAAAAAGGGTTCACCTTAAGGGGTTTCTTAGATCAAGCTCAACCACATTGTAATAGGACGTTTTGTACAAACACACAAGGTCTCTGCACCTCAACAAGTAATGTCCTGACAAAGCGAACTGCTCTGCTCTTGGTTGAAGACAAAGAACAGTGTGGACCGGTGTAGAATGGGTTGGTGCCAAGCCACAAAGACCACAGCCAAGCGCAGGATCGCAGAGGAGGAATGAATGATGCTCAGATAAGAGAAAAAGTGAAGGGGGCAGACCAAACAGGAAAACTAAGAAGGGGGGGAATGTATGGGGTGTAGCCTGCCTGAGCAGGAGAATATGTTGATGTGAAAATGTTGCATTCCTTTAGTTTTTTTGTGTGTATGTGTTGGGTCATTTTTACAGAGTTTTGTCTGTTTTTTATATGAAAAATAAGACCATTTAAAAAAAACATTGATTTATTATTTTTTTATTTATTTTGTTTTACTATTAAATCGCCAATTTTGCACTACAAGCCACATAAAATGACCGCACCTATTTCCTTTGATCCTTGCCCATTTGTCTAATTGTTGGACATTTTTATCTGTTTTTTAGTCTATTTATTTTTCTATATTGTTTGCCCACCTTAAAGATGACTTTCCCTGAATTTCATTATAACATGTTTAATGACAATAAAAGCTTTCTATTCTATTCTTAAAAAGCTGGAAAACTACTGTATGAACTGAATCTTTGGCTCCATGTGGCCTGGGGCCTGTTACTGAATTTTTGGTGCGTCGGTCCAGCCTTTTACCCACATGACTGACAGATGAGTGTGTGAATGCGGTCAAACAAATATCTAAGCTCTGCAAAAAAAGCCTTACATTTGCGCAAATGGGATGAAGTAACAGATTGTGGAATGGTAATGAACATTTTGATTAGAATCGAATCACCACCGCTGAGCACATCTGATGCCAAAACATATGCGACATATGGGGGGTTAAAAATGCTATTCTTTAACTAATGCAGCCCACCGGTGGCACCATCGCAAAGCTTAAATGCAAAATTAGTAATTGTGAACAATGCAGAAATGGAAAGAAAAGGATAAAAAAACAGGCTGATCTGCCTCTTTTCTCACACAAGGGACTTGAACACAGGCTATGTTACCCCCCCTTTCCGTCTTACCCAAGATCTCCTTTATATATTCAAATCCACTTCAGCAGCATAAAATTCTCCCAAGAGACTGTATTGTCCTCCTGCTCGTCCCTTGAGCTTCCCATCTCTCAGGAACATCTCTTCCCTTCACACAATTTAGTCCTACAACTACGAAACAGGCTCTTTTTGTCTGCGGCCCCTTTCATTAGAAATACTACATACAGTTTAATGAAAACGAATCAAAACGTCCTTAAAAGCAA
Source organism: Oryzias melastigma (assembly GCF_002922805.2). NCBI lineage: Eukaryota > Metazoa > Chordata > Actinopteri > Beloniformes > Adrianichthyidae > Oryzias > Oryzias melastigma. Next base: position 5,239,944 of record NC_050532.1, on the reverse strand, counting down.
ACCTTGAGCATATGCGCAACATGAGGCCTTAACGCAGATTATTCTTTTTTTGTATGCGTGACAGCCTGAAAACAAACCCCTCCGTTTCACAGATTTCACAACCTCTGAATGATCATCTCAGTTGTGTTATTATGTGTGAAAACAAAGGATACACACATTTCCTCTGCCTCTCAGACTCACTGCATTCAGAAAACTCCGAATGGCTCATTTTTCACTGATGGCTGGGTTGCAATTGCAGTTTGAGATGTATATGAACAATGTACTTTCATAATAATGCGGTCCAAATGTTTCAAAAGGCGTGTAGGTCTGCTCTAGTGAACTTGAATGTGTGGTTCCTGGTGCATAAAGTAAGCATAGGGCCAAGACTATTTCAATGAGGAAACTCGAAAGCCTCAGGCATCACGCATTACCATAAAAAGGACTCACTGGCAAGAAAATACTCAAATTATTGTTATCACTGCAGAAATTCTGCAGGTTTTAAAGTCATTATAAGACATTTTAGCTGAAGTATTGAACATAATCTTTGGTTTTGTAGTGAATCTGGTATCAAGGCGAGCTCTGCTGAGAACAAAAACACAAAGGAAAAAAATAAAACCGCTTCTGCAGGACTGATTCCATCTAAATATCACAACATTATCATATCAATTCGCTGCTAGCATGATGCAAATAGGCTCAATGGCATGCTTGCTGCTACAAAACTCTCCCACAGGGTTCTAATTAAACAGAACAATTTCCCACTCGCCTTTCTCCTTCAGAAACGCACCGGTCTGCGGCCCTGTGATCTGCCACAGACGAAATGAGACGCAGCAGCTACAACAGAAACGAGACGCGGCCGCCGTATTCCCTGCGCTCCTTGAATAGATAATGCTTTCCTTCACCATCCTTTATTCTTTCAAAAAAGAATGCATCAGAGGCCAAATATTAATTCTTCTCGTCATATGGAGGAGCTACACGAGTGGCATCCTAGGATGGGGGCTTTTGAATGATTAAGGGGACACATAAAGGCTTTCTTGTGGCGCTTTGAACTATATGCAGAGTTCTGAGAACTCTCAACTTATTCCCCACTCTGCAGGAGACTTGATGTTAAAAGACAACATTAATGAAAGCTCTGTAACAGGTAGAGACAGAAGGATTAATGCAATCTAAACACGGCAAGGCTCTCCAAACGGGAAACGGCTAGCAGGTGAATGGGAGAAACGGTTTTCTTCACTTTTCTTCCATCCTCCCGCCATGAATCTCCTTTAAAGAAATGCCAATAGATCTGATCGTCTAATTCTCTATTCCCTCCTTCGCCTCCCCTCGCTGGCCCATAAAGATGCACGTGCTGGGGAATCACTTCAAGGAATGACATTGACTGGGGAAGTGCTGACTTGCACCACTGTTTGTCTTTTGATCTGAGAGATCAAATCAATGTACACCCTGTTCTGCGAGGCCGATTAGCATTAGCTCGAAGGTGCCAGCTCGCCCTCCATCATTAGCATTTACATCTGACTCTCCAAACATGCAGGATTTGGGCTTTAACTGCAGTAGTGGATGCAAAGAACAAAACATTTGGCGCCGAGGGAAGTGTGAGGTTGTCATAATGAGGCTAGATAAGCCAGACAGTGGCTGACACGGACATTTTTTATTGGTGTGAGCGGCGTTATTTGTCACAGGTCTTGTGTGCAATGGTGCTTTCAAATGGAAAATACCACGATGAGATCTCCTGAGTGCTTAAGTCAGATGGATTGAATGCTCTTGAACGCTGATAAAGGTTGATTTCAGGTTGTGCCAACATTATCGTGGCCCAACTAATGCAGAATAATTATCATATTTCTTCCTGTCAAAGACCCAACAATGACACATTTAATGCTTAAAAATGCACATTTGCACCTGGAATACGGACAAGGAAAGGATTGTAAAGATAAAAGTCCCACTCCGATCATCATTTAATCTATTTTAAAAGCTTTGTCTGTGGTAATTAATAATGATTATGCTGTTTTTAGCCAAAATGAAAATATTTGTATTGTTTTCAAGGACATATTTTCTGCAGAGTGGAAGCAGTTCATTAAAAGTTTGCCTCTGAGTTGTGGATGAGACTTTTGCCACAAAGTAAACCTCCCCCGACTTCCCATCATCCCTTTTCTAACACCCTTCCCTGCTAGCTTACAACCCATCACACCCCAAACCTAACATTAATTTTGGAACACTATCCAGCTATACATTTTGGAGTCATATCCCAGCTCTGACTGAAAATTAAGACGTTAATGGATCTATTTGTCTCCAAGTGATGTGTTGGAATGGAATGGAGCAGGGAGTTTGTTTCCTGCCAACTGTAACTACATCACAACTACAGGCTTTTTCCAGTAGCATTTTTTCGTCTGCTCCCAATTCCGAACAATTTGAATATAGAAATAGTCAGGAAGGTATTTTAATTTTAATTTTTTTTCATATGTATCCTTCATCATGAAAAAAATGCCAATTTTCATTGGAGTGGGTCTTTAAGATTAAAAGAGAACTTAGATTTTGGCATTTCACTTTTACTACATCTGAATTCATAATGTTTGCCTGCAACTTCATGCTAATGATCAAAGTTGGGGGGGGATTCTCTTGAGTGCAAGTTATGAAGATGAGATGAGTAGGGAGAGGGGAGCGGGAGAAAGAGGAGAGGGAGAAACTACCCTGCTTTGAACACTTTTACACTTTCCAACAAGCTTTGTTTTTTAATTGGCTGAAATTAATCTTAGGGATGTAGATGCCTGATTTGCATTCATTAAAACCCAACCAAAAGAAGTCATGCTTAATTCCAATCAAATTTGCTTAATTATGCATGGCGAGATATTCCCAAATGAGCTTTGGATTTTTGTTCAAGCGCTTTTTTTTTTTTTTTTTTTTTCCTTTAGCAAATAAAATGTAATGAAGCTGTCTTTTTTGTGTTCTACTGAATGTTGAGGAGCACATGCGAGGAGCACCTTGAGCCTGGGCTGAAAACAATGTTACTGCTAAAGTAATTATAAGAATCTGCATTTTTCATTGTTAATTGTGGATGTCAGCGTCATTAATTTTAATTTACGGCAGGCAATAAAATTAAGAATACTTTGTGCTGATGTTTTAAATCATGCCTGTGAAGGGGACACATAATGCAACTTAAATCTAAAGTAGATATTGATTGGGGTGGATGGTCTTTTCTATGAATCTTAAATAGGCAGATGCTGGGAATCTGCTTGAGACTTCACTTTTATGAGTTAAACTCCAGCAGCAGATAGCGAGGGCGCAATACAATTAAAGAGGCGTCAGCCTACGCACGCCGAAGTGCACGCGCGTCCGCACACACTTAATCAGCTAACTGCATAACAACAGAAAATTGTTGCATCAAGTGAACGCCCTCAGAAAGAAGTAACAACATAATCTAGCTTTCTTTTCTATGATGCATTTGCAATAAAACAACTCTGTCCATTTTTGCCGTACTTGGTTGTCAGTTGCGTTAATTAGATTGTGGGACGTTGTCACAGTGTTTGCACTGACTGAAGGCAGAAAGCAGGGGTTTGAGGTGCAGCACAGTACTCCACGTTGGTCTGTGGGGGATGACATTATGTGTTTCTGCTCCAACACTTGATTTATAGCTTCATTTGGGCCGTGCCTGTACGAAACACATCCTGCTGCTGCAGGAGCTTTAGTGCATTGTAGTTTGAAAACAAAGGAAGAATAAAATTGATCTTTCTGGACACACACAAAATCAATGAATGGTTATTTCCTGTTCCACGGCATGTTAGTCCAACTGACTTACTAGATCCTTGAACTTTCCTAGTGTCATTGTCGGTAGAAAGGAAGGCTCTTCAGAGTTTAGGGAGAACTTGAAGCAATGTTATTTTCAAATGTCTTGGATCACAGACTTTTAGTTTTTCCTCGATTCTTAAAAACTATTCTTAAACGTGCCTTAAGTTCATATCTTAGTCTTTTTTTTTTTTTTTTGGTCAAAGACAAAAGCAGTGGTCTGATAAGCCACGTCTACACAAACCTTGGCAAAGCCCTCTGAAACGACCACTTCCATTTAAAAGTCTATGTAATTTTTGTTTGTGCTATGAAAGTTTTTGGGCTCCATGTACAAAAGCTTTATACGTTCGTCGAAATTGAAACCAGGTCAAACTTTGACTGGACTCAGGGGACTCAGATTTAGTTTGACAAATGGATGACTTCTATTTTAATTCATAGAAGTGCCAACACTTTAAAATATGATTGTGTAAGAGACATTAATAATTGCAATTTGTGTCCGGTCAGAATTATATGACACCAAGTCTTTCATGTATTGGAATAAAACCGTGAAAGAAAAAGCCTGGAGCGAGATTTGCGGAACTTCAACATTTCGCAACAAACTTCTTCCAACACTAGGTGACAGACGTGCTAGTAAACAGTACAAAAAGAAGAAGAACCCCTTCTCTGTTTGTACCAAGAAGACCTGGCTGAATATAGCAAAATGATGCCCAATATCATTAGGCGGAGCAGGAAGTCCTTGATCGGAACCAGAAGTTTATGTCCCCTCTCAGTCAACAAATAGTCTTATTTTGTCAAAAAAGACAGATTTATCTGGTGACCCTTACAGTTTTTTTCCTTCTTGTTTTAAGCTTTAAACATTTAACACCGGAGATCTCTGTCAAAACCTATTAGCCTTATGACATACAAAAACTTTGTGCAAGATCATCGGGAATCAGCTGATTCCCACAGAAAAGTGGCTGTTTTTTGACGTCTGGGCGCCATCTTGTTTGCAGCCAGGTCCCCCTTGCTTGTGACCAGCATGAGGTAAATGTGCATTCAATAATTTGCTTTTAGCATGTTTAAGAACACGCATTTAACATGTTCCTGAATATGTGTCAAAATGTCTGGTGTGACTGTAGCATTTCAGTTACGGTGCAGGTTTTTTCATTAAATTTCAGATGTTCACTTTTCATTCCAGAGGATGTGTTTGTACCTGTTGTAAAATGCATTGTTTTCTCCGACAGGATGATTGTGTTTCCAGCTCTGAAAAAACTCTTCGGTGATGTTCAATTGTTCTCCGTTCTTCTGCTGGCTCCAAGCCAGAGGCTCCTTCATGACACAAGGAGCTGGTACTATCAGCTTCCCTCTCCTCTTCCTGCCTGCTTTCCTGTTGGTGACTGAAACGAGTCACTCTAATGCAACAATGATGGTGATTCCACTCTGCTTATCCAAGCAGGTAAGTGCTTAAGCAGCTGCTTGTACTTTGATCCAATTTACTTCCTGAAATGTGCGCTTCCATGTGCGCGGTAAACAGGCCTGCCTGAGTCGTCGTTCGTTCAAAGCTGAGGTGAAGAGTTCACATAATTATTGTTTGCTCCCTTTTCCTCTGTTTCAAGGCGCTTTGTTGTCAGCGGCGTGTCGCTAACAGGCCTGCTAAATATAGAGCATATTTCACGTATCGTTTTGAAATACTCCTGTTCACAATCACTGGCAGATTTCTGCAGTGGGAAAGCCATAAAGTGAAGACCACAACCTTTAACATCATTGTGTGCTTGACTCATCCCCAAGGACGGCATTGATAAAAGATGATCAGTAGGAAAATGGATAGCACTGATTTAATAAACATCCTGGAAATGATCTCTGTGACCTGCGGGGAGTCGGCAGTCACTCGCTCTTCGCCTGGGTTAAAGAATCAAGTGAGATGATTCATTTGACTGGCGCAGGTAGTTGAGTTTGATGGATCATTCCTAAAAGCATCATGGCTAATCTTCAGCTCCTCTTTTTTAGGTTATTCACAGATCAGTGAGTTTTCCGGCTAATCGTGGACCTGACGCTGCTCCTGTCTGTGTACATGGAATTCATCATACTCTGACAAGGAGAGTCCTTCAGACGACAAATAACCTTCAGAGAGAGGAGGCAGGCGAGCGGGATGTGTGCGGTTATTTTGGATACATTTCACAGTGGAGTAGGAAAGCTGCATGGGGAGATGTATGGTGTCCTTGTTGGCTGCAAAGAGATGGACCCCTCTCTGTTTCCAAGCATAATCATTCTGAGCCTCAGCCATGCCTTCGACAACTCAATCAGACAGCCCTCTACCTGTAAAGTGGCTGGGTTGATTTGATTGCCATTTTTATTGGATCCCGGTCACATAAATCAAACCAATGGGGACGTCTGTACAGACGTGACCACTCGTCATTCGCTAGTAGCCTTGGAAACATTGTTTCGGGGGCCGCGCGGCTGTCATTGGAGGTAAATCAGGGGTCTAAAGTTTCTTTCCTCCAACGTAGGAGCATGAAGTTAAATCATCTTGAAAATTGATGCCACTGCGCCCAAGTGTTTTCACCTATCCCTTAGATAGAGTCCCATCAACTGTTGACAATGTCAGCACTTTCACCCTCTTCTGAAAGATATCTCCTGTGCTCGGGCCTTTGTTGTGGCTTTCTGAAGATTCCTTTTAAGAAGTGGTCCCCAAACCCCACAGACTAGAGCAGTCCATGGGACAGTTGGTACCAGGCTGCACTATAAAAAAAAAGATACTTTTTTTTTCCATTTCATTTATAATCTAATTCTGAAGGAAGTTTTATTTTGGAAAAGTACTGGATATGACTCATTCTTGACGTATGAAAAATCACTCTAAGTGTCAAAAAATACATCCGCTACTTTCTTAAAGTTCTAGTCCAATCGACTTTCATTTGTCTTTCGTTTTAAAAATGTTTCCAGTAGTCTTTTAGATATGGTTATACTGTTTTAGTAAAGACCTATTGTTATATAGGCTGTAGTTTTTGCAGAGCGGCAGTTTTTCATTAGAAAGTTGCCTCTGAGTTTGGGTGGAACTTTTGGCACTGAGTGAGCCAGCTCTAGCTTACAGCCCACTTCGTCAATTATTGGTCAAGGCAACATCTATATCACATTTTTATGGTTCCTGCAAGAAATCTAGAGTACAAATCCAGTTTAAACCAGCTCCGGATATATTACAGAGAATGAAGATAAACTTTTTCTGCAAAAGTTTAGAGGAAACTGGAGACAAAAAAAAAAAAAAAAAAAAAATCCACTTTTGCCTTGTTCAGAACTGTCTGTGAAAATATTGTCTGACATTAAACTGATCTGTGGCCTGAAAAAAGGTTTGAAACCACTGATCTAAATGATCAACTATTAACAAAAAAATATTGTATCTGACTTCTGCTCAAGGTGTGATCAGAATAGTTTACTTTCAGGTAAAGTAGGACACCATTTTGTCTTTGAAAGTTAATGCATTGCTCAGCCATGTCTGGTGAGCTTTTTGATTCAGTATGAAGTGATTAAGTCTATCATGTCCACCAGCGCTTACAGTGGGAACATATTAGATTAAATACAGGTAGCTAATTTCCTCCTCTGCATGGGTGAGTGGGAGTATGAATGAAAGTGATGCAAAATTAATTTAGACCTCTAAAATTTTGATCACGCCGAGGCTATTTTGGCTCTCATGATGACAAGTAATAGGGGGGTTGTTGCTTTCTAACCTCCCAATATTAACCGCGCTTGCCTATAGGGCTTTCAGGATCAATTTCATTCAGCATAAATATCACTTGATCTGTAAAACAAATTAGAAACAATAAAAGCCATAAAAATGCAGCCCTGCTCTATTGAGATGTCCCTTCTAGCCATGTGTCAAGACTGAAGACATTAATGATACATGGAGGAGCGAAAATTACCATCTAGGATACGTCCGAACCAGTAAACTGGTAAACAAGCCGGCCGTTAGGAGTGGGGATGATTTGAATCAACAAGGGTGAACAGATATGGATACTCCACGCATTAGTGTTAATAGGAATAGATTATGGAGGGATTTCGTGGAGTGACCTTCAGTGCACTAATTGAAATAGTATTCCGAGTCAGCAGTGGAGTAATCAACTTAAACACAGAATCATAAATCATCATGAATAGCGCTGTCACAACCAAGCCATTAGCCTCGTGTTTTTTCCCCAGCAACCTCATGAAAATATCTGCCACACCGATCTGTAGGTTAATAGGAACAGAAATGGCATTTAGAGTCTATTTGGATCAAATGCACTGTGAGCTTGAAAGTAGAACTTTGCTAATTTGCAGGTAATGTAAATTGATGTAGTAAGGGTTGGAGATAGTTCAGGCAACGAGTCGGCGCAATAACTCAGAGCAAAAAGACCGCGCCAGGTTGCTGAAGCTTTTATCATGGCGCTGCTTTGTGACAGCTTCTTTCTCTTTCCGACAGTGGCGAGATATGCTATCAGGCAGGGATTAGGTAATCATGTTGGCTTACTGTGACCTTTGTCTTTTGCTATTAATTACAGCTGACAAAAACACAATAAACTGTGAGGCTACAGAGTCACACTTGTTCTCTCTGAGGATGTGTAACTAGGTTGATCGTTGCGCAATCCACCACAACAATGGAAGCGTGGACGTGCTACTGTTTGCACCAGATTGTTCACTTTTTCTTTTGCACTTCGTGCCACATTTTCAAGTGTGGACAGAAAGTGCTTTGTCAAAGTTAACAACATCTATATTAATATCAACAAGTGTTCTTGTAGTAAATAGCTTTTTAATTGCAACTAACGGGAATGAATTAGATACTAAACAGTCGCTTAGCGTCAGTAAAACGTCTTTCACACAACAATACCCAGCAAACTTGTCAGAAATGCTGATAAGAGGGCCGATCCTGAGTGCTTACACTGCATTAATCAAATAGCAGCTCTAATTAAAAGCGCTTTAAACAAAGATTTTTTTCTAAATGTTGCTCAGGTATGGCAATAATTTTTGATCAGCCAAGCCTGGAAGACAAATAATTAGAACTGCCACTGCGGCCTGATGAGTGATGTCAGCATCTCAGAGTGACCTTCCCCTGCTAATTAATTTTCATTCCAGGGAAAAAAGAACCCCGTTGTTGCACATTATTAATTGAGTTCATGAAAAGATGCACCTGATTAATTTTTGTTGATAATACTTGTCATTCTGGCTGCCGTTCGTAATCATTTTATGGGTTTTCATCTCAGTGTTTTTCAAAGTTATCGAAGTCATGGTTGCTGGAGATAATTCTGTTGGACTCACTGTATCTCGCTCATATGCTTTTCATTTTGTACTTGTTTTTCTTTCGTTTATAACTTGCACCAAAAAAGAAAAAAGAAACAATAAATGTAATCGCACAAACATCTAAGGAATACCTTAATCATTAATTTATTTTGTAATAACATCTACTCTTAAATATGTCAGTACAACTTGATCAAAACATAGTAAAAAAGAATACTGAAAAATGTCTGATCTATTAAGTAGGATAATCTAAAACTATAAAAGAATGAAGACATTATTGCAAACATAAATCAACTGTTTTCAGTTCTATTGGTACATTTCTTAATTTTATTTTTTTAGGTGGGTAGTTACATTAAAAAAAAAAAAAAAGAAAACCAATGTATTGTAATAAGTACTCTACAATGCCTCAAGGACATTGGACAATAAGTGATGTTATTTATTTTTTCAAGTGTTATTTATTGTCTATTTGCAGTTTTTAATATAATGGTAACAAGCTTATTTCCCTTTTGTTATATCAGTAGAGTTCTCTTCTATCTATGTACTCAAATTTACTCAATTCTACTCTACTCAAGGTAACAAGGTAATTTTCCTTTTGTGGGATAGGTAGAGTTCTACTCTACTCTTACCCACCCAGTGCTACACTTTTAAGTTTTCTTAGTTTTTTTTCCTTTAGGTTTCTTTTTACTCTCAATTACGAACAAACGTCAGAAGTGATGTTGGATCAAATGTCCTAAAGGCACTTTCCTCTGCAGAGGCCAGGAATGCTAACGCTGTGTTTCTTATTGGACTTTGTCTTTGAAAGCCCTTCACCATGGCTAAATTAATAACTTTGCTGTTCAGAAATAACTCAGATTAATTAACAATGTGGAAGTCTTCACTGGACTTCAGAACAGAAGTGGTCCCAAAGAAGTAGTTCATGTTTGGTACATTTTTTTCTATCTTTTTTTCTACAAATCCTTTTGATTCTGATTGTTTTTTAACACTCTTTCTGCAAGTTTGTTTTTTGTATAAAACAAATAGCAAAAGTGAAATACAATTTAAACGTCATTCACGATTGTTTGCAAAAACTAAGCAATACATTTTTAATGGGTAATTTTAACAGCAAACTGTTTGGTCCACACCAAACTCTAATTCCACATTGTCTGTCGTGCATTTGAGAAAACTCGTCCAAACTTTATAGCAAACCAAACAAACTAACCTCAGTTCGCCCCCCCTCAAAAAAAAGTATTTTTTTAGTTGCATTTGAGCGCTGGTGTCAATTATTATTTCACAAATGCAAACACTTTATCCAGCAGGCCAAAGAAACCCGCAGATTGTGAGTATAAGCAAAATGTAACTTTGAGGTAAAACTCAATCTGTTAATCTCCCCCCCCCCAAAAAAAAATCCATAGCTATGCAAAAAAATGCCCTTGTTCTTTGTTCATGCTCTGTATTTCATCAACTAAAACTCAAATTTGTTTTGGATTAGGAATAATTGTGTAATTCAAGCATAGACAGTTGTATTAAAATGAGGATTAAACAAACTCTACGGTTTTACCATGGTAATATATGGAACCGGGAAAGCAGGAAGGTCAAACGTAAGACAGGTGGGAGACCCACTGAAAAAATGCCTCTGGAACAGTTTTGAGCGGCAGGAGCAGCTCTTGGATGGCAAATATGGCGGAGATCAGATACCCAAGGCTCACTGGAGTGTGACACACAGGAGGCTATTAAAGAACAAGGTATAAAAAAGAGCAGCATAGTAGTTTTTATTGACCGAATAAAGAAATGTCCTCCTGTAGCATTTTTTTTTCTCTTAACCCAAGTTATTACTCAACATTCGAACACTATCAGTTTTTATTTGGAGGATTTTTACCTCCATGATACAAGTAGTATCATTGCTAATGTGAGATCCTCTGGCTAATAATGCCTGGGCTATGGCGTCCCAGTACCTTGTGAAGAAGCCACTGGGAGAGGTGAAGGCTCTCAACGCCAGTGGGGCTTCAGAGTTTAGCAGTCTTTGAAAGATAAAGAGGCATTTGAGAAGACTGAGCATGATCTCCTCAAGATAAACAACCCGTTATCAAAATACAAAGACAGTTTTATATCTCTGACCTGTTTCATTTCAGTCCTTAACGTATCCAAAAACTCCAGGATTCCAGCACTGGACTCAAATTCAAAATCACCCTTTTTATAGTGCACTTTTCTGGCTACAGAACACCTCAAAGTGCTTTATACAAAATAAATAAATAATAAATAGTAGGAAAAGTAATAATCAAAATACTTTTCTCCCGACACAAAAATCCCCAAGAAAACAGAGGGAAAAGTCCATCCATCCATCCATTTTCTTGACCGCTTCTTCCCTTTCGGGGTCGCGGGGGTGCCGGAGCCTATCCCGGCTACTGATGGGCGAAGGCGGGGTACACCCTGGACAGGTCGCCAGTCTGTCTCAGGGCCTCAATCACACATCCATACACTCTCACATCCACACCTAGGGGCAGTTTAGAGTCACCAATTAACCTATGAAGCATGTTTTTGGATGGTGGGAGGAAGCCGGAGTCCCCGGTGAAAACCCACGCATGCACGGGGAGAACATGCAAACTCCACACAGAAAAGTCCCAGCCGGGAGTCGAACCGGGGCCTTCTTCAGAGCGCTAACCACTGCGCCAATGTGCAGCCCGAGGGAAAAGTCCATAGATTCAATTTAAAACACAAGGAAAGGTTTAAAAAATAAAACACGGTAGAGCTAACTTAAAAATTAGTTTTGAGCTTTTTGTTAATAACCTCCACAGTGGATGAAGCCCTCACATCCTAAGGTAAGCTAGTCCACAGACGAGGCCACAGTGCTGGAATGTGGCCTCGCCATGGGATTTTTGTTCTGACCTTTGGGGTCACCAGCAGACCTGCACCTGAGGACCAGAGGGAGAGTCATAAAATAAAACTTATTCTGATAAAAATGGAGGTCCAATTCCAGTAATACTTTTATAAACTAATAAAGAATCTTAAAATCGATCCTAAAGCTGACTGGCAGCCAATGCAGAGATTACATAATCGGAGTAATGTGCTCTTTCTTTCTGGTATTGGCTAAAAGGCGTGCAGCTGAGTTTTGAACAAGCGGCAGCCAATTGATAGTAGTTTTCTTAACACTACAAATACGAGGATCGTAATCATCATTTCTAGAGAAGTGTTTATTAAAATGTAAGCACTGGCTCTGGATAGCCAGTATGTTTCTGATTTTTTTTTCCCTTTGGCATTAAAAAAATGCTAACTAGAGCAAAAATAAAAGCTAAAAATAAATAAAAGTCGACTTCTCCCCACTACAGTGACTGCTGACATTTATCCTAAATTTACCCGTCTTTCAGATATGGACTCAAAACAGCAACAGCAACAGGATTTCATCCCTGACACATCACTATGCATGTCCTGTGATGGTCTTCTTCTCTTTAATGTTGTATTCTACACCCTTAATATATACAATTCTTTGTGCCTACAATTAGTATTTGAGTCAAATGACAGGGTTTTTGCACATTTGCAAGCAAGTTTATTTGCACACCTAATGCATGAGGCTCTTAAGCACCGCTCTAAACAACTCAAGTGATCACTTCCAATAAAAAAGTGTGTATGTAAACACAAGCAAATGCACATTTTGGACTCCGCGTTCAAAATTGTCACATTCATGGATAAGCTTGCATGCATAAATTTCTACCATTTTCAATCTCTACATTCAAACCACGCGACTATTGAATGTACATGGAAAGTTAAACCAGAAATTTGACCAATCAAAGACTCAGATTTGGTTGTGGTGTATGGATGGCGTCTTGTTTAATCTGCTGAAATGCCAACCATTTGATAATTAATAATTGTGGTTTGTGCCCGAACTGAGTTACATGACAAGTCTTTCATATATTGGAATGAAAAAGCCTGCAGTAAGATTTGCGAGATTTGCACCGCTTTGACATTTCACACCAAAATTCTTCCAACTGCAGGTGATGGACATGAACTAGTTAACAATAGAAAAAGAAAATAAGAAGAAGCCCCTCCTTTATCATCCAGTGTGAATATGAAAAATATATGCTAAAATCATGTCCTTGAATACTTGTCACATGCCTGGTGTGAACGTGGCTTTAGTGTCCAAGAACTGCAAAAGTGGAAAATTCCCTCAATTCTAATTGTTGCCTTTTGGGGGGCTCTGACTGGGACAGGTAAGTAAACACAAATAATAAAACCACTGCTCTAGTCCTCTAATTGTCACACATTTATTCATATTCTCATGACATAATTTACTGTAAACACAATAAAGTTTCAAGATTTTTTTGTTTACTATATTTTTCTTTCCCACTCATAATATTCATGACATAAGTCATGGACTCCTTTTGGCACACCTCTGCTGTTAGGTTCGTTGCAACCCAACAGCAATGAACTGCACCAGAGTTCATTTACAACTGAACTAATGGGCTTGTTTGGTCTGCACCATAGTTTTGATGAGCTTTTACACCTGCAAACAAGACCAGAAAACAGACCTCAGTCTGACTCCATATACTGCCCTAAGAAAATGACTCAAATCTGGGTTCAGCAAAATGAGGATAACTCAGTACGTGTTTTTCCACGAGATGGATGTCACTTGATTGGTCAGAGTTCGTCTGACTCAACGTTTTTATGACAACTACTGTCACCTGAACATGTATTTGATGATTCCACTCTCACCTTTGGGCATCAGAAGTTTTTAAATAGGTTTGACATCCTTCCATTTTATAACGTTCCCAAAAGATTTGAGTAAAGTATTTTTGCTCAACTTGCAGCTGGACGTTCCTTTCAACTCACAGTAAGTATGTAAGCACATGCTGATACCTGTAAAACTACTTTTAAATTTAACATTTTTAAATTTTGTTGTTCTAACCCAGGGGTCAGCAACCTTTAACAGTAAAAGAGCCATTTGGCCTCGTTTTCTTCTGGTCGAAACCTAGAAGGAGCCCCATAGTCTTACTTTAGCCTTTAAGAAACTTGGATTTTTCATTCATGGCCTTCTTTCTTTAAATAATAAATATAAATTATGTCTATTTTTTGGCACAAACAAAAGCTAAAAAAAGGAACTAGCATCTCTCAAAATGTGATTTTTTTTTTTTTTTACGTTTGACAGAAGCTCCATCCATCCATCCATCCATTTTCTTGACCGCTTCTTCCCTTTCGGGGTCGCGGGGGTGCCGGAGCCTATCCCGGCTACTGAAGGGCGAAGGCGGGGTTCACCCTGGACAGGTCGCCAGTCTGTCACAGGGCCTCAATCACACACCCATTCACTCTCACATTCACACCCAGGGACAATGTAGAGTCACCAATTAACCTATGAAGCATGTTTTTGAATGGTGGGAGGAAGCCGGAGTCCCCGGTGAAAACCCACGCATGCACAGGGAGAACCTGCAAACTCCACACAGAAAGGTCCCAGCCGGGAGTCGAACCGGGGCCTTCTCGCTGTGAGGCGAGAGCGCTAACCACTGCGCCACCGTGCAGCCCTGACAGAAGCTCAAATAACTTATTTTCAAAGTAAAAAAATACTCTGTGTCAAAAAGATTTTCTCAGTGCAGCTTTGGGTAGCTAGTAACCCATATTGTGCAGCATAAGATAATATGTGCTTTTAACTCAAAAGATCAAACTTCTTACCAAAGTTTTGTTTTGCATATTATATCTGTGCATTCTGGAGCCCATCCATCCATCCATCCATCCATCTTCTTCCGCTCATCCGGGTCGCGGGGTCAGCAGTCTAAGCAAAGATGCCCAGACTTCCCTCTCTCCGGCCACTTCCTCCAGCTCCTCTGGGGGCACCCCAAGGCGTTCCCAGGCCAGCCGAGAGACGTAGTCTCTCAAGCGTATCCTGGGTCTTCCCCGGGGCCTCCGTCCAGTGGGACATGCCCGGAACACCTCACCAGGGAGGCGGCCAGGAGGCATACTGATCAGATACCCAAGCCACGTAAACTGGCTCCTTTCGATGAGGAGGAGAAGCGGCTCTACTCCGAGCTCTCTCCGGTCGACCGAGCTTCTCACCCCATCTCTAAGGGAGCGCCCAGCCACTCTCCGGAGAAAACTCATTTCAGCCGCTTGTAGTCGGGATCTCGTTCTTTCGGTCACGACCCAGAGCTCATGACCATAGGTGAGTACTGGAACGAAGATCAACCGGTAAATCAGAAGCTTCACTTTCTGGCTCAGCTCTCTTTTCACCACAACGGACCGGTGAAGCAACTGCAAAATGGCGGACGCCGCTACAATCCGCCTGTCGATCTCACGCTCCGATCTTCCCTCACTCGTGAACAAGACTCCAAGACACTTAAACTCCTCCACTTGAGGCAGGAGCACTCCACCCACCCACCCAGAGAGGGCAAACTACCTTTCTCCGGTCGAGAACCATGGCCTCAGACTTGGCGGTGCTGACCCTCATCCCAGTCGGTTCACACTCATCTGCAAACCGCTCCAATGCATGCTGGAGGTCCTGGCTCGATGAAACCAACAGAACAACATCATCTGCAAAGAGCAGAGATGAAATCCTGTGGTCCCCAAACCAGATCCCCTCCGGCCCCTGACTGCGCCTAAAAATTCTGTCCGTAAAGACTATGAACAGAACCGGTGATAAAGGGCAGCCCTGAACAAGTCTGACTTACTGTCGGCTGTGCGAACCAAGCTCCTGCTCCGGTCATACAGAGACCAGACAGCCCTGAGTAAGACTCCTCAGACCCCATACTCCCAGAGCACCCTTCACAGGACACCACGGGGGACGCAGTCGAATGCCTTCTCCAAATCCACTAAACATATATGGACTGGATGAGCGAAGTCCCACAAACCCTCCAGCACCCTGGAGAGAGTGTAGAGCTGGTCCACTGTTCCACGACCAGGACGGAAACCACACTCACACATTCTGGAGCAATCAATTTATAAATGTAACTAATTTACATTAAATACATGCTAATTAAGCAATCCTTACGTTAAAAATTACTATTTTGTTGTTCTTGTATTTACTTTTTTTGTTATTTTTCTCCTTTTGACCTCAGCAGTCTTACACTGCTGGTTTTGTTATTTTAGTTTGAGGTTGGTCCTTGGTAATCTCAGTTTGTGGGCTTGTTTATTTGTTTTCTTTAGGTAGTTTTGGTTAGGCAGCCATTATCAGGGAGCTGCTGACTCAAACGGTTGACAAGGCTGGGTCAGCAGTCTTCCTGACTTATTTTATGTTTGGCCAAGGAGCAATCATGGAGAGATAGAAGAGCCACATGTGGCTCTCGAACCACAGGTTGCAGACCCCTGTTCTAACCTATTAATCTATTTTTGTTCCATACAAATAACTTAGAAATTGTTCTCAGAACAAAAAGTAAAATTCCCTGAAGAAGCTTTTCTTTCCTGGACAAGCGGCATTTGGCCTCAGACAGTGAACATTTGTACCTGTCAGCAGATGGCTCAGTCAAGCCGGTTTCCTCAGAATCACCTCCACTCTAGCGTATCCCTTGTTTTGCTGAAATTCAGTCGTCCATGTTTTAACAAAAGCGTTACCATCAAGACAAAAAAAGAGGAAGTCAGAATTTTGTTGGTAACATAAATAAAAGTGTCAAAATGTTGTTCTACTTCCTGCAAAAGAGAAGGCAAAGAGCTTTTTTTCAACCATGAAAACCTAAATTTATAGCAGTTCCAGTAAAAAAGAGAAGAGAAAAAAAATTGGCCTGTTTATGAAAAATGATCTGTATGTTTTTAAGGAAATGTGAAGCTTAAAAAAGAAAAGAAAGAGGAAGCTTGATGAGTTGGTACTGTTTATGTAATGTGGGAACACCTTACTGCCAAAAGGCACTTTACAGTCAAACATAAATCTGATATCATCTGAAACCAGGATGGAGAGGGTTGGAGTGTGAAAACATGATAAAAGACATTCTACTTAAGATACACATAAAAAAGGAAAAATGGTGTTGTAAAATCGAGTAGAATATAATTTAATAGGGTAGAAACATATTTTTAATAATACACATTAATAATTGTAATTAATACCAGTTGAATCAAAGCAACTATTGAAAATAAAGAATCTAAGAAAAAAAAGAAAGCTACAAGTGTCGTTGTATGGCCTGCAGGCGCTAACCTTTCCCGCCCTCTCCGCCCATTTTTGACCTACCTTCATTAGGCGAGTGATTACTACATACCCCTCACTCTGCCCTTCAGCCTCTACCACACTGGTCAGAGCTGGGACAAATTAATAAAGAAATTTATTTTATTTATTTTTTCCAAAATGGCGGCTTTCCTGTTGGTTTAATCTCCATAGCAACCATTATAATTTTTTGTCACCTTGGGGTGGCCGACATGTCTGTCGTTTTGAGAATAGTCTGCAAAATTAAAATTTTAGTTTTTATTAGCAACAGAGGTTTTGCTTTATCTTTTTTTTTTTTTAGCTCACCCCGCCCACATTCCTAATATGTTCATAATGTATTTCATAATGTTTCGGTCAGCTTGAGCCTATACAACTGTTTTATTAAATTTTCACCATATTCTAATGAAAAATGTGCGAGTAGCAAGGGAAAGTCCCTTTTGTGAGCTTGCTACTCTAACGCACTTAAAAATCTACAAACTTTATTAAAACCAACGTTTTCTTCCCATTTAGCTTCCCAATGATGCTCGAGGAGTTGGGAGGCGATAGATTAAAATACCTTGGAGGCAGAACATAATAAGTGTAAGATTAGCTTACTGCTAATCATATTCTTTTGAGATGACTCAGCAACAATCTGTAGCTGGGCCTCTTCCCGAGATCAGAGGTCAATGAAGCTGGTTGTGGTTGTAGACTTAAACCATTGGCATGTGTATGAAATGTCATGAAGATCACTTAAACAAAACTTGTTTTTTTTCCAATATTGTGGGAAAAGGGGAAAATCGTAACATTTTCACACCTTGTCACAGTAGGGCTGTCAAGCTGTAGTTCCATCCTATAATCACCATCCCTTCCTTTGGATATCCAGAACATGTGTGTTTTAGCTTTGATATTAGATTTTTCAATAATTCTTTTTGAGCTCCATAAAGAGATTTTGGCCCCATTCATCTTTTTGACAATTTTATTTATTTATGTTTTTTTTTTTTTTTGGAGGGAGGAGTGTCATTCCCTACATCAAAGATTCATTTTCACCAGGTGCGTGCTAATTTTGGTGGATTTCTGAGTATGTAATGGGGTGAGATTTTTGCTCAAAGGCGCAGTGAGAAATAAAAAATTGTTTAAACAATTTGGCCAGAATAACAAAAGTAAAGGTAAATTGCGGATAATTTGACAGAAATATTTGAATTGTAATTTAGTCAACTTTAGGCAGCTCGATGCCAATATATATGAAAGACTCTGCGCCATAAAATTCCAACTGGGCACAAACCGCAATTATTAATATCTCCTTCATGATCAATTTTCAAAAATGTTGACACTTCTGTGAATTAAAGGGATGCCATGCAAATCTGACTCCCTGATTTGTCCAAGTTCAAATTACTTTAAGCTGTAACACGCGTTCAACGGCTGTGAGCTTAGTATGTAGAGCCAGAGAACAGTTGTAGAAACTTGTGAGCTACATATGGACCCAAAATCTGCATTTATACTCAATTACATAAACTTTTCATTGGAAATGGTTACTCGAACAAGTAACCATAGGACCGTGTGAACGTATCATCAGGCATGAGAAGCGTTTATAACCCTAAACTGTTGAGATGACTCAGCTACAAAATACACACAACAAATATTTACATATATATATATATATATATATATATATATATATATATATATATATATATATATAAATTTAAAACAGTTATTTTACAGACATTTAATGTTATGTGCCTAAAAAAAATCCAGTTTCTCTAGTTGCTCTCAAATAATGAAACACCCCAAGTGCATTTCCTTTTCTTTGTTCTCCAGAGCATTGCACTGATACGATTCATATTTTCATTGAAATATCAAGGTTGTTTAAGGAGATGCTCTAAGACAATGAAGTGTTCATCAAACATGTAAATGCATCTGTGCTCCTCATTGTTTTTACCGTTTTACTCCATTCAAGTTTTCTCATTACAGTTTGTTTTTTATTCATCTTTTTTTCTTCAGAGAAAATACCTCTACAGCCACAAAAGTCTGCTGCTGTGTGATAAGCTGCAAATGTAGAGACGCGTCTGAAAACCCATTAAGAATTAATAATGCCAAAAAGGTTCCTGTTAATGAAAATTTGTAATTGATCTGAAGAGTCGTATTTGAAACGCGAGATGCCATTGAGCTGGCATAAATGCAGGCTTTAATGGATACGTCGACAGCGCTGCCTTATTGTTCTTGATAGCAGAAAATGATGTGAACACCGCGCGCTTGTCATTGTTGCAAAACTATTAATACATCTGTAATTATGATGTGCGAAATGTTGATTTTTTTTCCCGCTCTCTCTTTCTCTGTGGTATTTGATATGCTCAGCACAATGAGGAGATGAATTAGGACTAATAAACAGGTCTCATGATTCTGTCTCTAATTGGAGGATCATTATATCTCTTCCAGAGAGATGCCCAGAGCTAAAGCCTTTAACAGCATGATTTCAAACAGGACACAAAGGCCTTAATGAATACTCCTGTGACTTCACAGTATCTCCTCACAAAGGGAAGCCTGAATTCTGTTTTTATCTCTGACAAAGTTTCCTGTAATTGTTAAACTGAGGTGCAGCCCTGATCATTGAAAATCATACTAATTATGGTGGCCTTGCTTTATAACTTTAATAGTTAGGGAAGCATTTGATGAAGTTGCCGTCGGTTTCCATTTACTTTTTCACCAGCCTGCCAGAGGTGAATATCAGAAAGAAATCGGATATTACGGACGACGGAGTTTATTGCTTTGCAAAATTCATGGGTTCGTAGTTACAGAATGCATTACAGGACAATAAGGGGAGAAACATGTAGAGCAAATACACAGCACGCTCACCAAATGTGTTTAAATCTCTCGGTGCCGTTTGTTCCCATCAGTGTAGCTGATGGGGTCATTAGAGAGCCGCTGAGGCTGGGCTCTGCAGCTCTCTCTTCTCTAAATGGCTCTGCAGGATGGTTGAACAACCTTCACATGGTTTTGTGGCCCCACAGCGCTCCACTAACGCTAATGGGTCATAGTGGTGGACATGGGTGACAAAAGAATGACTGTTAACAATGGATAATGCGCAAATAGATGGTTCTCATGCTGTTTTTTTGTCTTTCCATTCCGACATTCATTGTAGTCTGTATAAAGTTTCTATTAATACTGCAATGACCACATCATTTGGGACGCCTCCCTGCAGCACTTAATGCCTTAATCACAACTGTCCTTACTGATGGTTGTGGGCTGTTTGCGTTCCAAAAACATGCTAATCCGTATGGGGCACGCCGGGGATCCACATAAGACCTTTTGGTGAGGCGGTAGAGCCAAAATGTTTGTGCACATTTTTTTTGACAGGCATTCTGCAGCCAACAGGTTGTAGTGAACACTTATGGTGCAATCACACCGTACACAATTTGTGCGGAAGGGGCGTCAAGTTTCAATGTTAAGTCAATGTACAGACCTAATCTGAGGTCTTGGAGCACAACTTGAGCGTTGGGCATGGTTGAGGTGGCGCGTCAACTAATCAGGGACTCAGCTTTGAGCACAAGACGTTTTCAGTGACTCGATCAAAGGGAAGAAATAAGGATTTCCCTATGCAAGGATTTTTGTCTTGAACTTCCATCCCTTTTCTTAACCCACTGGGGCCACAGGGTTAACAGACACTGTCCTGATTACTGTTGGTTGCAGGCAGGAAACACCTTGGACAGGTAGCCAGCCTGTCACATAGCCCATGGAGCCGGAGCTATTAACCCGGCTATGCTAGCCAGCTGCCCAGTAGACAGCGTAGCGAGCTAGAGAATTCCAGTGCCAAGGATCCAGCACAACTAGTGAGTGCTGCTGCCCAGACTCCGGCAAAGCTAGTGTGGTTGCCACACTGGCAGGTGGTCATAGCAGGCGCAATTGCAGCGTGCATGATCAGTCTATGATGTTTTTATTTTCATCGAGACATTAATATAAAGATCCTCCAATTTTATTTTCATTCATCTCCTCTTGGGTTTATCCTCAAACTTAGCCACGGACAGAGGGAAGTAATGTTTAAAATGGGTCTTAAAGAATAAAGCATACCGCACCGGGAGAGACCAATACATATAAACCCAAGATACTCGCTCGACACCATCCAGGTTTTGTGATGTGGCAACAACTGAAGTCCAGAAAAATTTTGGCCAGGGCATCAAGACGTCGAGCAGTAAGTTTGAGGCGTGTCAAAAGAGAGGCGGTAGATGCAAATTTGACACACGAAATGCATTTGGTGTGTATGCACTATTATACAACATGTAAGGGTAAGTTACTGTGAAGTAAGTGAGACGCTGTACGGATTTTTTCTTTTTTCAACCTCCCCAAACCTTGAGTTAGTGCTGTTCAAGTGGTAGTGAGCACACTGCTTGCACATTTTGTGCTTTCGGTCTGACTGAAAGAAATTAAGAAAGTAGACCAACAGAATGTAGTTTATGTGGGCATTCTACAGGGATTTACATATCACCTGCACACCTCGTGTTTGTGGTGTTTGCATTTGCACACCGACTAGAGTGCGATGTGAGGGCCCCACATGACACCATCACTCCTATGTTGTAAGTGACTTACGTAATCCTTACAAATACTTCACGATATAATTACCACGCGCACCACAATCGTACGTCCCTTAAAGTGGCCACTAAAGAAACTGTAAGACACACCTGTGCCCATCTATGGGTGGCCAGAGGCAGAGAGGTCAACCTCTAATTGGAAGATCCCAGATTGAGCTCCAAGCCTGCTCATGTGTCAAAGCGTCTTTGGGCAAGACACTGAACCCCATATTGCTCCTGTTGTTAATCGATTGACACCATCAGTGTGTAAATCTGTAAAGCACTTTTAGCCTTCTAAGATGTTAATAAAGCACTACATAAAGATACACATTTACCTTAAGATGCAGCTGTACCTGTCTACGACACTTGATGGGCCCCAACAACCCAAAAACCTACAGCGTCCATACAGGTCAACCCTTGTACGAGTGCATGTGACTAAGCCATGAGGAGAAGCTCCATTAACACGATCACCTTCCGACAGCTGCAAAAGCAAAAGTGCTGAAATCATCGAAACGACGAGCTGAAGGATCTGAGGGCTTTTGCATATCACACCTCCTCTATGGCTTTAAGGAAAAGGGTGAAAGAGGTCAGCTCAATATGCATATAATTTTGGGGTTACATCTGAAGTTTGGGTTTTAAGCTTCTTGATGAAAGACAGCCATGAATAAATGTAATCTTTTCTCTCACATTTGGTCATTTGCTGAGATCATGGAAAAAAGTCTTGGGATGTGCGCTGGCTGTTAATATTCTTTATTACTGTTCCTTAAGGTTCATTGTCCTCCTGAAACACTCAGTGAATGTGCAATTTCACTGATTTTATATCTACTTCACAAAGTAGAGGTTTTTGATAGATTTATGCCACAAAAGTTAGGTGATTAAAATTTATTGTTGATGTTTTAGACGTTTTTTTAATCACGGATGAATGGAAAAAGTTAAGACTGCACCAGAAAATAACTTATTTGTTGAACAATGAAGAAAACTGAAAAAAGGAAGAGGGCAGACTGTCAAAGGATTGAGCTGCATTCATCTGCTAACCTGTTCAAGGTGCGTCTGGTTGATGTCCTCCTCTTTGGTGGGGAACATATGTCCACAACAGCTGTGCCACCATGAATAGGCAGTGATTGTGTGCGAGCTCGCTGCATTTCTGGGAGCCGCGCCAAGTCTGAGTGGAGCGAACTGTCCCATTTTTGATACGAGTGTTCCACCTGATTTACATGTCTCTTTTTTCCCTCGCAAATGGCGGACATTCATTGCGGCCAAAATTGCACCTGACTTGAAAGATCAAATTTTTCTCAGAACAAAGATGCCGAAGTGGTGATTGTGGTACTTTTCAACGTCTTGTGGGGCATGATTTCAGCAGCTGTGTTACTGCCCCTTCTCAATGACTCACTATTTCAAAGCACCAGCAGCAATTTAGAGGAAGAAACTAGTTAGAGATATGATAAACACCATGTGGTCCGGATGTGTTACACAAAAGTTCAGGCTGTAGCAGCATTTTTATGAAAACTTTGAAAAAAAAGTTGATATTAAACTGAAAAAAAGGAGGTAAGGCCTTCTAATAATAATTTAACATGGATGTGTTGGACTTCAAATAGTAGTTCAGTCTTTTGGTGAGGGACTGATCCATCTGTAATTCTGGTGTCAAATCACTTTTTGACCATTTCTTTGTCATGTAGACCCTTTGAGAATCAGCCTTTTATTCCTTCAAATGGATAATTTCAGATGTCTACAAATTAGCCTTTGGTCAGTCACATTATTCAACGTGTGCCTATCAGGCCAGGTCAAATAGTTTGGTTAGTGTGTCAATGAAAGCTTTTCTGAAATCTTGAAACAAGGGTTCATTTGCAAGTGAACCTGGGTGTGGTTCACTACAGTGTGAATGCAGATGGAATATCCTTAGGCACAAAGAGCAGAAATTTACAAAAAAGGGACACAAGTTCTATGCATTTGGGTTAGGAAACATACTCAGTAGCAGATTAAAGCTAAAGAAGAGTGAATTACATAAACTTTTAACTCTTAAAAATATCCAGATGATTTTTTCCTGTCAGAGATTCTTCCAGACAATACATTGACCCCCAGTGGTTTGATGCTTTAACTATGTAAAATTTCCAATTGTTGGTCTACTGTGTATGAATTTTTCCCACTCAAACTAAGTCTGCGTCACTATCACTGACTGAGAACAGGTCTGTCTCCTTCTGCTCATCCTGGACCGGGTCATGGGGGCAGCAGTCTAAGAGAAGTTTTTTTGAGTCTTTGGTAACTATTATAATGGAAAAGCATCTTTAAAGCTCCTAATAACAATGAATGTTGCTTCTTTGTGGTTGGAGCAGTGTCTGAGCCCATTTGGGATGTGACTGGCTCTGAAGATGACTGAGATGAACATCATTGTTATTAGTTCCAAATTCAGCTTTCTTTTCTCTTACAGTTTTAATGAGATTTAGAGTTGCAACACAAGTACATAGATTTCCCATCTGTTCCTCTGTGTCAAGTATTACACATTTACTACCAGGTATGTCTTTAACCCTAATAGAAAAGTAATTATTGTTTTATCAAACATGATTAGAAAGCAAGATCAGTCTTGAAGGTGATGATAATGTGCAATGATTTCCTCATAGCACCTTGTATATTTTAATCAAATAAGGAAAAATATGCTGAAAAACACAAACATGGAGACACTGAAACAATAATCTCCAAAGCCACTCACCTGAAGTGGACTGGACATCTTGAATACGGTTTAGTCCCCCCACCATCCACAAACTTAAGCTTTTGCAAATTCAAAGCATCCTGCGATATACTGAAATGCCACATAGCCATACCTTTGTTCTAGCGTGGCTGGGATAGGCTCCAGCATCCACACCCCAAAGAGATTAGGCGGAAATAGAAAATGGATGTCAAAAAACGGACATTTATTTTTGGAGTAATATCAGTTGAGTTGCTGGGAAATTGGTCCATATTGAGTGGCTTTTTGAAGAACTGCAAGATTTGGTCCATCCTGGCTGAGGTTAACCTTTAAAACAGTGTGAGACTTAAAAAAAAAAAAAGTTCTTCCAGAGTTTACATCATTGGATTTGCATCAAATAAGGCTTAAACAAATGTGATTGCAAATAAGATTGGTCCAAACAAAGTTCAGTGGGTGTAAAGTGCTACTTCAATTTCTGTTCCATACAGTTTCAATTTCTTTCCCACGTTTTAATGAAAGCTCACATCTTGTTCTTTTTTTAAAATGATGCCCTCCAAGTTAAAGACACTGTCATCAGTCAGGATATTTATGTTCCCTCTCCACAGCGTCCTCTGCTTGTGCGACTTAGACACAGTTTTTCAGGCAGAAACTGTCATGACAGCTTATCATCTTATTGCTGACATATTTAATTCTGGATCAAAGTAACAGACTAACTCCCACTGAAACCATGCTGCTCCCAGGATAATGGATTTATCACAGAAGTCAATGTTATGCAGAAAAGTGAAAAAGAAGAGAAAAAAAAGCATATTTGAAGTAAAACTATAATATTGTTTCAAACACGTTTTTATATTTTAGGTCAAGTACCTAATAAGTTTTGTAGTTAACAACAGAGCTCCAGAGTTTATGTTATTTGTCTTGTGCCGCTTTTCTCCTTCAGAATCTACTGGAATTTTATTGATCATGTCAACGGCTGAAAAGACTGACTATACCTCAGGTGTTAAAGTGTTAAGGTGCATTGTAGTGCAGGAACCTAGCAGTGTTTGCTTTAAACGGTCACTAGTCACAGCATGCCAGTAGTAACGTGTACCACACATGATTATAACATTTCATGTCTGTCCTGTACAAGTTTGACCATATTTCCCCCTCGAACATCCTGTATCCACTCCTAAGGGCAGTTGTGACAAAGGCACATGTGTCAAATTCAAGGCCCGGGGGCCAGATCTGGCCCTCCAGATAATTACATCCGGCCCTCCAATTACATTTTATGAATGAATTGAACTTTATTCATATCCCAGAGGGATAAATTAATCTGTCATGGCACCAGAAAAAGTATATAAAAAAAAAAAAAACTACAACAACTGGCGCTGTTTGAACAGCTGCATGTTTTTGCATCTCCGCTTTTTAGATTGTTTTTGTTCTTGCTGGTTGGAGTTTCTTCAACCCTGCTCACGGTGGGATTACCTTTTGCCACCTCTATTTTTCTTATATATATTAATTTACTGTTTTTGTTGTTTTTTTTTTCTTTACTTTTTTATCAATACTTTTTTTTATGTTATTGTTATTAATGGCCCAATGTTATCTTGCACTTATTTCTAACTTATACAATTTTTAGAAAATATATTTTTATGGAGAGTTAAATATTGAATGTTTAAGGTTTAAGTTGATTAAGTCTGGAATAATATTCCTTCCTTTTTATTATTCATATTTATGTTAAAAAGTTAAGTATTTAAAGTTTAAAATTTTAGTTTTAGTGTGTTCAATGAATGTTTATCCTGTTCGGCCCGCGACCTAAGGTGTATTTTAGATTTTGGCCCCCTGTTCTTTTGAGTTTGACACCCCTGGACTAAAGAATAAAATGAGGCACCTGTAATTATCATCTGGAAAAGGCCAGGGAGCAGGTCCTAAGAGGGTAATCTGAGCGCAAACATCTAAAAGGCAGTAGTTAAATGTTAAAGATCCTTCCTGTGTGGGACGATGTCACGTCTCAAAAAAAACAATAGCTGTCTGCAATATTTGTCTGTCCTATCGCCACCCTCCATCCCACCACCAACAAGGTCAACAGACGAGCTCCAAATGGGATCCCAAAATAACAACCACCAACAACTGACCCACACACACTCCCCCACCCCAGCCCCACCTTCTCTGTTAAACACAATCACACAATCAAAGCCCCGC
>NC_050532.1:5110587-5213353 GCF_002922805.2 Oryzias melastigma | reverse complement strand
GTGCATATGCCGAATCGGCGTGGATCTGCACAGTATGGGGTGAGGTGAAGTACTTACAGAAATATGACTTGACAAGCTTTATCAAATGGGGAAAGATGAAGACGAAACAGCTGCTGGTGCTGTCGTAAGCAATCTGGCCGTGATTGAATAAAAGTGTCAGGAAAAGGGCCGCTTGATGGTCTTTTGTTCTCCCCCATCCAGCTTGATGTTAGTTTGAGCTGTCAGGAGGGAATCACAGCTGGGTGATTTATCAATACTTGGAGTGACCTTGTAGCTGCACTGCTGTGTGTACGCATCAGTGTGCGTGTGAGGGGGAGCAAAAGTGTGTGTTGGTTTTTCCCCAAGTTTGTATCCGTGTGTGGCTTTCAGAGATTAAAAAAAAAAAAAAACGGAAGAAGTTGGAATATTTTGAAAACAGTTGGCACTAATAGACAAAGACTTGGCCTGACTTGGAACAAAACTCCGTCTTCTGTTAAACACAGCAAGTAGATTGTTCTGCCAACACCATAACGGTATTTTTCCCAACATCAGAGCACTCAAAGCATCAGCAGCACACGTTGGAGGGAGGATAAAGTCTCTTTGAACTCTGTTTGCTTTTGAATTTGCTCCCTTTTTGACTTATTTTTGCCTAACCTGTCCGCGCCCCCCCTCCCCACCACCACCACACAATACTTTCTTTGAGATGTGCTTGGACAGCCGGTTTTCACAGCAGCCATTGACTGTCTCTGTTGTGATTAAGCAGATGTTTTATTGCGGACTGGAACAGTCATTACTGCCATAAACCCATCTGTGGAATTGCTTTTTATGCAAATTTACAAAGCATCTGCATAAATAAAGTTCTAATTAATACCTTTTTGCAAACCTCTGCGCTCTTTGATTCCTAAGTGTTCTTAATTGTGTACAAGCAGGTAGAAAGTACAAATCGATGCTTGCAGCTCTGAGGTTTTGCTCTTTATTTGTGTTTTCATGATTCCTTTGGCAGCTTTAAAAAAAAAAAAAAAAATTACAGATTAATGGGTTTTTCAAAATACACTGCTGAACGGTTATTTAAAAATGCACAGTGCATTTCAATTTGTACTATCAAACAGTATTGACGCTAAAAAAAATTAAAAATATGAGTTCAAAGTATTTCGATCAAGGGTTACATTCACGTGGAGTTGCAGGAAGAAGCAATTCTCAGCTCCTGGTGTAGGTTACAAGGGAAATAAAACAAAATCTGCTGCTGCCGGTTGATTGAGAACTACTGAAGAGTAAAGTTTCCCCGAGAACATTAGGGCTGCTTTATAGATCCCTTTGTTGTGAAGGTGCCAATGGAAGCTCATTAATTTCCCCTGGTTCTAAATGGGGAGTGCTGAACATGTGGCAAGAGTTGTCTTGGTGAGCTGCACTTTTGTGGCTAATGCTTTACTAGTTGATTGTAAAAGGGTCCCTTTGCTAAGTAATCATGTGGATTTTATTGTTTTTACATTGTCATGCCTGATTTGGTTTGTAGAATTATTCAGATTTTGTTGAAATTTGTTGGATTTTGACCATTAACGATGTGAATTACTAAATTTGTCTGTTTATAACTCTAATCCATGACAGTCATTTTAATGTTTTTGTTACTTTTAATTTATTATTACATTTTCTACATACACAAAATAACCATTTCTCTGAAATATTGTTCACAAATCTGTCTAAATATATGATAATCCGTCTCACCTCACAGGTGTGCCATATCGAGACCTTGATTAGACACCATGATTATTGCACAGGTGTGCCTTATGGCCACAATAAAAGGCCACTCTGAAACATATTGCTTTAGTAATACTGGAGGGTCCGGGGACTCAAAAACAATCAGTATCTAGTGTGACCACCATTTGCCTCGTGCAGTAAGGAGAAGTGCTCACTATCACAGATTTGTGAACAATATTTGAGAGAAATGTTTATGTTGTGTGAAAGTGTTTCAGATCTATGAGTTCATCTCATGACAAATGGGAGCAAAAAGTTTACATTTTTGTTCAGTGTACTTCACTATCAACAGTTTTATTAGCCCAAATCTGGAAAAGTTAAAATTAATCTTTTTTTTCGTTTTAATTTGTTTAAAACAAATACATTGATATAATCATAAGACCCAATGCTTAATATAGCAGGGAGAAAATTAACCAACTAGTTTAATTAAGTGATATTAGGTCTTTAAGATGATTAGGGATTTCTTGCAGAGTTTTGAATGTATTAATAAACATAGGCTCTTCAATCTATTAAAAGTGCATAAAAAGATAGTGAATTACTTAAGAGCAAAGTATTCCCCAGTCTCAAAATACAAAGTTTGCACATTTTGTGATGCACAGTAGAATATACAATGAAAAGGTTTCAAGAAGTTTCTTTTTTTTTTTTTTTTTTTTTTTTTAAACACGGGATATGACGTCACTGATTTCATGAAGTGAAAATCTAATAAATACGAGCATTTTATGGCGTCTATGACTCCACTGTGATTTGATGATGAAAATGTGGACGTTTATCAAAAAATTACATTTAAACATTTTTTTTTTACAAAAAACATTCAAAAGCAATGCATTGTGGTCTATATTTGCCTATGTAGTAATACTCAACTTTCTCTATCAGGCATCACACAATGAACTGCATCAAGCTGTAATGTTTCACAGTTTAGACCTGTTTGTTTTAATGTTCTGAGATGAAAAAAAATATTAGTTTATGGAATATGAAAGACTTAGAGTTAGATTAACTCTGATCCGTACTAAAAAAAATAAAACAAAATTAAAAAAAAGGCATAAAATTACTCATGCATGCAAAAAAAGCTTGCATACACTGTTTAGAGTTTGCGGGTAATCAACTAAGACTGCTCACAAAGTGGATAAACCCCATGGTGGATTTTGTTCAGCACTGTGCAAAATCTACTTTTACTCTTATTTATTAAAAACAAAAAAAAATCTTGTAAATTGTGTTGCATTAAGAATATGCATGTAAAAGCATCCTTATCCAAGTAGATGTAGGAGCTTTCTGCAACAACATATCAAGTGCTAATGCATTATTATTATTATTCAAAGTACTACACAATGTTTTACTTCAAATGAGCATAAACGCATAAGTAGGACTTAAACAAAACCTGTAGGTACTTTGGTTTGAAAGAAATGAGATGCAGAAGAATGACGCAAAGAAACAGCCCCCACATGCAAACATACTGTTGTTTGTGCTTCTCTCTCATCAGCTATTGAGATGTAGCAACTTTTAGCATAATGAATTTAGCAGGGATGCCTTCTCCACACAGCCCATCAGGCCTGCCATCCACCAGATTAAATTACGTCCGCGAGCATTAAAGCATTGATGCTGTATTTGGGCAGCCGGCATGCATCCATTTGCAAAATTCTATATAACAAAATTAAAAACATGGACACCTATGGAAAAATGCCTTGGCACTCGCACTTAAAGCCAGCCTTTCCAAACAGACTGCTGACTGATGCATTTCTAATCATTTCTGTGATCAATGTTAGTCACCGCGCAATGAGATTAATCAGCCATATGCAAAGCTGGGATCACCTTGAACAAGGCAAAAGCACGGGAAGAAAAAACAGAGAGAGAGAGAGAGAGAGAAAACAGGCACTGAAAGAAAGTGTCTTTCCATTATGTGTGATGAGCGCACCATACGGAATCAAACCCGAACACCTGCATTATTCACATTTTTCATGTTGCGTGTTGCATCGGTACACGGTTCCCTCAGCTGTGCTTTGGCATGTTAGCGCGGCCATCTCGCCACTGAATAGCGGCCTGATTATTCCGATTTGAAGGGAATATTCAAACAAGGCCAATAATGCATTCTTCCATACGATTCTCCTGAGCTGGGACAGCTGCTCAGCAGCTTTCAGTGTCATGTTCGGAAAGGGACACATCTCTGCCTTCAGCTAATAAGCCCGTTTAAAAGAGCAGGGAGAGAAAAGAGAAAAATGCAGGTGGAGAGGAAAGCAACTGATGGTCAACGCCAAAGAATTAAGTTATTTTTAAACAAAATGTTAAAAAAAAAAAAAAAAAAAAAAAAAACGCTGTTTTCTAGGATATAGTTTCTGCAGAGCAGCAATAAAATTGTGTCTTAGAAATGTTCACGGGACTTTTGCTGTGGAGCAATCCCGCCCCTCTTCCCCTCTCATTGCTGAGAGCGGGCAGCAGAGAACTCGTGGCTTGCTTAGAATATTTTCTACGTCACAAATACACTCTTTTTCAAACCTTTTTTTGTGTCTGCTTCTGATTCTCAACAATTTGAATAAAGTCATACTCTTAGGTGCAATTTTAAGCTTAATTTTCTTTGTATATGTCCTCCATCATCACTAAAATACTAAAAACTTCAAAAACTTAATAGGTTTTTAAATGTTTTCCAAGATCTTTCAAGAAATCCCTTTTTTTTCCTAACACAATTTTTTTTTCTAACTCTATAAACAAAAATTCGCAACAAAAGATTACATACATTTTATATGAGACTACTAAATGGTAAATATCTGAGCCCTACTAATGCAACACACATCTACCAGTTGCAAACTTTAATAAGGTGGCTGCCAAACTTTATATCACAGTTTAAACATTATCTTTTGAGAAGTGGGCTGTAATTTTAAGCATGAGAAGTGCAAATACCTTTTAGTGGGTTTCTTGGGACATTTTAGGGACCATTTTAGGGACTTTTATTAAAACAGTGGTTACTGTTTTAATGAATAGAATGAACTATGAAAGAAAAAAACTGAACACTAATCTGGAAGAAAATAAAAAGTTCACAAGAGATTTGATGTGACAGAGAGCAACTGAAAACTGGAGTACATGAAGATAATTGAATGCATGGAAATACCTTAAACAACAATAAAGATGGTTGGCCAACCAGAACACAACTGAAGAAAAAGGGGCAAACCCGCTGGAAATATCAGTCGTAAACCATTTAATGAGACCCTGCACATTATTTTCTGTGGGCGACAGATCATAGTAAACACTTCAACAATGCGTAAGGGTATGTGAGGATAAAATAGGTGAGACACCAGCATGTTGAATGGGTGTGTTTTTTAATGGGTGTGTTTGAGATCATGCAGGCAGACGCAACCCAGAACACCTGGATTGCAGTGCATGTTGGGTAGTTTTTGCTCCGACGTCACATGTCAAACATCATAAAAATATTGCGAAGAGGGGTGCTAGGGACCTATCTGGAAATCTGGCACTGCGTTGACTGCAACCTGACGGCTTGATGACTACACAACAAAGCATTGTGGGAAACAGTGTCCTGACAGTTCTTGTAGTTAAATGGGATCCTGATCAGAAATGACTAAATAAATATGCTAAATGCAAAATTAGCCTAAAAAAAAAAAAAAAAAAAAACAACTTAGGTTAGCCAAAACAGCTAGCATGTTGCTGAAAAAATAGCTAAACTTCAAAATAAGCTAAGACGGAAAAAAGCCTAAACAGCTAGCATGTACTTATTAGCCTAACTCAGAAAAAGCCTAAATTAGACAACATAGCTAGCTACGGATTAGCCAAATTCCAAAATAGCATAAAAAATTCCGAGTAAATGCCAAAATAACCCAAAAAAAGCTAGCAGAATGCCAATTTTTAAAACGTAACTTTTTAACATATTTATGAATAATAAAAGGCAGGAATATTATTCCAGAATAAATTAACTTAAACCTTAAATAACTTTCATTATTTTATTCTCCATAAAAATATATTTTGTAAGAATTATGCAAGTTAGAAATAAGCTCCAGAAAACATCGGACCATTAAGGCAATAAAATAAAATGATCTGGAGGGCCGGATATAAATACCCGGCGGGCCGGATCCGGCCCCTGGGCCTTGACTTTGACACATGCTATAGGCACTTACAGTACGTATAAACTGCATACCTCTTTACAATCCTCCACAGACCCAGACAACACAGAGACCTGCAAACCCAAAGGGTCAAGGATGCATGTAACAACAGCTTAATTTGAACACATGATGTGGGGAGCAAATGAAAACTAGAAGTCAAAGAGGGAAGTAGCTCGAATGAAGGTAAAAACAAGAAAAAAATACAAACTTTTTACTCAAGTGAACAGAAGACAAAATTAATATAAACAGCTTTAATTTGTCTGAAAATGTGTTTACCAAATAAAAAAAACGCAATTGTAATAATTATCGTGAAACTTTATGATCATCATTTGAAAAACGGTGCAAGCCTTACATTGAGGGTGATCTCTGGAGGGGCACAAAGCCTGACTCTGTAAGTGAGATTCCCACACTGTAACTGTCAGTGAGGGTTTGTCACTTTGCAGTCATCAAAATTTAACAGATTACAACCAGGTCAATTCCCACAAACCCGCCCAGCGGCCTGATAAAACTTTAATGACAAGAATTTGTCCGCTGTATCAGACAGAGGGAATTACTGCGGATCAGAGTCTCTTTGTTCGCCTCGCTTTGGCCTCACGCTGATCTGAAGGTGGAGAGTGGTTCTGCCGGGCCTCTGCCTTGTAAAGTTTCAGTCGCTGGATGAATTCTTTCAGCCCGAAGCCCCCCCTTCTCTACCATCCTGCCCTTCCTCCTGCCCTCCACCCCAACTCTCCAGAACAACGGAGAGGTTGTCCGTCCAAGGGCGCACCTGTAAGGTGCAGACCCTCGCCAGGCTTACCTCAGTGGCCTCTCTGCTGCTGTACTCAAAAGGCAATTATTCCCCTCAGAAGATAGAGCACTGTCAACTTCAAACAGAGGACATTCTTTTGGCAGATTAGACTAAAATTATGTTTTATTATTTGGGCCCTGGAGGATGAATTGCTCCCTCTTTGGCCGTCTTTGTGCTGAAATCTAAGACAGTTAAATGGCAGAGGTATGTTTGGAGTCGGGGTAATACTCCGGCGTCTTTATGAAAGGGCAACACAAGGGATCAGATTAGAGGCTGAACAGCGAGAGCCTTTCAGGGCGGCCCTGCTAGCATCTCCGTCCTCTTGCCCATGCTTTCGGAGAGGTTAAATGAAACGGCCGTAATAAATGTTTGGGTCTGCTTGATGCGCCGCGGCTGGCCATCAAACGAAAAACACAGCGGAGAAACGGCACGGTGGAAGATCACAGAAAAGGAACAAATGGAGGGCGGCGGAACTATGTCAGCACATTACCAACATTAGAAACACGCTTGTTTTCACTTAAACCTCAATTAAACTGGTAGCTCCGAAAACAATTATATTGATGAATGCTTTCTAACTTACTGTAATTAAATTATTCCATTTAATTAACAAATTATATTGAATTTCTCCCCAGAGGACGGCATCCGCTTCATCCGCTGTTCCACAAACAGGAGCACTTTGCATGCTTTGGAAATGATTGCTAATGCTAAACGAAACTGTGTCAGATCAGATAAATGCGGCGCCGAGTCAACAAGACGAGCTTGTAACGCAGCCAAACATGAGACAAAACAATAAAGTCAAAGGAGGGGAGGGGAAAAAAAAAACATATTGATTGTATTTATTCAAGGGCACGCTTTGTAAATCTGACATCAAGTGAATTAAAATGCTAAGAGCCTGCTTGATGTTTTTTCTTTTTTTTTTAAACAGAGAATCATAGAAAATATGCACTAAGCAGGTTTGAGATCAAATTGCCCTTGAGGGGTCTGCGCATGCAGCACATCTTTGGTGGAAATAATGAGCCTTTTCAGAACGTGTCATCAAAAATCCTGGTTAAAATAACAACTCTTAAGTGGCGACACGAGCTAAGATCTACACTTTCTTCTGGTAAAAGGGTAAAAGTTACAAAAGTGAACGTTTTACTTCACCGTTTCACAGCAGAATGGATGTTGAAACCCAGAGAGGCTCAACTGTAGTTGACCATTGCCCTCTGCTGGGAATGTCAGGCGGCTGCGTGGAAATGCCACCGGACCGAGATTTATAAGCATGTTTTGTGCTGTAAACTTTACTCCAAAGCTCATTTATTATTAACAAAAATAAGACATAAAGGGTAATATTTTATAGTATTAACAAAGCACTAATAATTTACTTTTGTAAACCCTCTACAGTCCACCCAAAGAGTCTTAACAGTGTGAAGTTAACAAATTGGAGTTAAAAGAACATGGAACTACAACACAGATTTTTTTCCTGTGTGCATCTGAAGGTTTTTATGAAGGTACTCATGGACTGACTAAGGATCACTTGTTTAACCCTACAAAGCCCACTACATCAAAGAATTAGCATCATTTTTTTTTTTAAATTAGGGTTTTGAAACACTACTAAATCCACAAAAGCAATATTTTTTTTTTTAATTTAAATGTATTTATTTTTTTAAATACAATATCGACCGATGGTTAAATCAACGCAAATAGTTTAATCCAGATATGTCCACAGTGTTTTTTATTAAAGGTTGCCCTCAAAACCGGAAGTTGAAGGCAGAAGCACTGACTGTGCCGTAAGGCAGACTTTCATGAACCTATGAATGAATGAATGAATGTAATGGTTTATTTCAAGCAATCAGGAATAATACATGAAAAATAAAACACATTGAATGACATCTAGATCACTTGAAAGGGAGTGGGAGGAAGCAAACTTACATATTCCCACCCCGGCTCGACCATACCATTTTCTCTACATGAATTATCAGTATTATCAGTTCAGGAATTATTATATCAAATATTAATACCCTACAATAACAGAGATAACAAGTTATGTTAAGTTAAGTTAAGTTAAGTTAAGTTACCTAGAAACAAGTGAAGACTAAAATCTGACAAATGTATATATATTAAAAAACAAATCTCTGTGATTTAGATACTCTTTTTAGATCATTTTAGGCCTTCACTGAAGGATTTGCAGGCCCTGACGGTACGCCACTGCAACGATATTATTTTAAGCTGCAAAAATATCATGGGTTCAGCAATAAATACCCTCTCTCTGAAATTTGACCCACACATTTTAAACATGCCGTAACCGTTTATAAAGAATTTATTATCAACAAATTTGGTATTCTTTTGATGGAGCGAGAAGTGATAAAAAAATAAATAAAAAAATAAAAAATAAAAATAATAAAAAAAACTAATAACAGATGAGTTATTCACTCCACAAGGTTTTAAAAATTAGCCAAAACTTTTCCCTCCAAAAATGTTTTTGAGCTTTTATGGAGGCAGCCATTTTGAAATGAGCAGGAAAAGCCCTTCTACTGCCCCTAGTGGAATGATGATGAACTACAGGGCAGAATACATGGATTAAGTTAAATAAAATTGTTTAAGGAAAGTTTTGATTGGAATAATAAGACAGGAGTCTCAGAAATGAATCAAATATGAAACAACTAGCTATATAGAGTTAAATTTAACAACAATACACTTTTTTAGTGGAAATGAAGGTAAATTTAATCTGAAAATAAATTTGAAATCATCAAGAATGTTTATATTTAAGGTGAAAGCCTCCATAGACTGGCTGCTATTGACTATGCCATGCTATACCAGAAGATAACATTTAAAAATGTGAATTTAAGTACGGTCCTGTCCTTCCCTGTTTGGTCATTTAAGACTATTTGAAAGAAGAGTATATGAAATACTGCAAAAACATACCTGTCAGGAACAGGCAGACAGCTGGATCCAGGTTTATTCAGCACAGACAGGGCAACAGGCGTGATGCACAGCTAAAAGTCCACAACACTAAATCAGGGTCAGGCAGGCAGGGGTCAAGCACCAGCATGAGGGCATCAGGGGAAAACCAGAGTGGTCAGGATCCAGGCGAGGGTCAGGCACGGCAAGGGGTATATCACAGGCTGAGGCAGAACGGTGGTCAAAGACAGGCTGGGGTCGAGGCAGGCTTAAACAGGACCAGGACTGAAGGATATAACGCTCAGAATTGCAGGAGTAAACCAGAACAAGACTTCGCACCTGAGCACAGCCTGTAGCCTCCTTATAAATGTTTGTGGTGATTGTTGAATGAGGGACAGCTGGTGAGGTCTGGGAACAGCAGGCAGAGGCTTATGGGAAATGGAGTGAAGATGAGGCTCAGGAGAGATTAGAATTCAAGCGATGGCTCCCTCTGGTGGTCAGAGGGAAAAACAGACTGATTCATGACAATACCACACAAGCGCTCTAACACTGTTTCTGTTCAAACACTAACTGTACTTTTTCACACTGGACAAGCAGGAAGGGGCTTCTTCTTCTTTTTGTTTCTACTGTTTACTAGAGCATGTTTGAAGAGGTACAAATCTCACAATCTTGCTCCAGCATATTTCTTTCTTAGCTACGATATACAGTATGAAAGACTTGGTATCATATAATTCTGGTTGGGCACAAACCGTGACTAATTTATTTCT
This sequence comes from Oryzias melastigma, assembly GCF_002922805.2. NCBI lineage: Eukaryota > Metazoa > Chordata > Actinopteri > Beloniformes > Adrianichthyidae > Oryzias > Oryzias melastigma. The sequence continues at coordinate 5,203,088 of NC_050532.1, read as the reverse complement.
CTTCCATGATTGATTTCCAACTGGTTGGCGCTTCTGTGAGTGAAAGGAACGTCATCCATACATCACTACCAATTAACTTTCAACTTGGGTTTAATTTTGAGAGTTTTGAACGCAGAAAGTCTCTATGTTCATTTTCATTGACTTTACATTGGAATTGGTCTCTAGAATGTGTGTTGTCGAGGGAGGTGTGAACGTGGCCAACAGTTGTTGTTTCACAAAAATACTTTGAAGGGATTCAAAATGTTCGTTTACGTGACAATATGTCGAACCAAAAGCCTCTTGTGTGGGTCAACCAGCTGCGATCCAAAATAAATATGAAACAAACGTCCAAAGACGGCCCTACCTTTTGACTGTAAACACAACACAATTAAATCCTGTTCAGTCAAGCCTGCAGCGGCTGCACGAGCTACATTTCACTGAGAGGACAAGAGCCGCCTGAAGGAACATGTGGATGGGAGTGGCTGTGGCCTATAAATGTCATATTGAGAAAGCCCCCCCACCACCCATCCTTTCAAAACACACACATACATGCATATAGTGTATAATGAAACGCAGCTATAACACAGCTGCTACTGTGTAGGAAACGGGGAATGAATGTTTGGATCTCTAACTGTTCCAAAACCAAAAAACCTTGATGTTCCTTCCAAAAAACAAGAATCAATAACAGGTCTGGCAACAAACAAAGAAATATATTAGTGAGCACATCCTCCTCCATCTGCAGCTCCATCAGCTGCAGGCAAAATCTAATTGCTGAACATAAAAAGGAAACTATTTTGTGACCCACTTTGATTCCCCCCCATCACACACACACAGTGAGTTTACTGAATCTGAAAGAGACTTATAGCAGCTTCAGGAATGTTGAGACAGCTGTGTGCGTGGCGTTTGAAACATGCCACAGCAGGGTCCTGTGGATGATCTAAGTGCAGTTTGTCAAACTTCACACTTCTTGTATAATTTTCTGTGGATGAGCACGGAAACCACGCAGCAGTTTCCCAATCGGACAAACGGAGAAGGATTGGTGTTTGACACCTGCTCTGCCCCCAAACTAAAGTGTGTTTGACTTTTACCGCGTAAGTATTAGTGAAGTGACTTCTGCTTCAATGGCTGCTGCTGTGGGGAGTCACATCTGGGCTGCTCCAGGTCAGAACCCCCGCGCCACCGGCACTTACCAGTACTGGAGAGGATAAACACAATGCCATCCGAGAAATTTCATGTTTTCATCGTGATCACCTGGAAAGTAACTGATTTTTGTTTTTTTAATTGAAAATAGAGTTTCAAAATAAAAGCATGGTGTTTTAACGTAAAAATAAAGAAAGTTTTAATACTGATATCTTAGGTTTACCTCCAAATGCTCTGATGGTGTTGGAGAAGGATGTTTACATTTCTGACTTGTATTTCAGAACAGCCTGTTGGCTCGAACCTTTCAGATTGGCTTTTATAACAAAATTGCATATTGATCATTATTTTCCCTCATTTTTTTTTTTAAATAAATTTGGTCTCCTGACATGTAGATGTAATATTTCAGGTTTTTATATTTCTGTTCATGCTCAAAGTTAAAAGATGTGTGAGTGTGTATTTATGCTTTGAAGAACTTGATGTTTTTTCAAATGTATGTTTTAAAGCTTTTAAAAAAAAGTAATTTTAGGCTTTTATCTTCTTGTTTTTTCCTGTGTTTCTTTTTTTTACTTTTTATTGAACCAAGAAATTATCCAAACCGTGACACAATTAAACACGACAATTGGTGTTATTTTGCCTTTTTTTGAATACAACTTTGGTTGTAAAGTGACACATTTTTATAAACTGGGTGTATGTAAATAAATTCTAGACCATAGGTTAGATGTGTTGTTTATTACGTCATTTTGTAATTGTTCTCTGGATTACTACTTTTACTCTTACTTAAGTAAGATCATTAGATTTAATTTTTTTTTGCCACTTTGCCCACCTCTAATATTTGGTGATTTTAAAAAACGGCACGCTAAATTAGTTGTAAAATAAGTCCCAATCATCACCTCACCCCACCGTGTTTAGCACCTAACAAGATTATCGTACAATAATTTGATTTTATTAACCTAGATTTCATTCATTCAAATGCTATTTTAAAACTTTATTGATATAAAATGTATTATCATCATTTGGAAATGTTTTTTATAGACACAGAAACAAAGTGTGTCTCATAACTCTGTTCCAGTATGTGAAGGTTCCTATGTGAAAATGTGAGTTTTGACCACGATTGAATCTGATCCGACTCGCCTTCATCCTCAGTCATAGCTCCATCCTAGTCTGTTACATACAAAATGCAACTTTATTAACCTTCATGCCTCCATTCATATCAATATACATGTTTATGCTTGCACTTATTTTAATTTCACAGCTCCATCCATATGAAAAATACAGAGAAAAAGGCAAAAACACTGACTTGATACTTAAACAACTTTTTGAAAAAAAAAAAAAAAAAAGCTGAAAAGAAAAACACTTTTTTAGGATTTGAAAAATATCATTTATCTTTTACAGATGTGGAATTCCATGACTCCCTTTTTGAAGAAATGCTGAGCAATATCACAATTAGTAACGGCAAGAATGAAAAGATCTGAATATATTTACACTACACTCACTTTACATAAATACAGAAACAACGATTACCGTACGGAATATCAGCAAACTTGAAACATAGGCATTGGCTTCACTACTTAAACTTTCAAAAAACCAGTAAAAATTAACCGCAGATGTTACACACAAAAAAAAGTCAAATATTGAACAAAGTCAGAGGAGGTTTAAGGTCAGTAACAAATGTGCCGATTCCTGAACAAGGATCCTGATTTTCTTCCACGTCGTGTTAAGCTAACCTGCTAAAGCTGACACACCCAGAGGCCTTCGTCGGATTCCCCGTAAATGAGGTGACTTATTGCAAGCAAAGGAACAATGTCAAGCGAAACAAGCATGAAGGGAGGATTTGTGGCGTTTGGACATAATGGTATAAGGCTCAGTGCGAAAAAAAAAGAAAAAAAAAAACAATGTTCGAGGTCCCACTTGCATATTTTAGTCTGTGCTTTTCTTTATTTTTATGTCCGAAATTCACTATTTTTTTTTATTGTTGTTTCAAATGCAGGATTTGACATGTTGGAATCAAAACTCTGCACAGAGCAGGCGATATTACAAGTTTGTGATATGAGGCACTATTCATTTATTATTGCATAACTTTGACCCTGGTTACCATAACAAAATTATGCTTTAAACAATGACCAAAAAAAACAAGGAAAGTTGCGGTAGGGAAATACAATCCACCCTGTCCTGTGGAGACGCCACCTTCAAGTCTAATTGAATTTGTCGTTAACCTGTTTTTTTTTTTTTTTTAAGGCAAGCATGCATCATATACTGAATACAGAAGTACACGTGCTGCTGATATGTGCTTGGTTTGTGAAAAAATACTTGTGTGGATAGAACAAAAACACACTGGGGATCGATCACCTTTCAATGTGTAGAAATTATTATTTTTTGATTATAGCAAACACTGATTTAGCCTCAAACAAAAAAAGATCTAAAAAAATGCAAAAAAGATGGAAAAAAATCCATGTTAATTTATAGGAATAAACATTTAGCCCCTTTTTTACTGTTTATCAAATTAGATAAATTACAGTCTCTGAAAAGACTTTACACGTATAAATTGTGATTCCTGCATCTGCTAATCAAAAGCCCTATTTTTCCAATGTATTTACAGGTTGTAGAACTTTTTCTTTAATAGCTTTTAATCTCCACTATCACATATATTACAACAAAAAGATCATTTTTCAAAATTTTTTTGTACAGAAAAGAGAATTATAAGCAACCATCGAGTGCGACTCGATCAAAACACGTCTTAATACATTAAATGGATGATAAAAGGATGATTATTTGCTAATAAATTGACATCTAAAATAAAATTATCTGGAAAAATACATAAACAAACAAACAAACAAGAAGGTGCTGATATGCTTTTACCAAAATGATAATACAACCGGTTGTAATGAAAGGAAATCCATAAATAGTGAGAACATCCTTCTGAAGAGAATGATGTGCGGACCTCCTTGGATTTGGCTGATCTTAACTGTCAAAAGCATGCTTGTGTGTGTCTGTACGTGTGTGTGTGTATTAGTGTATACGGATTTCAAGGTACCATAATCAAAGTGTTCCTTTTTGCTGGCTTCTGTCCAATCTATGCATTTGGCAGAGCGTTCAAAAATGGTTGGTTGGCCTGATCCTTTCTGTCTGAAGCTTTTATGAAGCTGAAAGAGCACCAGAAACACCCGCATAAATGTCTGTAATGAGGACTATAAAAACACACTTTGAGTCTAATTCCCTGATTAACACCAAGCAATCTTCTGAATATTACACAGGATAGATGTGGAACTTGGTACACACTTGTGTTTTATTAATATTTGCGTATCTAAGTGTTTTATTTTAACATATGTTTTTGATCAGATTGTAATCAGTAGATGTTGGGATTTGTGTGAGGAGGTGTTTTTCTTTGTATTTGACAAACAAGAACATGTGTGAAAGTGTGAAGGGAACCACATCAGAGGGGGACAGAGATGGGACTGTATATGAGAACTGGACCGAGTGAGTGTGACATCACTCAGCGATTCCAACAAAATGAAGTCAAGTCAGTCGCCATGTTGGAACCAGAAATCGTCAGAAAGGCTAAAATGTCCCCAAGCAGAGACCCACATGTAAGTTTTTTAGTAAATTTGGCAGATTGTCGCATTTGCATTATAACGTACTATGCTGGAGGTTTTAAAATAGAGTTAAAAGTTTACAGCAACCGGACAATTTTTCTCTAAAAGTCACATGGTGGCATTCCAGTGACAGGAGGGGATGACACCATCACAAAATCGAGCAACTGGGCGGCTACAGCAGCTCTGATTGGATGATGCATAAATGTCCCTGGAGACAGCCGTCCGTATCATTGCCACCGGCTGCCGGCCAATCAGTACCCCAGGGGAATTCTGGACGCTTGACGGCCACGTCTATATTCATGACCACGATGTTCAAAAAAATTGGGCGGCGGCCTGAAATCTTGAAGATTCTGCCGATGCGGCGTGACCGTAGCATAAGCTGTGATTGGTCCAAGATGGTCTAAGTCACCATTTCTATGGCAACCACTTTCACCAATCAGGAGTGAAAGGCCACACCCCCGACCACTTGAAGGCAGACTTGTGAGAATCAGTCAACTAAATGTTTTGATTGAGGCCTCTGATTGAAAAAATAGGATTAGCAAGAACTGGTTTTAGCTGGAGTGGGATATGGCCAGAACACCTCCACAAGGAGGCGTCCAGGAGGCATCTGGACCACCCGAGTCACCTGGCTCCTCTCAATGAGGAGGAGAAGAGGCTCTACTTCGAGCTCTCTCCGGGTGACCAAGCTTCTCATTCTATCTCTAAAGGAGCGGTCAGCCAACCTAATTTTAGCCGTTAGTAATGAGGGCCTCGTTCTTTCGGTCACGACCCAGATCTTATGACTATGGGTGAGTACTGGAATGAAAATCAACCGGTAAATTGAGAGCTTTTATTTCTGGCTCAGCTCTCTCTTCACCACAACATAACAGTAGTCCAATCCACCTGCCAATCTCATACTCTTCCCTCACTCATGACCAAACCCCAAGATACTTGAACTCCTCCACTTGGGGCAGGAGGACTCCACCCATCCAGAGAGGCCAAACTACATCTCAAGAACCATAGCCTCAGACTTAGTGGTGGTGGGAATGCTTTGGGGTCCCCCCAGAGGAGCTGGAGGAAGTGGCCAGGGACAAGGAAGTCTGGGTATCATTGCTTAAACTGACCCCGTGACCCGGGCTGGGATGAGTGGAAGAAGATGGATGTTAAAAATGTATCGGGGCAAGAAAGGTTGTTCTGACAAATGGAATCACTGAGTTTTAGCTATTTATTTCTCAATAGAATTCTATGGGAATTTGTCTTCTTGGAACCACTTCCTGTTTGGAACACCAGTCCAGTTCTCATATACAGCCAATGAGATGGAAACCCCTCCTCGGATTTTGACATCAACCAGAGGGCCAATGAGGAGGCTCCAGCTCAGCACTTTAGTTACGGTTGTATTGCTCTTCTGTCCTGGAACGCTTCGGCTGCTTGTTGTGCTCCTCAAAAATAAGGATGAAGATCTCTAAGGTGCCTTATTTAAAAAAAAAAAAAAATCTGATTGTTTTGAAATTGGCTCTACATGAGGGGAGGTGTATTCGTCAAACATAAGCAATAAACAGGCATTTAAGAACCAAAAAGCAAGATTCATGAAAGTACATTTATCTTTAAGATTGCACTTTACTGATTGCTAATCACAGCTCAAAATACACAACAAAAGTTTTTTGTTTCTTTTTCTTCTGTAGCAAATTATGAAACGTGAAAAAGAAAGATGCGTGTGCCCGTGTGAGGAGGATCCTGAAGCGCTGTTGCTGGTGTGCGATGATTGCAGAGGATGCTGATGAGGTTGATCCTTCCAGGCTGTGACTCAAACAGTTCCTTACTGTCTTCTGGTTGAGCTTTTTTAAGTTAGCTTGTGTAGGGGGCGTCACGGATATTCCAGCAGATTATTGAAAAAAATGGGTTAAAAAAAAAAAAAAAAAAGAATCCATCCATGAAGAAATAGTACCCTCTACTGGTCACTTGGAGGAAATGCAAGGAAAAAAAATCATAATTCCAACTGTGCCCAAGATGTGATCCTGTGATCCGCTCCAGGTCCAGCTCCTTCCTGTTCTGACAGGAAACCTCCCAACAGGGTCCTTCACATTATGAATGCTGCAGAAGCAGCAGCCTTAACAACAATGAAAGGAAAGTGTGTCCACAAACAAACACGTTTGTCTGCATGAGTACAAATAGAGTGCGACTTCATCTTAAAAATCCAAGCAAAACATTAACAAACAGTGCTTTTTAAAGAGTTCCCTATTATATTTCAAACATCGACAATAAAAGATCCTTCTGCGTCTATCTTGAAAAGCCAGAGGATCCAGAAGTGACCCTGTTTTCTGCTCCGTAAGCTCTGTGCACCTTCGTCCATCTCCTTAGAAAAGATGGCTGTATATGTGTGTGTGTGATTGTGGGGATCCAGGCCAGCTGAAAACATTCACGGGGAGATCCCGCTCCCCGGGCTGCCTGCCTGGCTGCGTGCGTGCGTACGTACATGCGTGTTTTGTGTCTCTCTTTTGTGTTTTTGTTTTTGCCGCGACCCTCTTTGAGCTGCTCTGTGTGGCTCACACCAGCATGTGTCTCCGTCTGTGCAGGGCCAGGTGGTCGGATCTGGAGAAGCTGCGGTCACAGTCTGCGCACTTGAAGGGTTTCACTCCGGTGTGCTTTCTGTAATGCCGCGTCAGCTCGTCGGAGCGGGCGAACTTCCAGGTGCAGCCGTCCCAGGTGCATTTGTATGGCTTTTCCCCTGGAGAAGGAAGGCGGGAAACAGTTTTTATTCCTCTGGTGGTTCCACTCTACTCCTCCTTCAGTCATGCACCAAGCATATTATTCACTCATGAAATACTCCTAATGTGCACTCATTTGAGTGTTTTTGCAGATAATGGTTGAACAAATGTCAAAAAGGTGTAGATTTATACCTGTGTTCAGTTTTTAACTCAGTGCTATTAAAGGGGAGCTTTGATGCCTTCTAGAATGTTTTATTTCTTAAATTCATGACTCCATTAGGTAAGATTCCTAATGTTACCTCCTCTCCAGCTATAAAAACCCCTCGGAGATTTTGTTGAAACAGTTCCAGATCAGCATTTCTGAACAGGATGATTTAAAAAACAAAAAAAAAAAAAACAAAGGTACATCTTCCCTCCCTAAAGTCTTCAACCATAATTCCTAATAAGAACCAGCAGACCACAAAGACAGATTTACAAAGCAGGACTCATTTTTATGAGATTCCCGACCTGCTGCAGGTCAGAAGGAACTCGTTCTCAGAACACGTTTATCTGATCAAGTTTCACTTTCTGTAAATGTAATTATACATCTTAAAAACACACAAAGTTGTGTTTTTGGTGTTTCTAACATGTTATTGTGGCGTTTTTTCTCATGTTGGATAACAAATATCAAGAACTCCAAATAGTATTACTTTATTCAAATCCTTCTGGATCAGGAGCAGATGAAAAAATGCTCCACTCCATTCTGATGCACCCATCTTTGTTTTCCTCGTCTGAGCTAAAGTTGTGAGTCTGGATAGTTTCGATGTTGCTCCCCATTTTTGAGCACCGGTAATGTTAGGTTGAGGTTGTGAGGGGCTGAACAAAGAGATGATAGGAAGTCAGGGCGGGCTTACTATGCACCAACAGTCCCGCCCACAACTCGAAGGTGAATTTCTAACAAACTGATGTTGCTCTTCAGAAATATGTCCTAGAAAACGACTCAAATTAAAAAAAAAATTGGCTAAAAACTGCATAATTGTAATTAAAAGACCGCCGGAAATGCTCTAAAAACAGATCAAAAGATGTTCAGAGTTGGACTTTAATGTCTAGATTTAAGCACTAGATGACAGCAATGTTATTCATGTATTTATTTATTTTTGCTAAATTTGCAAAACGTTTTGCAACTCTCAATTACAATTTAATGAAGTAAAATATTTTGCTAAATTTATTAACTTAATTTGCAAGAAGTTCAAATAAGCACAAATGTGAACCCTAATAATGTCCTTAAAAAGTTCAGGCCGGTCACACTTTTCAAGTAGACTAAGATTGATTGATTGATTTCAAGCATAGATTGTGAAAAATGCAGGACAAAATACACATTTGTCAAACTCATTACAAGAATAATGAAATGCATTGATTAGAAAATAGAAAACAAAAAAAGAAAAACAAAGACACACTTATGTCACATTTGATTGATTAAATATAGTAAGAATTTACTAAAGTCAAGTAGAGTTTGATTGATTGCTTGAAAAAGAGTGGGAAGAAGTGAATTTATATAATCCCACCTCTACTTAGTAATCTCGTTTTACAGTTTTGCATAGTTATGTAATCTAGTTCTGATCAGATCAAATGCAAGTTTGTTTGTTTTTTTTATGAGATACATTACAATTTAATGTGACGTTAACATTACAATGTCTTTGGGATTTTACAGATTTTAAAGATATTTTCAATGAATAACAAAAAAAAAAAAAAAAATACAAAATTTAGTTTAAAATGTGTACGTTTCAAAGTTTTTTATACGCGACCCCAAAATTGCAAACAAAATTCGACAGTTAAAATATAAAAAATATTCCAACCAGGGAAATTAGTGTAAAATATTTGTTTTTTTTCTATGTGTATTCTTAGCTGAAAGGGAAAAAAGCTTTCTGAGGAAACAAAAGCTTTACACCAACATTGTCTTTGCTTAAGGAAATGTTTGTAGAAAAGAAAAAAGATGTATTTATAATGTAAAAGGAAAACAATAAAAAAAATGAATATCTTCGTTGTTTTTTACTTCTAAAAGTGTATATTTTATGTCTGTATCAGGCTTATTCTGTAGCTTTTCTACTTCATATATAACCACTCTAGTGTTGACGTACACTAATGTGCCATGGGCAACATCCTTTGTTGGAAGACGCGCTGCAGTCTTTTTCATGGGTTTGAATGAGTGCACATCGTGAAAGCAAAAGGAAAAAAAGGGGATTTACTTAAAAAGGCTGCTGGACAAGTGAAAGTCTGACCTAAAATCTGTTGCTTAACCCAACCTTCGACAGAAAGGAAAAATCATGAAACTTTCTAAATGATATGAATTTTTCACCTTCATCCTGCTGGACTGGAACTCTTAAAGGGTTCAATCGCTCAAGTCATTAAAAGTCATCAAAAAATTGAAGCAATAATTAATGAAAATAAACAGTTTTTCCGTAGCTTTCTCTAACTTTTTTTTTTATTTGGTAGCATGTTTTTATACGGGAATTTTCACTTTCTAACCACATTTATCTGATTTCTCCTTATAAAAAATAAGCCAGGAAAAATAATGCTGAAAAGTTGTATTATTACAAGACATTTCAGTTACAAAAACATAAAAATCCTCATTATGATTGTCAATACTCAATCACACTGTCAGATTTGTTTGAGGAAAATTATTTTCTTGGTAGTTCCTTTTACCTGCCAGTAGAGGGTGGTGTTGCCTTAATAATAGGCACTGTTGATAAACTGGTATTAATTTGAAGTCAAATAAGTCTAATAAAGAATTAAATTCAGGTGTGATTTATGACAACATTTAGTTAAAAAGTTAAAATTGTATTTAGAATATATTTCTCTTCATATTATGTTATCTTCTGGTGTATTTTCCATTTTTATTCTTGCTTTATTTTTAGTGACTCACAGCAATGTAAAATAAAATGTCACGTTACTTTTTTTTAAGATGTTATTGTCGGTTGTTTGGACTCGATTCAACCAGTAAAATGACACAAAGCCACTCCCACTGACCTGTGTGTGTCCTCCGGTGTGCTTTTAAATGTGAGCTTTTGGTGTAAACTTTATTGCAGCCCTCAAAGTCACATCTGTGGATTCTTCTCTTTTTGGAGTCTGGTGACTCGGACCTCCGGGGGCGTCGGATGCTTTCAATACTGAATGGAGACATAGAGCTGAAAGAGAAAAAGAGGAGGAGCATGAGGGAAAACGTCAGCTAATTGAAGGTTACCATTTTTTTTATTATTATTCTAATCTTTTTTAATCCAACTAACGTTTAACACAAGATAAAGTTAAAAATATATACTTAAAAGAAAATTTTAATTGGTTGATATAATTTATTAGTTTTTTTAATCTAACAACAAAAAACATCTCATTTTTAAATATAAAAATAATATGCATTAATTTACTCTAAAAATAAAAACTTTGCAATATTCTTCTGTTTAGCATTATTTTGCACAATTTCAAGTTCATTCCTTTGCCCAAAAATCCTTTACAAATCGACTAAAAACACCAATCAAACTGAAAATACAGATTGAACAAAAAACAAAATAAAAATGACAAAACTAACAAGCAATTGAGTCAAGTATGGACTGTCAGGCTGACAGTATTAGTGATTTTTAGATTTTCAAAAGTAGAGGCAAAAGGTTTTTCTTTTCCAATCCCAACAGTTAACAAGAACTTTGCATGTTCCAATTACTGTACCTTGGTATCCAGACATTTTCACAAATCAAAGCTATTTCATAAAATGTATTTTTCATAACCTTATATTTGATAACGCAGTGGTGATCTATTTCTCATGATTTATACAATAAATTATGAAAAATCAAGGTAGAACAACAATAAAGAAATCTAAATGGATTAAACCTTGAACAATTATTGAAAAATATAATATAGAATTTTTTTGGTTTAAAATAAGCAAACAAAAAGTCTTTTGCATACTGATTGAGAGAGAGAACTTATTTTTCTTAATTTACATTTTTTTACATTTGAGGTCTTGTTCAAAAAAGTTCAGGTTCTGCTGTGAATGCCACATTTATTAAGACCTAAAAACATTATTTTAATCTTTTTTAAGCATCAGAAACTAAAAAAAACTTTAAAGCGTATGCTATAACTTTACAAAAGAGCTAAATATTTTAATTAAATTATTGTTTTGCATTTCACAAGCTGATGTGATCAAATGCCTAATATTCAAACCTTTAAAAATGTGATGTGAATGAGCAATTTTAAAGAAGTAAGACCCCCAAAAATGTAGTTCAGAAAAAAAAAAAAAAAAACATCAAAGTTAGTAATTGTTAAAACATTTAGCCAAATAAAATGATCAGGAAATGTGTCACAGCAGAACAAACCAGGGCTGGATTATTGCATAAAAAAGTAACACAAAAAAGGCAAATAAACATGTCAACATGTGATGAAATTGTACATTAATTTACCACTAAAGTGAAAATGATAATTCTGTGTTTGATTTAGGAGTTAAATGTTTTTTTGAAAAGCAGCTTTGGACTCAGTGTTGTAGAAGAGACTTGCAGAGCAGCAACCCGCCAGTAGATGGCAGTGCAGTTCCAACGTGGAGCGCTGACCAGGAAGTAGCAAAGCAGCTTAGTTGTTCAGACGTTGACCAAGATTAAAATATTGCTTTTTTCTTTATCAGAAAGCATTAGTGTAATGTTTTCTCTTTTTCTAATTTCTTTGTGAAGTTTCTCACAAATTCACCTCTTTCCAGAATATTAAATTGCCCCAAGTGTATAGCTGAAAATAAATGTCGAAAGATTTTAGCAGATTAAAGTCTGTTGAACAGTGAGCACACTTTATGCAACATATGACTGTAGCAAACAGCAAAAATGACAGGACAGCAGCTCCATGGCAGAAAGTCAAAACAAGAAGATCTCTGTTTACTTGTGATATCAGTGGAAATATCTCTGAGGTCTGCAGCTGACGCTGAGAAGCAGGTAGGAGGCTGAACAGGCCCCGCTACCACTACGGGGAGGGGGTGACTGAAAGAAGAGCACGGGCTGCCAGACGGGCCCTTCCACTGAACTGTCTCCTGCACACAACCCACTTCCTGTCTGTGTCTCACACACTGAAGGATGATCCGTCAACTGCAGACTCACATGCTCGCCGTCAAAGTAACACTCGCCGCTGCACGGAAAAACAGAAATCGGCCAATCACCTGTTACTTTAAGGCAGGGGTGTCAAACTCAATCGCACAAGGGGCCAAAATCCAAAACACACCTTAGGCCGCTGCCCAAACAGGATAAACATTTATTGAACACACTAAATCTTCATTTTTAAAACTTTAAGACCGTAACTTTTTAACATAATTATGAACTAGATATATAGCATTACCTGCGATAATGCTAGTGTGAATGCTGTAAGCTGAATTTGGCCACTGAAGATGATGAAATTGATAGCTGAAAACGTTGAAGCTGATAGCTTAAAACGGTGAAGCAAATTGCTAAATTAGCCTAAAAAACTACATCAACCAAAAAACGTAGGTTAGCCAAAACAGGTAGCATGTTGCTAAAAATAGCTAAACTTCGAATTTAGCCCCCAAAAGGAAAAAAAGCTTAAACTAGTCAAAACAGCTACCGTGTAAATATTCGCCTAACTACAAAACAGCCAGAAAAACTTTTTAAAAGCCTAAATTAGAAAAAAAAACAGCTATCATGTAGCTGAAACATTAGCTAAATTCCAAAATAGCCTAAAAAACAAACAAAAAAGCCCAAATTAGCCAAAATAGCTGGCATATAGCTGAAAAAATAGCTAAACTTCAAAATAGTCTAAAAAAAGTGAAAAAAGCCTAAATTAGCCAAAACAGCTAAAATATTAGCTAAACTCTAAAAGAGTCTGACATAATGCCAGTTTTCAAAAGTTTAAAACTTTTTAAAGTAATTATGAATAATAAAAAGGGAGGAATATTATTCCAGAATAAATCAATTTAAACATTCAATAACTTTCAGTATTTTATTCTCCATAAAAATATATTTTGTCAAAATTATACAACTTAGAAATAAGCGCAAGATAACATTGGGCCATTAATAACAATAAAATAAAATGATCTGGTGGGCCGGATATTTTTACCCAGAGGGCCGGATCTGGCCCCCGGGCCTTGACTTTGACATGTGCTTTAAAACTATCAATCTGAACCTGCACAGTCAGGTATGTGGTGAAGCCCAGCTCCTAACTGTTTTCTCTCAAATCTCCAGCAAATTATAAGGTTTTCAGAAAAATGTTTCATCTGTGTGAGTGAGACTAAGAGTGCACCCCGGAAAATGAAGAGGAGAGCCAGGATTCAAAATGGAAACACTCAAAGCTCAGACACCGAACAGATGAGGCGGATGTTTACTTTCTGACTTCACTCGTGGAGCCACGTCAGGATTATGACATAATTTAGGACAGTTTTAGAGCGAAAGCGTCCAGCACGAAGCATCATAAATCACATCTGATGCAACATTGGTATTTAACCCTTTAACACCTGAGGCGTCGCCAGTGAAGCTTAAACACAAAATCTTTAACATACTGCAAATTTTTGACCGTTAAGACGCTCAACGTGATTCCAGTAGATTCTAAAGGAGAAAAGCGGCTTCGACGAAATTGACCAATTTTAGAGCTCCATGCTTCACAGAAAAATCAATTAGAGATCATTAAGTACAACCATAATTCATAAAGAGGGCATGCTGGACATTGAAGTGGAATTCCTACTTTTGAAAAAAAAAATCAAGGATTTCAAGTGTGCATGATGGTTCAAAACTATGGTAATTTAAATGTATGAATTTCTGGCTATTTTTTTTTTTTTTTTCCTGCTAATTTATGACAACATTTGCTGCATTGAGATGATCCTATGTGGATTATATAATTATTTTGAAAGGAAGTCATGTGAACGTCTGTCAAAAGTTATTTCATATTTGGAAAAAACTGCACATTTGTGTTTTATTAAAGGGGCCAGACAATGAAAAAACATTTTGAGCCTTTGAGTCCATTATAATGTGTATTCTTCACTATAAAAAACCCCAAAAGCTGTATTTTGATCCGTTCACACATTTCTGAGTAATCCTCTAAAAACCTGCACTCTCAACAGCAGCCCTACATGAAAACGAGCAGGTCCTCACATGCTGATGTCACAAGGTGAGAACTCCCCCTGCCAGGAAGAGTCTGCTCCGGCTACCAGGCTAACACAAACACTTTCTCCACAAAGCTAGCAGCTCCAGCTAGCGGTGATCAGCTAGCTTCGCTTGAAGTGGGCGACACCCTCAGGGAGCTAAAGGCGGAGCCTCATAGATTTAGTTGTTTTACTACCGGGTATGAAAAGAATCTGCAAAAATAACTTATATTTCATACATATTTAGTTTTTTTAGTGTTCCAAAGGTAATATATGATCATTTATATGGATATCGTTTACTCTGAAAAACTTAAAAAAAAGCCCTTTAATGCCAAAAAAAAGCCAACAGTTCATCTATATCAATATTAATAGTAAGAGCAACTTAAACACAAATCAGCATGGTATTTGTCTAAGGGGTGAAGTAAGACCTTATGGCTTCTGCTGGGTTGTAGTCAGTAAGAAATTGACCATGTGTTAAAGGTTCCAGACCCCTGGTCTAGAATAATGCAAGTGTATTTTTAAACCGTTAAAAAAATTCAAAAGTTCAAGATTATTTATTACTGATCCCTGAAGGATATCACATGAGAAGAGGGGAAAAAGTACAAAAACGTTAAACACAGTGAGACTTCAGCATTTATTTAACAACTTTTTCTAAACTAGATGATTAGTCAAGATGTTTTTACTGTAAAAAGTCCGGCTGCACTTTCCCAAACAGGATCTCTGGATCATCCTACCGAGCGCTAATCTGTCAGACTGCGATGAATGCATCTGGGAAACAAGGAGTTCAGTGTCTGGCCCAAGGACATATTGACGCACACATCCAACCACCAACGATACGATGGGAACCACCCTGTAACCATGACGACCTCAATGCCCACGCGAGCATGAGGGGGAGCAGCAGGTCACTGTTTTTCAATGGAAGAGAGTCAAAGAGAGAAATGCAAATCTGACGATTGACTGAATGTTGGACTGTTAACTCAATTATGTCGGAGAATGGCTCAACTATTTCAAAATATCTTATTTCCAACAAAAAAAAGTAATGTGAAAAAAACAATATTTCATGAAATAACAAGCTTTAAATAAACCATAAATAAATAAATGTATTGTTATTGCGATATTAACGTATCTGATAAACCAGGGATGGGCAAATGCTTTGTTAAAAAATTTGACAATAGGGCCAGACCAAGATCAGATGCGTTGAGTTTTTTTTTTTAGTAATCCCTCCTCATTAGAAAAAAAAATAGCATGGAATCTGGACAAAAACAGTCTTTAATTTTAATAAAAAAAATATTGATATACAATAAAAAAGAACATTTTGGAGTTTCTATTTCAAAACTGTGGTTTTTGTGTCCATTTTAATGCAAAATGTACCAATGGGTTGATGTCCTTCAGGGAAAACAGCAAACATAGAAAAATGCTGCGTTTGTGTGATGCTGGAAAGATCGGACAAATGGCCTTCCAACTCAAAACACACGTGAACTTGAGAAAATGAACAAACCTTCCAACACCACATGAATGCAGAATTACTTTCTGCACCTAAACAAAGGCCAATGTATTAATAGTGCGCCATCTATGGGTAAATACCAGAATTAAAATGAAAATGAATATCATCAATAGATATAATTCTAGTTTGGGGCTAAATTAAATGGTTTTAGGGGGCGGTTATGGCCCCTGGGCCATAGTTTGCCCACTCCTGCAATATATATTGCAAAAGATGCCGTAAACTCTGATAAATAACTGTTTACACACATACTAAAACAACTTAAAGTGGACTCCTTTTCGTCATTGATCAATCAAATGGAGCTTTTTTATGTTAAAGGTTCCTCCTATTGAGTACAATCTAAGTTGTGCTGACTTTTATTTAAACAAAACTTTTGCAGTGAAGTAGAAAGGCTGTTTTAGTTGTATTTTGTTTTGCCATTTTTTCATGATTCGTAAGTCGTGTTATCACAATATTGATTACTCACAAGTTTTCCTCATACCGTGCAGCCCTACTTTAAATGATAAATGTAAACATGTATTGGAACACATAAAGAACTGTGGGGCGAGCCGTCTTCTACGTTTGATTTATGTTTCTGCAACATTCCTCTGCAAAGCCTCTACCACACAAAACCAGTTATTGCTATTGACATTTATACTCGTGCATTTTGCTCTACTTCTCCCCAGATGGGAATAAAAGAGTTCAGCTGTGCTGTTGCAGCTCACAATGAGAATCTTTCTTTAATTTCAGTGTATTTATAAACCTCCTTGAAAAAAAAGTTGTTTCCAGATTCTTTGCAACATCCCTTAAAGGTAAATAAGGAAGCTAAAAAAAAACTACTCAACAAAATCACCAAGTCTGAAATGAAAAAGAAGAAATTTCCCATGATGCTTTGAGGAACATTTTTAAAAGGGCTGAAATTTCATTTCTTGAGTTGTTTTGATTTGTATAATATTGGCTTTTTTTGTATTGCAACATTAGTAATGTTTAGAACAAAAACAAAAGTTACATTTGACAATTTAAGAAACTTAGAGTTATTCTTGCGTAGGGAAAAATAATTTTTAAAAAAGTTTAAATTCTATGAAACATGTTATAGTTAAATGTTCCATTTTGACACTTGTCTTGTGACATGTATAATATTTTTATACAAAGTTACAAACTGTAAAATGATGAGTAAAAATATATAAAATAGTTAAGTAAATGAACGTTTGCCGTCAAGCAATTACTAAACTATTTATGATCCTTTTCACATTGAATGGATCTAATGTATCTTGTTTTGCATGTATAAGTACAAATATATCTATTTATAATCAATAGTAATCATAATTGCATTATTTGCATGTATTTGTGGATACTGTACAAAAGTAATTTTAAATTTATAGTTGTAATTTAAATTTTGTTATATCTATCTATAGATTTATGTCTCTTTTGTTTGTCTTCTTCATTTTTTTTATTGAAATTACCAGTTCTGTTTTTAATCCCTTGACCCTTAAATTTATTTCCAGCTATAAAAAATATCATATATTTTTTTGATTTCATGTTGATGCTAAATTAAGGTAATTTTGTAACCAAAGTGGTTTGCTCCATATTTGCATCTACAGGCCTCAATGGGTTAACATTGGCCTTTACTAAAAGACATTTAAATCATCACAAAGACAATAAATCCTTTATTGTTCTAAGGATGTCATGACTGAACTTGACCAAATTACAGCTTTGAGAACAATGAATCTTTAGAGTTTTCTCTTTAGCCCAAAGGTGAGTTCTCAGCACGAGTGTTTGGTGGTTCCACCCGCAGGAGAACAGAGAAACGTTGAATATCAGCAGAGAGCGGTTTCAGGCAGATCTGACCTCTGTTTTGCTGCCCCATTATTCCCCCTCTTCCTCCCCTCACAGAAAGGCTGGAAGCGGAGGGAGTGAATGTGTCACCTGTATCCGGGCTTTCTCGAAAACAACACTTGATTTTTTTCTGACTTCTCACGGATAGCCGGGTCACAACACCAGCTCCGAGACGGCAACAGCGCTGGCTGCTTCTCAAACACAAACATGAAATTATCAAGAAAAACAGGAAAGGGAGTCTGTGTGTGCCCTGGGAGACTGCCCACTGGGCATTCCTGTACCTGTCCGAGGATCTTACCCGGAGTCTCACCCCTCCACCTGCTCTGCTCCGTAGCCCCTCGGTCCCTGGGGAGCGGCCAGACTTCAGCAGAGACACAACCCCCTACCCCCAACACACACACCTCTTTTCCTTCTGTCTTCCTCTCTCAGCTGCACTCTCCCACAATAGCCTATCCACTCGTCCCCAGGGAAACACATGAATATGGAGGAGGCTGCCCAGGAAGCGCATGATACATTCACACACACACAAGCTTACTCTCTCGCCTTTCACTCATTTATTTATATATGGATACCTGGATTGGAGGCTGCAGGCACTCCCATCCTCCACCCTTGCACCTCTCCTCTCTGATGCTCTCAGGAAGACTGCACGTGTGCCAAACTATACAAAGCTGTTCTCTCCGGCCTCACATTGTGTGCAAACGGAAAGAAAAAAAAAAAAACAGCCACAAAGTAGAGCTACATGTCACAGGGATGTCTATAGCATGTGAGGTGTGAAAACAGGAACCAGCTTTCTTCTTTTTGTGGCTAAACCAGCACTTAACTCAACACAAGCGCTCCGTTCGACAAAAACAAGCACACCAGTCTGTGTTCCTGTTGACAATGGCTGACCTCCCCCTGGAACCAGCTGTTCTGTCCACTGTGCAGAGACACGTGCACACATACAGTACGGAACGCACATCAACAGGAGGATTAGTGCTAGACATATTCTGTTCAGACGCACACCGAGAGCCTGCAGGAGGAAGGCTTCCACACAGCACCGTCTGCACTTTGCACACTGAAGCGAGTGTGTGGGCTGGGCATTGGCAGGATATTGCTAAGCCGGGCTGGTGATTTATCTCCATCGCGAAGGCTTGGGCACTGTAAGGTTGGGTCCTGCCAACCTCTGTTCTCCTCTGGCCAATTGGTGCCCACGTGTGGCACTCAGGGGCGCGCCTGTCCCTTTCAATAACCTGCAATGAAACCTGAATCCCACAATAAGTGTGCCTGTGTGCAACCCTCCACTTCTGCTGAATAGCCCAAAGCGACAATGAGATTTTGGGAAAAAAACACAACGTGCTGCCACTACAACCATTAGGTCTAAATGGAGTTTTACAAAACAAAATCATATAATGATGTCTAATGCAGGATGCCAGCAACAAAAAAAACAAAAAAACAAAGCGAGCTGTGCTTGTCTTCGCCTTGCCTAATGATGGATCAGGAAGAGAGTCGGTTCACATAAAAGCCTGACCAGTTTGGAAAGTTTGGCCCCTCTCTGGGCAGCAGTAAAGAGGCAAAGGGCTGAGCTAAATCTTTATTTTATATCTGATCTCTTGCTTTTGATCAGAACATTATTAGCTGGAATGCTCTGGAAAGGACAGGACGCTCACAGGGTCCTTTAGAGGAGGAGTACATTTGTAAAGTAGAGTCAATAAAAAGTTAAGCTTCACAGACAGTTTGGTGAATCAAGTTTCATTCAATCTATCTTTGATAGAAAATGTTTTTGTATTCATGAACATTTAGACAAGGAAGTATTTATTTAAAAAAGGTCAAGGAACGTGAGCTACAGCTGCCTACACACCGGACATTTGACGTGCATTCAAGAACGCACGTTTAGCTCTTAATGCTCACACTGTACAAACAGGGAGGGGCTTCTTCTTCTTCTTTTCTACTGTTTACAACCAGAAGCTGGAAGAAGCTTGGTGTGAAATGTGAAAGTGGTACAAATCTCGCTCCAGACTTTTTCTTTCACTCCAATATATGAAAAACTTGGTGTCAAACTTTAATTATCAATTTTTTCTTCATGATCAATTGTCAAACCGTTGACACGTCAGTGAATTTAAAGGGATGCCATCCTATACGGTTATAGAAAACTCCCTGTTATTCTATGGAACTACATTACCCAGCATTCATTGTGGTCAGGTAACTCGAGTGCCGAGTGATATTCCAAAACCTTTGCTCCGTAGCTCAGAGGTTTGAGAGCTCACGTGATTTGTCTGGGTTGTTGAGGCTGGTGTGCGTCTCATGAATGTAGATAGTTGATCACTTATTCTTATCGAGTTAATTGAGTTATATTGTGAAGTTTAACTGGCACATGTTAGTTTGAGTTTCAACAAAAGTTTTTGAAGAATTAGCAAAAGAAGACTCAAGTTTGGTTTGGAGTGCCATCTAGTGGTGATATGATGAAGCATCCTAACTTATGTGCTTGTGTAACTCATTCAAATAACTGTTTTGTGTTATTATATCTACATAGCGGATTTTTGCAGATTTGTGAAATATATATTTGTTTCAATTTTTTTTTTTTTTTTTTTAGAAACCACACTGCAACCACCAAACTATAATCCTTGTTACCCCATGCTGGTTACCAAATAAAGATAGTTACTATCTCTCTGTGTGTGAGTCTCCTTCTGCACACTTCACCATATGTCAGACGCACAACAATCTTTTTTTTAACGTCATTATCATATCACAGTCCCTTATTGGTCAAAGTTCAACCTGGTTTAACTAAAACGGTTGTAGAAACCTGTGTATTTACGTGTGAATGTGCGAGTTTTAAATGATGAAAAGTAGGAAGAACTGCTTCCGAAGCAGCTGAAACATGTCTTTGTGTATTTTGTAGACTTTCCATTTTAAGCAGTAGCTTGAAAGCACATTGCTGAGAGTGGTGTGAATGTAGGTTTAGGCCTCATATGAATTTTAAGAAAAGATAAAAGGATGAAAGATTATTTAAAAAAAAAAAAAAAGATCTTAACCCTGTAGTTCATCATCATTCCACTAGAGGCAGTAGCTCTTCCTGCTCATTTCAAAATGGCTGCCTCCATAAAACCTCAAAAACATCTTTTGGCGGGAAAAATGTTCACTAAATTTCAAAATTTTATGGTCATAACAAGTCATCTGCTGTTATTCATTAAGAAAAAACGATAACTGGCAACTTTTTTGTTTAAATAATTCATTATAATAGAGTTAAAATGTGTGGATCAAATATGAGCCAGTGGGTAAATAAGAGGATTTTTTATTTCCTGAACACTCAAGTCAATATTTTTGCATTTTAAACTTTCAGTTATGAACAAAAACGTACAAAATCACTCAAAGTGTCATAACCGATGTATATCTATAAAAACATGATATTGTGTGGATTTCATTCAAGGGTTTAAAAAACATCTTAATTAAAGAAAAAAGAATTTTCTGTCATTTCTATGAGGTAGTGGGCTTTATTGGGGTTAAATGGGATCTGTCTCATGCAGCTTCAATTCTTTACCACCTTCGGAGTTGTGAGAGAAAATCATTTTTCTTAGAAAAAGTAGAAACCATTTGAAGCAAACGATACACTTATCCGATTTTCATTAGTTACTCATATTCATAATTCCTTCCTGAAAACAGTTTTACTCTTCAGCACAGACGTCACCTGAGCAGCAGGAGGGTGCTTCATATTTTACAGCCCAAAAGAGAAGTGGAACCAGATTATCTATTACATTTTTTTTAAAGCCTGATCCTTTATTTCAGATAAGACAAAAAAAAAAGAAAAAAAGAAAACCCTGAAGTAGCTTTTATAGAAAAATCACCTATTACCATGGCAGCCACGCAGGTTTTGATATATTTCACTGAGGTAAGAAAAGAATGAGCCTCTTTCTTCTTCTTTTATTTTTCAATCAATTTATTACTAAATATCTTACTTAGTTTTGACATACCCATGTATGTATATATATATATATATATATATATATATATATATATATTGTTTTGATTGATTGAAATAAAACAATTCCAGTCCCAATATTCAAGTTTCATTAGGAAATACTTTTTTTAAAGACATCTTTTGTTCTATTTTATAAGCACACACGGTGCTTGTTTTTTTAATTAGAGTATGCTTCTTTTTTTTTTCTTTTAAATTGTGTTTTCTAGGACATAGTTTCTGTAGAGTGGCAGTGTCTCATTAGAAATCCATCTCTGAATTGTAATCGGGACTGCTGGCATAACGCAACCCCGCCCCCCTTCCCTCATTGTTGAGAGTTCTCCACTCACACGCTCTCCCGCTACCTTCCAGCCCCTCACACCCCTTACGTATAGTGCAAGTGACACAAAAGTGGCGAGCAATGTTGGAGCGATCCATCTGTTTTGATCCAGATGTCAGCTCAGATGATGAAAACAAAGATGTTCATGGATCTATTTGTCTACAAGTGGATGCATCAGAATAGAGCAGAGTAGGGAGCTTGTGCCCCACTGGTTGTATTTTCTGTCACAAATACAATTTTTTTCACACACCATTTTATCGTTTGCTCCCGATTCACAACAATTTGTACAAAGAAATGCAATTCGGAGCTTAATTTTATTTATATATGTTTTCCATCATCAGAAAAATGCTACAAGAACATGTTAAAAACACCAAAAACACAATTGTCATCGGAATGGGGCTTTAAAGGCTTTTTTGATGTGAAACCATAAGGGACAAAATATGTCAGACTTTGTTTTAAAATATTATTTATGCCAGCAATATATTTTAGATTTATATTTTTTTTGTCTGCTGCCAAGCAACATCAGTGTGTACACCACTTGGCTCCTCCCCTTCCTTAGGGTCTTGGCTGGATGGATTAGCTTGAAGAAAGTTTTAATATAGCAAAAAAAAAGAATGCCTTCCCTTTTTTGCTGTATGGTTATATGCTTTTTCAAAAGTTCTCTTTTTCACTAAAATGTATCGATGTTTTAACAATAACATTTTACGGTCATTATTTTAACAGAATTTCACCTCTTATTAGAGATTTTGACACAAACAGCAGAAATACAGTTTGGGCATAGAGAGGAGAAAAAGTGGGAGCATTCGCGTACGATCATGATACTCACTCTTGTACAGCTCGGGCTATAGACAGCGCCGTGGAGCCGGTCTCATTAACACTGTCCAGGGTGACGTTTGGCAGGTCATCGTCGTCGCTGTCACTTTTGATCTGCCTTGGCGACAGGCCGTTGAGGTCTGTGTGTGCTGCGAGGATGGGACACAAACACAGGAGTCTGACACACGACACGGCAACGGTAAACTTATAAGGCATATCACATTGTTTGTACTAGAAAGAGTCTAATTGTAATCTTTTATTTCATCACCTGCCACACGTTTTTCTTTCTTTCCACTGGTTTCATTTAATTGTGTTTTTACTTCTTGCTATGTGTTTAAATGCTCTAGCGCTTTGAGTCGCTTGTGTCTAACAAGCACAGCACTCGGCTCCAGGACAGAGCAGCCAAGCGTTACCCTGAACCCGGGAGCTGCATAGTCAAACACACAGAAACATAATCTATATCAACCTCCAGCCACAGAGATAAGACGCTGGGCTGAGCAGCGTTTGGCTGCTGTTACAGCAGTTGCGGAAACCCTTTGTAATAAAGCAGGTTTGTGAGAATACTAAACATATGGGGGGTGCATCAGCATGGCTGGTACCTCAAAAGTGCATGAAACAATGATTCAAAACATCTATTTTCTGCATTTTGATGTTTCGCTGCATGTGCTTATGGCGTATTTTCTGCACAAATGTGAGAACTTTTCATTGGACAACCGTCTATCTCAGCCATTATCTCTTTGCCGTCTCCATGGACACAGACGGAGCATCGGAAAAGCCATCAGTTTCTCTTTTATCGGAAAGATGATGTATTAAATAGGCTTACTGAGTTAGAAAAAAATATAAAGGATGCCATCTTAAAAAAATCCTATAGATGTTTAGTATGTATATGAATAAAAAAATGAAATAAGACATCTCCCTGTCAGCGTCTGCATCCTCCCTGTCTCTGGTAAAGCCGCTGCCTTTCTAAGCTATCAGGACTTCACCTACTCTGCCCTCTCAGCTGAGACTGTGGCCGTAATGGTCCATAATAATGGTCTTGAGTTTTGAACAGACATGGTGTTATTACTGAGCTGAGGGGCAGCAGGGAGCGTGAGGGTGTATGTATGGAGGGGGGGTGGGCACAGAAATAATTCTCTAACTCAGTTGGACTTTTACTTTAAAAGGTTCCCACTGTTGTTGTAGACTAAGACATGCAGAACGGTCAGCAGCCCGACGGAAAACCTGCAATTAGTTCGAAATGCAATCGGAAAAAAAAGAGGAAAAGGGGGGGCATTTTGAACGAAGGACACAAAGGAGGAGTGGTGAAGAGGTGGGCAGAGCAACGGATTTCTTCCTTTCTTTCCTGTTGTTTCCAGTCAAGCCCTGTTTCCATGGCAACCTCCTGCCGGAGACAGGGAGACAGCATTGAAAGAAATGGTACCCACCCTCTCTTGAAGAGGATGGCCAACCTGTTGGTGTGTGTGTGTGTGTGTGTGGGGGGGGGGGTGTTTGTGAAGGGATGCAAGTCAATGTGTGTTAACAAGAAAAAACATCCTTAAACTATCTTTTAGTTTGAAATTCTACGTGTTGCAAGAACTTCTTTGTTCACAAACAAAACACTAATTAAGTTACTGTAAACCTTCATTTTAAAAACAGGTTTTTCTTTTGTCTTTTCTCAAGAGAGTGTCTTTCGTCTTCTTCAGAAAAGATCTCCAACATCTCAAACCCCCATCTCTAAGGACCACCACACCCAGCTGGCCTAGTGTCTGTTTGCTCTAATTACATTTTTTTCTGTTTGCTTGCATTGAAAGTACATACAAGGGTGTGAGTGCAATTCTAAATTAGTCCTTCTAAGAAGAGACCTTTTTTTTTTCAACCAATGGTTGGCCTGGGTAGAGCTCAGGCTCGGGTAGAAACACCTACTGTAGGCTCCCGTCCAATAGTTGGCAGTAAAACCACACCCAGAGAGAAAACCAATAATTCACTCAAGGCAACACCAGAGGAGGAAAACACTCAAAACTATCCAAGATGTCTGGTAGAAAGAGAACAGGGAAGTGCACTGAGGACGAAATGAGGCTCTAAAACACACGATGTTGATGGGTACATGTTATATCCTGAAAGCATATCAAAATTCACAGAGGTTTTCTGAGCGGAACTAACCACAAAGCATATGCTACGATGAGCATAAACCAGGAAATAACACAAAAGGGGTTCAGGACCCCCTGCTTGGAAAAACAGAGATTGAACACCTGCAACATGTCATTGTTAAACTGTCAACACTGTTTTACATAATGGAATAAAATGTGTTTTGTAGTACTCGTCTATTATAGGATGGCGATCAGTCCATGGTGTACCTTCATCAGGTTATATAATGCTGGTGTGTTAGTCTGTTTAAAACTCGGCTTTACTGCCTCTTCTGTCCTGGATAACATTAATGCTCTGTTTGGATCGTTGAGTCTACTAGTGTTTAATGGGGATGTTTCAAATGTACCCTCAACTAGTCACTTAATACGACCATATGTAGGCAAAAGTATTAGAACACAGTGTACTTACTGAGCTCAGGTCTTTGAATATGAACTAATGCCACAGCTCTGAAAAAAAAACCCAGTACTGAGCTATGCAGTCTCTAAACATCTTATCTAATGTGTCATAAGAGCTCAATGGCTTCATTGTGTCCTCTGTAAGTTCTGATAATAAACTGTAGGTAGTAATATTGGAAAGTGGTGGCAACCAAAACCTTATAAAGCTGGAGTATCAAAAGTCAACACTTTTTTGCCAGGTTAACCCTTTAATACTGAAAAATATAGCTAAAGACACCTAAATGACACACACTCTTTGACATACCGTAACTCTTCAACCGTTTAACAACTTTTCATAATGTCAAAAAAAGCCACTTACAGAACCAGCTAATAAACATTGATTGTGTAAATACTTAACCACTGTACAGTGTTGCATATCAGTACAAAACTGCATTCTTCACTTTAGGATCTGCAGGAATTACATTGATTGAGTTGAACAGATGAGATAGTGGAAAAAAAGTAAACATTAGATATAAAGCTATGGCGCTAAAGGATTAACAGATGGAGAGCACAATACGGGTTGAACTGTGGTTTAGTAGTTAGCTCTCTGGCATCGCTAAAGAAGCCCTTAGTTCGAGTCAATGCGGGGTCCTTCTTGCGTAGAGTTCACATGTTCTTATGCATCTGTGGATTTTTGCCAAGTATCCTGGTCTTTTCCTGATTGGTTGATAGAGGATTCTAAATTGTCTCTTCAAGTAAATATGAGCGTGTAAGATTGATGGTCTCTATGTGGCCTTGCAATGAACTGGTAAAAGGTCTAGAACAGGGATAGGCAAGTCCAGGGCTCGAGGGCCGCAATCCTGAATTTTTTCCAACATACCCTGCACTGGCATGTTCTAATTGGCTGGACACACCTGAACCAGGTAATCAGTCATGAGTAGGGCTTGGATATCTGGAAATCATGCAGACACTGCAGCCCTCGAGGCCTGAAGCTGGCAATCCCTGGTCTCGGGTATACCATTGCTCAAAAGATGGCTGGATAGAGTACCACACACAAGTGACTCCAAACTGTACTAAACAGGTTTAGAAAATGGATGGATAAGCCCAATGAGCCCAATAAGCTTGTGGTCCAAGTAGCCGTATAGAATAGCAAGGCTTAGCTAGACTCTTCTACTGCTTTTGAAGACCAATGGTCCTCCATGCCTTTGTATTGTGGACAGTGACTAAAGCAGGACTCAGAGAGAGTTTGTTGGGGTAGAGGTCATCTAGAAGATCTATCCAGCTCAAAAGTAGAACGGAGATGGCGACCATCGGTTTTTCTCCAACATTAATGCCTGCATGGGTTCTACAGAAATACTCTCAACTCTGATTAACCTTTCAAGAAGCAGCGAGCACTTTCAAAGACAAAAAGGGTAACAAAACCCACAACAAAAACAGTGTACTTAAGTTCAGAGTAATTCAAGTCTCTACTGATGTAACACAGAGACTTCCCAGTATTGTTCTATGCAACAGATTGTTCCCATATTTATAAAAAATGTATTATAAAGTAGAATCAGATAAGTTTGCCTGTGGGAGCCATCTTAACCAGATGTGTATTCTGCTTTATGGACACGTACAGGGCTAAAGATTTGTCACAATTTCAATAAAGATAATTAGTTTCAGTGGTTTCTGTTCTGAGGGGCAATGTGTTACTTCTAGTTTCCCATGCTGTCAATCATCTTTGATTGTAATTATCCCCATTGCTCAAGGCCAATTGGAACTTATCTCCCCTTTATCTAATTAGCAATCTTCTCGCCTTCTTTAATTTCTTACGAGTTGCAGTGCCATAGTCCCAAACTTTTCACCAATCCGTTCAATGCCCCCTACTTGACTCTAGACACCAGGGATCCCTCCTCTACTTTCTGCAGTAGAGTCAGAACCATCCACTCCTGTGTCCTACTGTTCCTTGAGTCTCCTGGTTGAGTGACTTTTATTCCACGTCAAAGATTTTTATATTCCTAATCAATGTTATAACCCATGCTTTTGATTAAATAGTGTTTATTCTTTCTCTTTATGGAACGGGGATCTCTCTCCAACAGCCATAAAGCTTAAGAAGCTCTTGTGCTCCAAAAACAATATAAATCACAACCATGGGACTTGAACTGAGAGGACAAGACCCAGGTGGATAGCAGATGGTTACATCTATGTAACGTTGTTTCATCTGTGTCACTCTGAATTTTGGATTCAGACACAGATCAAGCAGTTTGTTTATCACATTTACATTAAGAATGCAGTTTAATCTATAGCAGGTCTGGAATGCATCAATCAGTTACTTAAGCCATCAATGAGGCAGGAGCAGTTTTATTAAGAGGATGAAGAACTGTTAGAAAACTGGTGAAATTACATTTGCAAGTTGAAATGAAGGATAAATTCAGTTGTATGAATATGTAAGTACTTGTGGGAACGTGGTCGTACCTTTTCCCTGGCTTTTGGCCTCTTCCAGCAGAGGTAGCATCATAGCGTTGTTGAGGCTGGAGGGTGAACGCACAGCAGTGGTGTACATGAGGGGCAGCGACTGAACCACAACGGGGATGCGGTGAACATGGCTGGCCAGCTTTCCTGCTCCCTGCAGGCTCAGAGGGCTGGATGGAGGCGGTGGCACAGACTGCAGGATGTGCAAATATGGCTGACCTCTCAACCCTCTGCCGGGGGCGACCAGAGGGCCCGGTGTGAGCACCGATGAGGCCGAGGTGATAACCGACGGTGAGGAGGAGGAAGAGGAGGAGGTGGAGGAGGACGATAAAGACGATGGGGAGAAGGCGGATCTGAGGATGGATGTCGAGGAGGTTGTGGTGGTGGAGGAGGAAGAGGGGCGGGGTTTGTTGATTGACAGGTCCACAGGCTCAGTCTGTGTGTGGAAGTTCAAGTCGTAGCCCAGCAGGTTTTCTGGGTGTTCGGGTTTCACTCTGCTGAGATAGAAGGGGATGCCGTCCATCACAGGATAATGCCGCACTTTAGGTGACTGTAAGCGGAGAGAAAACATAAATATTAGAGTTTTGTCCTTCCCAAACAAACAAAAGAAAGATTAAATACAAAAAAGTTCAAGCAAAAGCATCAAATGAGCTAAAAACCAAATGGTCACACTGCCCTCGGCAACAAGTAATCAAGCAACAATTTTCAATTAAAGGGTTTTGGGCTTCTGCATTCAAACTTCCATCCATGTGTTGCTAATGCAAGTTTTTACAATCTATTTGTCAAGAGTCAGAGTTCTGTCTTCCCCTTTGGTCACTGGTGGAAGCCATCCCCAGTTTACGGACTCACTTCATCTCCCAGGGACTACCGTATTTTTTTTTTTTTTATAGATTGGCTAGGGGTGCGACTTATATGCAGGAGTGACTTATTTGTGTGTGTGTGTTTTTTTTTAACATAAATAGGCTCATATATTTGTTATTTTCTCACTTCTACTTTTAGCGGTTGTTTCCCAATAACAGCCACTAGAGGGCACTGTGGGTTTGTGTATCAGTATTTGCTGTTGACAGAAATACAGAAGAAGAAGTGCCGTCCAAATATGGCTGAGAATCTGATCCCTCTCCTTATGAACGCTATGATGTTTTCTTATTTGCACTGAGACATTATTATTATGGTTTTTATTGTATCTCTCGTTGGACTAATGCGGAACAGCAAGCCATTAAACTAGGTTGCAAACAGAAAGAAGAGCAGCTAAAAACGTTCATTTAGATGGAGCTTCTGCAGGCTAGAAGGTAACGAAGAAAAAAAAAGAGACTGCTCTCTTGAACCCAGACATGGAGACGAGATTATAGATGCTTTTGTAGAGCTCTCCGAAATAAATAAATGTAACCTCTCAACATCATCCATATCTTCCATGCATTTTAAATGAGATATACAGTCAAAGCCTCCATCATGTAGTGATGAGGCTAAAAGACAGTTTCTCCACACGCAATGGGAGGATCTGGTTTATGAACACATTTTTGGACAATCATTGAGCATTAAATTTGACACATGTCAATAGAGGCAGCAGGCCCCAACTTGACGCATGCATTGCATTTGGTGTCAAATGCAACGTTACGTCAGACTTGTTGAAGTTGTTCATAAATGTTGGACTTTTCTCTTAAAACTGCTACTTATACTCCGGAGCGCCCTGTATATGTTTTTTTTCTTCTTCGTTATGCATTTTCTGGCTCCTGTGACTTATAGTCCGTAAAATACAGTATCCGCTTAGGAAAATAGTCCCCGGATGCCGTCCACCTGAAAACCATTGACAATCACCCAACTGAGACTCAAGCAATGAACTGAGCCTCACTCAGTGCAAAGTATTGTTTGTGCCGGTCAGCCTGCATTACTGAGCATTTCTATCCTGATCTGATCTTCTGTTTACCTGACCCGAATTCAACTCTGACTCTGATTGCCCTCTGCCTAGCCCGATCCACGCCTGAACTGTGACATCCGACGTCTGATCACAGAACGTCCCAAGTTTTCGACTTCTGTCTGCTCGAGCCTGGCTTGCTTGACTCCAGTCAAACCTTCTGGTCAACAAACCAGCTGCTTTTGGATCCAGCCGCCTGCCTGTTCTAACACCATTGAACGCGTGTTGGGAGTTAAGCCAGATCAAACTATGACCAATCAGCGACACAGTAGGGACGTAAGGATGGGATCCCTTTAAATTGACGGAAGTGGCAACTGTTAGAAAATTGATTATGCGTTAGTAAACAGTAGAAAAAGGAAAAGAAGAAGAAGCCCCTCCCTACTGATCCAGTGTGAACACCATGGACTAAACGTGTGTTCAAGAACCAGCATTTAGCAAGTTTATTGCATGTACGTAGCTTTAAACTAACTAACAACTAAGGCCAAAAATCTGGTATGTTACCAAGGATAAAGCTATATTTCAGAAACTTTTTGCCATGATGCCTCAATAAAAAGGAACAGCCACATTTCTAACATTTATTCAGCCTTTAAACTGTCTTCATCCAGGCCCCGATGATAGAGTAATGCCAGATGAAACGAGAGCAACCACCACGTCCCTCAAACTCTCCTCATTTCACTTCTTTTCTATTGACGTGGGCTGTTCTCTCTGTGCCTTTCCCTCCTGCTTTCCATGACTCCCACTCACTCTCTCTTGGCTTTCCGTGTACATCTCCTAAATCTCCTTTGTGACGGTGGAAAAACATCATCTGGGCTCAATTTCCTGACCGTCTCCTTCTGTCTCCCAGCGATGGGAGTCCTAAGGCCAACGCCGGTGGCTTCTAGTATCCACATCTTTCACATAACACCAAACAGGCTCCATCCATCTGTAGGTTCCAGAAACCATTTGGGTTAATCAACAAGGACCATGCATGGCAGAAAAGATTATCTTGCTCCTCTGTTTTATTTTTTTTTTCTTTAGCTGCCATATCTCATGAGTTATATGCACTGGAAAGGATTTTGACAAATGGGAGAGGGGTGTTACTTTGTGTGGTGAGCGATATGGATCCACATCAGAGAAGAATCAGGCTTCCAAGCAAATTCAATTTTATGCAGTTAAAAAAAAGAAAAACAAATGCATGCATCCTACTATAACTGCTACAATTAAAAACTAATTAAAAGAAAGAAAAGTAGAATACATTCAACACTAAGCATGCTTTTAAAACATTATATTAAACCTCAAACTCAATTGGAAACTCCACTTTGTGTCTTTAGTGATGTCTATTGAAGGTCAGCTTAAATCAATTCAATTATTACGTTTTTTCAAATATTTGACAATTTTTAAATGACCAATATTTAGCTAATTATAAAGTAACATTTTTCTATAAATCCCTTCAGTTTTTCTCAAACATTAAAGCTACAGAACTTCAAAAGTAGCAAAAAAAACTACACAAAACTTGGGGAATATTGTTTCTTAATCCAAACTTATTCATTTACTTTGTCATAATATTTATGTTTTAAGACTAAGCAGAGCACTTTAACCTTTAAGGTTTCCATATACTGCATTTCGATAAAAAAAAAATAATAATAACATTACCTAAAACTGGGATCAATAAGTCTTAATATGCAGTAAATATTAAACAGAATCAAATAGAGAACAGGTTTGGGTGGTTTGGATTAACCTTATCATAGTACTTGACCGGACAATGAGAACCCTAAACCAAACCTGATCCAGGTTTAGGGTTGTCAGATGGTATATTTCACAACACCCAGCTTCTTTTTCAACTTTGAAGACGTTTTTTTTTTCTTTCTTCTTGGGTTGTAACTTTCCTGCATATCCCAGTAATACTTATACAAACATGATATTGAAAAAGAGACAAATTTTGGCAGTAAAAAAAGCAATAGCTCAGTTTAATATTTCTTTTAAATATATGTTGGTGTACCTGAGGTTATTTTGGTGGTTAGTCTGATGCTGTGCAGATTAAAAACATAGTTAAAATTAAGATTAAACAGCTTCACTTGCGGCATTAAGGTTACAGTAGAAAAAAAAGCGATTGACGTTGCAAAGGAGAAAAATTAAATAATGCAATTTTATTATTGGATTGTGGAGATCAGCTGATAAATCAGCCCACAATGACAAACTCTGTATAAAGCAGCTGATGTTTATAAGCTGATCTCATTTTGTGACCCGGCCTGAACCAATACCACGCTGACTTTTAGAGAGAAAAATGACATTTTAAAGGTATTTGTTCATTCATTCAAAAAACAGAAAAGCGTAAACGATTATCTTTCTTACATCACACACGGTTTTATTCACTGAACACATTTTTATGTCTTTTTTTTTTTAAATAACTTACAAATAGCCTTGTATTGAAATATACACTTGAGAGGATTAGGTAAGATGACAACACTGCAGAATAATGTTTAAAAATCTAAATGAACACAATAATAATGTTTTGTACTTGTTTAGTAGATTCCCTATTTTAACAAATGGACCCTTTTTTGATTTATCCATGTGTCTATTGTCTGATAATTATATCAAGGTTAAATTTTGCTTTTTAAATGAATGTCACAGTATTTGTTAAAACATTTGTTTGTGATGAAAAATACCCTCTGTGTTTCTCTAACACCAACTCCTGATTTAGTCTTCTTCAACAGAGCCCGAGGCTGCCCCCCAGCCGCATGCGCATGATCTTTGTGTTTGCATTTCCTGCGTACCACAGATTGCCTGGAGCTACGCTGCCTGATGGCTTTGAAGCCATTGATTCCGCTGAGGCTGATATTCAAAAATATTGTTGTTTTCTCTGGCGCGCAAATGACCACCGGTACCAGAGACTCAATATTTTTAGCTTAACTAAACAGTTTGGGACTCAACAAGGCTCATAAATGTTGCCATGATGGGGCCTTTATAGCATGACAGGAAGGTTAGCTAACTACACTAACTAGCTAAGTTAAAGTGAAGACAACGGCTATGTCTGAACTCCTTTCCTAACTCTCTAACTGTTAATAAACGACATAGTGCGGGACAATCTAGTACTCTGGAGTTTAAAGTCTCACTCCAATTATCTTTTTGATGCATTTTAAAGGCATTCACAGAGGTATTTTAATACAATTGTGCAGTTTTTAGCCAATATATACATCTATATATTGTTTTCTAGGACATAGTTTCTGCAGAGCAGCAGTAGTTCAATAGATATTCAACTCTAAGTTGTGGGCAGGACTGTTGAAGCAGAAGTAAGCCTCAACTCATTTCCCAACTTCCCTTTATTTACATTTTTCTCCTGCTAGCTCCTGCGAGCTAACATTAGCAGTGCAACAAAATAGGCAAGTTATATAGCAGCTATCCAGCCGTACAGATGAGGAAAATGAAGAGGTTAATGGATACATTTTTCTGGAAGTTGTATCCGAATGGAGCAGAGCAGATTACTTGTGGCTTGTTGATTGTAGCTTGTATATCAAAACTACAAGCTTTTTCAAATTATTTTTTGTCTGCTCTTCATTCACCATGATTTGAATAAATAAATACCCAGAAATACAGATTAATCCTAATTTTCTTTATATATGCCCTCCTCCATATAGAAAAATGCTACAAGAACAAGTTATTAATTTTTTTTGCAGGCAACCTGCAGATTTTTTTACCCACAGACACCTGACTAAGACTTAAGCTATGTCCAATTTCCCCCCAACTCCCCATATAGTGCACTATATGGTGCATTCACCATGTACTAATTCAAAATCGAGTGCAATAGAAATTTCCTAGAAGTCTTTGCGAAAAACTGATGTGCATTGATGCTCACTAGATTAGCGAATATAGACCACAATGCATTGGGGTCGAACAATTTCAAACAAAAAAAAACAAGTTTAAATGTAATATTTGAATAAACCATCCACATTTTCATCTTCAGAACACAATGGAGTCACAAATAGATTTTGTGAAATGTTCCTAGCGATTCGATTTTGACTTTGTGAAATTGGTGTTTAGAAAAACTAAAGAAAAATACAGTAGAGATTATCATGTCCAAATTGCCTTTAAAATCCAGGGCTCTATAGAGTCCCAAACTATATAGCTTTTTAGTAGTTATGGATCAGGGTGGGAATTTGAACAAAACCCAAATTTAATAAAGTCATGTAATGCCAATTTAAGATGGAAAAAAAACATTTTCTACTTTTATGTTATATAAAACATAGTAAACTGGACTAGATTGTGTAACATAAGATGTAAAAATAAGAGAAAATAAAAATACCCTGAGTTTGTTTTTTTCTTTCTTTTTTTTACTTCCTGCTTGCAGTCATTGCTCATTAGCTGTCTCGGTTAAACTCTAAGAAATTTTCAACCAAAACTAAAAGGTTGTGTTGCTCACTTCTGAACTAAAAGGTTTCGTATGAAGAATTCTCTAATTTCAATACCACAGAAAGAAGAATAAATGTATAGACTGAAGGTTGTTTCCCTCATCAAAAATAAATAAACAAGACTAAAAAAAATAGTAGGAAACAACTGATTGTAGAGTTCTCCTTTGGACCTACAAGTTGTGTACCAGGAACACAAAAAAATAACTTAGACGTCACTGTGGTGCTATAAAAAAACCGACTCAAATAGCGTCCGAGTCAAAGTCGGGACAAAGGGCGAATGTTTTTACTTGTGTGAACTCTGAGATTCTAATAAAGGAAGCTTAAAATAACCATTAAGCAGTCCAAACTTCTCTTGGTGATGCGTAAGAGAAGATCAAAACAACAAAGTCACAGAAAGAGGAAACCTGAAGCGGTTGAATTTTGGGGTCAGGTTTTTCACACAGCTCCAAACCAGCAGAAATGGAAAACTGCTGCCACCTCCGCTCTTGTTTTGACAGAGAGAAACACATGCGTGCGCTCCGTCCTACACATCCTAGTGCACACTGACACACATAGACAGATACCCTCAACCCGCCTACCTGCCTCTCTCCTCACGCATTGTCTTTATTAGGGGATGCCGGGTAAGAGGGGCAGACTTTCCAGCCCCTTTTCAGGCAAATTGTCTAACAGGCAGAGCGTTTCCAGCAAGCCTTTGGCCCCACGCCATCCAAATGAAGACCACATTTCTGCAGCAGCCTAAACTGTCTGTCTCCGTCTGCCATCTGAAGGGCAGCTCAGTCTGTGAGGGCAAGATGGGATCTCGGAGCACTTCAAAGCTGTGTGGGCTGCAGCGCTCACATCCTGTCTGTGACTGACATCAGTGCATGTGGAATAATTACTCAAACCCCAGGTATTAGGTATCAGCTCTCAAATCCTTGGTCCACAGCTGAGGGCAGGACACCCAGAAGAGAACCGCCACCTGTTGCAAATCTAAACTTTTCCAAAGTGCTGAGAAGAACTCATCTCCTATCAATAAAAATGTTTTTTTTATTCCCAGACTAATCGATAAAAGAACTACAATGACATCATTAGTTATTAGCAATTTTCACCTTATGCATGCATCACCTTAATAAAAGCTGTAACACCATTCTACCACAAATCCCTCCTGGTGATAAAGTATGTGCAGAATAGTCATTGATATGTTATTAATGGAAATCGATAGTAACTGAACTCTAATTCATCATGATTACAAATATTAAGTGGTCTGCACCCACTGCGCACAGCTGTGGCAGCAACACAGAGCCACACAGCCCTGTAACCTAGCAACAGCTTCAGCGTAACAAGTCCACTTTATATGTGGGTACGTCAGACCAAAGAGCAACGAAACTGCATGCGGGCTTCATGCTCCTTTTTTTTTAACTAGTCAAGCCAACAAACAGATGTACTATTAATAATAAACTTAAAAGTAGACTATAAATTTGCCACATCAGCTTTTCCTTTATTAATGCACAAATATATAATCAGACTTTAATTTACGTCCTACACATAAACCAATACTGAGAGATCCTCCCACTTGAGTTTCCAGTTGGTTTGGCGGCTATGTAAAAAAATGACCTTATTATTAGGGGTTTTTACATAATCAGGTTGAAAAAGCAAGTGTGAGAGGAACCTTAAAGGGCACTTTCTCATCAGGACTGGTCTGAACCAGAGTTTAGACAATCTGCTTCATTTGGAAAGTTTAGAAAAAGTCTTTTGACCTTTGGTCCAAATAAGTTAAATGGTGGTTTACCTCTAAATTGCAAGTAGAAAAAGTTAAATTCCACAGCAGGGAGAATCTAATAAAGTTTTAATAAAAAAAAAATGTTTCAAATTGTATGTCAGGTGCAAAGCAGTGATGAGGTGCATGTCTATATTGGGGCAATTTAGAGGACTGTGATTTAGCTCTGATTTTTGGACGTCACCAGACAGTAGCTTGGTAGACTCTAGCAAACCTGTGACCCAAAAACAGAAAGTGAGTGGGTTGAGTTGATGTGTTATAGCATTGTAGTGTTGGTCCACTCTCAAAAGTACAGTGTGAAAACAAACCAAACCCCATGAATCTTTCTCAGCACTTTGGGCTAAACTGAACAGCCTACTAGTTCAAAAGGCGTGACTAAGGATTGAAGTAAAGGTGATTTGGGTATTCGGCTTCTTGGACGCCTCCCTGGGGAGGTGTTCTAGACATGTCCCACTGGGCGGAGACCCCGGAGAAGACCCAGGATATGCTAGCGAGATTATGTCTCTTGGCTGAACTGGGAAGACGTCCAAGTCCACAAGGATCAGTTGGAGGAAGTGACCCGGGACAGGAACGTCTCAGCATCTTTGCCTAGACTGATGCCCAGTCTAGAGACCCAGTCCCACATGAGCAGAGGAAGACCGCTTTACTTTAAGAAGGATACAATTTCAAAATTCTCAAATGCTAATGCTGACACCATTTAAAAGGTTTAGAGAAGCTTTATTTAGCTATATATATATGTAAAAAAATAACTAAAGGAAAGGTTGGTCTGGAAAGGAAATGCAATTTTGGACATTTGTGTAACCTTCAGAATGTATTTTGTATGAAACAATCACATCAAATGCTGATATTTGAACAGCAGTCAGAGCTTGCAGGGACAAACTTCTTGAGAACAAACATGTATAAAGGGTAACCAAAGCCTAAATCAACTTTTTTTGGCGGTTTATCTCTATAAATGGAGCTTTAAAAGTGCTGACTATTGAACCTCGACAAATTTTTGACAACTCAAAATAAACGTGTATAAATCTAAAATAATGGTCTAAAACCGTCTGTGTGCTGTAATAATTAGGTATTAAAGAGGGTTTTCATGATTGGTCAAACCATTTAAGCCCCACGTCATGACCTGCAGCTCCAGTAATGATAACAGACCTGCCCCCAAGCCCCACCCCTCAGACTGGATTTTCACATTTTGGTTGTGGGTGGAGTCAGCCTCCAACTGTCCTGTATAGTTTCCTTGTAAAGCCTAACTCCACAGTCATATTTGATCCACTTTAAAAGCGTTCCCAGTGGTCTTTTAATCATGATTATGCTGAATTTAGCAAAAAATAAATCCCTGTGTGGTTTTCTAGGACATAGTTTCTGCAAAGTGGCAGGAGAAGGACTGCTGGCGCAGAGCAACCCCGCCCCCACTTTCCCTCCTATGCTGAGAGCTCTCTGGTTACAACCTCAGCCTAACATTACTGGTGGAACAAAAATGACGAGCAATATTGGAGTTAACCAGCCGTACAGTTTAATCCAGATGCCAGCTGATCTAGTCATCTACAAGTAAATGCATCAGTATTGAGCAAATAAGCTCTATTTCAAACACATTTGCTCCTAAATCACAACAATTTGAAGTAATAAATACTCAGAAATTGCTTAATTCTCTTAATATTTACCCTCCATCATAAGAATGCCACAAAAACATGTTAAAATGCCAAACACAAATTTTTTTCCAGAGTAGATCTTAAAAGGTCTAAATGTATAGGAGATAACTCAAAACTGCTTGGATAAAAAGACATACAACTTTTCTCTTTTTTTCTTTGAAAACTGTATTTTTGCACAAATAATATATTTTTCAGCTGGATTCTGTCTTAAAAGAGATAAGGGAAGTCTAAAGATGTGAAATGTGGAAACTGGGGGACTTACAGAAGCAGGAATGGACACAAGAAAAATGATTTAGGGTTTCACATGCAGTCCAGCGCAGCAACAACATCTGTGCTTTCACCCCAAGCCAGGACTGGGCCGGCCCCAGTCACCTCCTCACAAGACCCCACTGCATTCCTGCTACAGCTGCGGCTCTCCTCCCTTTGCTCACTACCATCCTCTCCAACCACTCCTCTCAGCCCCACACTCAGTCACTGACTTGCTTAGGCCTGGAAGTGATTATCAGCCTATTGCCGGGAGGAGGAAAAAAGGAAAAAAAAGGGAATTGTCTGGAAAACAACTCCCCTCTTACTCTCTTACCCCTTGTTCCGATTCCAGGGGCTCAGCTTTGACTCGGACTGCAGGCATTCCGTCAAGCATTAACATCCTGCTTCTTAGGCTGCCTGTGAAGGAACACAGAAGAAGTGTAAGACGGGTGTTTTAGCATGACTAAGCAGGTCCCACACTTAGTTATTCACACTTGGACATCAACAAATTTTTTTCTTGCTCGAGCCGCCCGAAGAAACAAACACATTTTAAATCAACACGATTCCACATTTCTAAATCGCCAGAATCTGACAGACAAGAGAAGAAACTGTGGAGGCTCAGTCGGCGCACAGCACGACTCCTTAATAATTTTCTGCATCCTGGTGGGATGCTGCGAGACTAACTTAATAACTCGCAGCAAAATCCTCTTAAGACTTCTGTGCAATACTGAGTTACACAACAAGAGACCTTGCTACAGTCTTTCTACTTGTGACTGTTCACATACCATTCAGACTCATTCAGTTAGACCAAGTTTTTGATTCTTGCATACGACTGGAAGGACTTACAGGCTGGAACACCTGCTTTGCCTGTGTGTGTCAGGAAAGTGCGCTGGAGATCTCGTCCCCTCAGTTCCTTGCTGTGTCTTTAAAAATGATACTCGGATGAAGCCAATGAAAACAATGCATGTTTTCCTCGGCTGAGGTCCGACCTGAGGTAACCCTCCCTCTTATTATTTTAGCAGCACTACATGGAGGAATGCAAGCCAAGCAAATAGCCTCTAAACATCTCTATTACTCTCTGCCGCTAGCAGCAACATTTGAGGGCACCAAAACCACTTCTGACCCCACCGGTTATTAGCCCTCAAGATTGTTATTATGATCAAAACTTTCCTTATAAACCCATTTTATATAACGTGGTTTATGTCTTCTGTCCTGTAGTTCACATGTGTCAAAGTCAAGGCCCAGGGGCCGGATCCGGCCCTCTAGGTGATTTTATCTGGCCCGCCAGATCAGTCATAATCTCTGACTTTCTTTTTAAAAAGCACAGCATTTTTCCTCATCCTGTCTCTCCTTCTCACTCCAGCTGCAGAAAGAAACAAACATAGACTGATAAAATGATGAAAGGCAAAACAAAGTGAAACAGCCAGACAACAAAACACAGCAAAGGAAACAGAATAATTTGATTTGTGTTGCTAAAAAGCACAAATTTTATTTTTATTTCCAGGCTTTGTTTCTATGTTCATATTTGGATCATTTTAACAGGATTTATTTTATGGATTTAAAAATCTTTTGGGTTATTTAAAAGTGTAATTTTTCATTAAAAAATACGTAAAAGTAAAGAAATTTTAGTTTTTTTTAACCTTTTGTTTAATTCTAACTTGTATAATTTTGAAAAATATATTTTTATTGGGGGCTAAAATATTTAAATTTATCTAAGGTTTAAGTTGATTTATTCTGGAATAATATTTATGTCTGTTTTTATTCATATTTTTGATCAGAAATTAAGTTTAAAAAATGTAGTTTCAGTGTAGTTTCAATGTTTATCCTGTTCAGCCCCCAACCAAAGGTGTGTTTTGAATTTTGGACCCCTGTGCGATTGAATTTGACACCCCTGCTGTAGTTGATCATCATTCCACTAGGGGCAGTAGAAGGGCTTTTCCTGCTCATTTCAAAATGGCTGCCTCCTTGGAATCTCAAAAACACTTTTGACGGGAAATGTTTTCATTCAGTACTTTTTTCCTTTGGCTCCTGTATTTAATTTTTTGTGCATTGATTTTCAACTTTGTTAATAAAGTTTATTTGGAAAGAAAAAAAAGACTTTGGCGGGAAAAGTTTTGCTAGATTTCAAAACGTTATGTTGGGAGTAATTCATCTGTTGTTATTCTTTTTCTATGACTACTTGTTGGATTGAAAAAAGGCTAAATTTGTTGATAATTGTTTTTTTTATAATACAATTACATCACATTGTAAAGTGTGGTAAATAAGGTAAATATGTCAATATTTTGGCATTTTAAGCTAACATTGTTGTTAGCAAAAACTTGAAAATATATGTCTTGCACTGAACAGAAAATATCTCATTAAATATTATATCGCAAAAAAATTAATTCTGGATTTCATCAGAATTTGGAATCATCTGCGTAACAATGGTATTGAGAGGCATTATTTCTATGCAGATGATGCTTTGACATCTCTTTACAGCAAACATCCCACTAGGTTTTATTTTCCTTTCTTAAAACAACAACAAAAAGCCAATAGCAAGCTGATTCAGTGGTATTCATCGCTCTTCTCTCTCAGCTCCTGCAGAAGAAGGAAAATCCTGGCTGTTCTGTTCAGTGGAGGTAGAGAAAGGAGGATTTATTCCCTCCATCTGCACCCCCCCGAGATCCCGCCTCACAGGTCTAAGTCCCTCAGGTACCCTGGCTGTGCTGCTATTGTATTGTTGTCCAGGATGTCCTTCGGCTTCAGGTCTTGGTAGGCCCAGATAGGGTTACCATGGTAACGGTTGGCGGGTGGAGCTGCAGCCTCGGTCCAGCCTCAAGCCATGTGTTGAGGAGAAGAAAGAGAGGAGGGTACTGATTCACCCAGAAAGTGTGATTTGTTTTCGTTTGGATTACTGTCATTCTGGCATTTCTTGCTCACTGGAGGGGAGAAAAGGAAATAGAAAATTTCTCCCCTCCTAAAAAACATTAAATTGCACCTTTCCCTTGTGAGTTTAGCTGCCAAAAAGTTACAGTGTGTGCCTGAAAAGTTGATCTTTTGCACAAAATCGTTGTTAAATGTGCACCTGCATTGTCCAGCCAAAAAAAAGGCAGAGTCTTTGAAAGCAACAACCTTTTCTTTGTGCCCTAAATCCAATTAATCCAGTGGTGTGCGAGCACTTTCCTTATGAACTGCCCTGCTGAGGGCCATTCATAGGAAATCAATGGCAACTGCACCGCTCTGCTTGTGACTGCAATGACCAAAGAGCTAACAGCAGTGACAGAAACCTAAGAGTGCGTAATGAGCTAACACGGGAGCCCTGC
Source organism: Oryzias melastigma (assembly GCF_002922805.2). NCBI lineage: Eukaryota > Metazoa > Chordata > Actinopteri > Beloniformes > Adrianichthyidae > Oryzias > Oryzias melastigma. The sequence goes on along the minus strand of NC_050532.1, from coordinate 5,162,018 downwards.
ACACCGAGCCAGTCAAATTCTTTGAAGTCGAGTGTTTTTTGTTTTTTTCTTTGCTCCCATAAGAGGATAATATCTGCCAGCTGAGGATCCCACATAAAAAAAAGAACAAGAGCTACGTCTGAAATTAAAATAATTCAAACAAGGTGATAAACCGGAGTGCAGGCAGTGTGCTTCACTACCAAATTGGCCTTTTCTGGTGGAAGGTTGAGCGCCGTCCGTCAGTGCTACGAGGCGCTGTGTGTGGGAGATAGGGAGGGAGGGAGGGGGGAGCCAGAAGGAAACGGGGAAGATTAAGATCACCTTTCCATTTGCTGCACTCTGAAATGAAATGGCCATCCCAGGTGTGTGGGGGAGCCCGCAGAGAGAGGAGAGCAGTGGAGTGTTAAGGCATCTCATTTTTCCCTCCACAAACCCTCTTCTCCCCCAAAAACATATCTTGGGGAGGGGAAAAGCTAGAAAGAAGCAGGTGAGGGCAATTTTGTCAACAAAAACATGTCTTACTGATATGTTTCTGGATTTTTTCTATTGGGGATGACTATGTCTGAAATTCTAAAATGTTCCTTTTTTTTAGTTAGAAGTTATCGCCAATTGAAAAAGTTACACTTTATTAGCTGCAATTAAATTCAATCATTCTGTACATTCAGTGCACCTATAATGAGATAAATTCTCTCATTTAAATAAAATATTATAAAAATGACAAAAATTAGGTAAATTGCATCATCAAGCACTTAAAATTGTTTTTTATCAGTCAAAATCTGTTTTGTATTATTGAGAATGAATGAAACAGTTCAAAGGTCAAGCAGTGACAGACTCTGATCAATTAAAAAAATGCAAATGCCAGAAAAAAATGCAACAAGCATTTTGATTGGACAAAAACACGAGAAGCTTTATAAACACCTTGATCCATTTTCACACTGCACTTTGGTATTTCCCTTGGGAATTAACCCCTGAAGTCAATTCCAGCTATGAAAAATTCACGTGTTTTAGGTTTCTATATGCTTCATTGAGGTTTTGGAGCCATATAGGTTTAATGTATAGGTGTCAATAGGTTTAGAAAAGCATGGTTTACCCACACAATTTTTTAGAAAAGCAAGATTAAATCTCAAATTTAAGCATCCAATTATTGACGTCCCATAATACCTACTTTTTCTGGTTTCCCTTTGTTGTTTCATTTTTTAATGTTTCATTTTACTTTTTTAAATTAGTTTATTTGGTTTCTGGAATTGTTTTTGGTTTCTGGATTTTTAGTTTTATTCTAAAATGTATATTTGTTTTAATTTTCATTTATTTTTGCACTGAGTGGCAAAACCAGTGGAGTGGCACTTCAGGGCCAGCCTTGTTCACTTAGCTCCCACTCAAGAGAAAATTGTGTTTTTTGGTGTTTTTAACATGTTCTTGTGGCATTTTTCTCATGATGGAGGGCATATATAAAAAAAAATACTAAAACCAAGTTTCTGACTAATTCTTTATTTTACTCGTGTTGGAGACTATGAAAACCAGATGTTTGAAAAAGCCCAGGTTTGTGACACAACAACTGCCATGAGTGGGCCACAATCAAATAGATCCATGAAAGTCTTCATTTTCCTCGTCTGAGCTGCTACCTGGCTTAATGTGGTATGGCTGGATAGCTCCGATTTTAGTCACCTTTCTTTTTCTTTTGGCTATGCTAATGTTAGCTTGGGCTTGTGAGGTGCTACAAGTTAGCAGGAGAGAGTGTAAACAGTTTTTTTTTTTTTTTTTTTGATATCCAGAGTTTCTTCATGAACATTTTACACCTTTTTCTCCAGCGCATCACTGCAAGTGTTGATCAAATCAGCAAGCGTTGCAGCAGAATCATCAGACATGAAAGAATTTAGTTTTTTAGGGATGTTTTTTTTTGCAGTCGGAGGCTTAGAGGAAGTGACCAACAGGGATGGGAATTCCTCTTCCTCATCTATCCGAAGGGTTACCAACAGTCATTCTATCGTAGTCGTAGTCAATGCTAGCCGACGTGCAGCCCAGCTTCACAGTATTTAATCTTTCTTGAGCTGGTTTTGGGATATTTAAGTAGCACAAAGGGGACCAAATTCTTTTAAAAACCACCTCCCAGATGTTTTTATTTCCTTTCACTCCAAAAAAAGCTGTTAAAATCGTTGGAAAAAGGTTTGGCTACACAGCAACCATGACTTACGTCTTACTCATCCGCCATCTTGGATAGCCCCCCTAAACAAAGGGTTGATGGGAAATTAGCCGAGGCTAACTTCTCCACCAACAGTCCAGCCCACAACTCAAAGGTGAATTTCTAATGACCTCCTGCTGTTCTACAGAGAATAGGTCTTAAAAAAACACAGGATTTTTAATGTTGGGAAAAAAAAGGGGATAATCATAATTAAAAAACCACAGGGAACGATTTTACAAAAGAAAGTTGGAGGACATTAAAAGCAAGGAAGAGCTCAGGTGGATAAGGAAGTAAAGCGTGGAGTTCTTTCTGTTCAGTGCAAGACATAAACTCTAATTTACTGTCGTGATTAAGTATCCGCAAGTTATTAAATGGACACAAAATCATCCTTTTTTTAAAGTGTGAGTTTGAGAAGACAAATATGCTGTAACCACCTATTTTTTTAAGACTAAAGTCTCTTCTGTAATTTTGTAGATGTATTTTTGTTTTAATGAACTTTCTCTGTTTTATTAATTCTACTCCAATGTTTTTCTATACAATTTAGCACACAGAGTAGGCATGTATTTGCTGATACATGTTCTCAGATTACTCAGTGACTTCATATAATTACAATTATATCATTCACACTGTGTATGAAATAGATTTGGAGTCAACCACTTTAACTTTCACCGGCAGAGCACAGACTGGAAAAAACCTGCAGTGGGTGGTGAGCATCACTGTGAGTTTGTGTGAGCGTGAAGGCAGGTCCTGTTCCAAACTATTTCTGGTTGTTCACCAACGATCGAAACACTTTTTGTTCCAGGGAAACTGAGGTTTTGACAACTTCATGGAATCCACCTCAGCTCTGCCTGTCCATCAGCATCTCCTGCATTGCGTTTAAGGGCCCCTCTATTTGCTGGGATTTTCTAAGCTTGAGTTTGCACAGAAAAACACTATTAAATAGAAAGTTGGAGAAATCCTTCTCAGCTATGTCGTTGTCCAGCATTAAAGCTGGAGGAGGGGGGGTAGAAAGGGTGGGGTGAATAAAGGGTGATAGATAAGGAGAGATTATGGAAGATGATAGCAAAAGAAGTTAGCAAGGGCGGGAGTTGCTGGCGAGAGCAGAAGTTAAGGGAGCAATCAAGCGGTCGGAGGGGGGTTCGTTTTGTGAAGGGGGGGCAGGAAGAGGGGGCAGGAGTCAAAGAAGCAAGAGAGAGGGAGAGAAAGAGGGTAGAAAGGGGACATGGAGCTGAGCCAAGGCCCGGTCGAGCGCAAAGCTCACGGTGCAAGAATGCCAACAGGGCCCCTCCCACCCAGAAGAGATGAGAAAAAACAAGGGAGAGCCAGAGGGGAAAGCAGGGAAACATTCTGAAACAATAAAGCCATGACTGACCACAACTATGTGTAAATATGCAAAGAAAAAAAAGAAAAAAAGTAGCAGAAGTGTTTAGTGATGTGAGCATTTCCTGTGTTTTGCCTGCAATGTCTGCTGCTGGCCCCTTTGCTGTGGCTCACTTCTCTCTTCTGTGCCTCTGGACACCCCAGCGTGACACATTGGCCTAATAACCGCCCTGTAGCTGCTGGGTCACCAGCATACAACTCTATTACTTCTTCTGAGTTTCTAAATGTGAAAACGTATTTTAGGGTAAAAAATATGAATTTAATTAAAATTTTACCCAACTCTGATCATCTTTTAATTAGGATTTGGCCGTTTTTAGCCAAAATTAAAAAAATGTGTTGCTTTCTAGGGCATAGTTTCTGCAGAATGGCAGTAGTTCATTCGAAATTTGCCTCCAAATTGTGGGCGGGACTGTTGATGTGAAGTAAGTCCGCCCTCACATCCCGTCATCCATCTGTTTACATGCTCTTCTTCTACGAGATTACCCCAACCAAACATTAAGGGTGCAACAAAAATGGCGAGCAATATTAGAGCTATCCAGCCTTACAGTTTTCAGCCGAATGCCAGCTCAGACATGGAAAATGAAGACCTTAATGGATCTATTTGGATGCACCGTAGCAACTTCTAAACCACACCTACAATCTTTTTCAAACAGCACTTTTTCACCTGCTTCTGATTCACAACAATTTGAATAAAATATACTAATAAATGCAATTTAAAGCTTAATTTTTCTTAATATGTCTTCTATAATGATAAAAATGCCACAAGAATGTACCCTAAAACCCAATTTTCATCGGAATGGGTCCTTTAAAGAGGCAAGAGAAATCCTTTCTTACTATCTAGAGAGATTTTTACGAGCGTTTGTGAAATCCAGAATTAAAGCACCCTTATTTGGTTTGCAAACAGCACAGACACAACAGAGCCGCAGCTGAATCACAGCTGGCTTTAAATCTTAACCCCGGTCTGATTCACGTCGAGCCGACTCTGTGCATGACCTCATCTACTTGGCCTAATTCTTGCTTGAGAGCTATTCAAATACTGTAGTTCCCTGTAGAGTTAATTCTTAAAGAGAAACTTCACAGGGCAAAGTAACAGCACTTGTTTTGGTCAAAAGGTCCGGCAGACTTCAGCCCACTCAGCGCCGTCTCACAAAGCCAGAGACGCTGCTCTGTTGCATAAATAATAAACCACCACAGCTGCAAACATGCGCAAGCATAGTGAGAGATGATTACCATCGAATGGGGAAAAGTGTTGGTGCTTTAAGTAATAGCTGTTACACACTCTGGCAAGTTGCCTTTAATTAGCTAGTTTGTAGCAGGTGATGCAAGGCTTTTTCCAGATTTACTGTGATGTTCGTGCCGTAAAAGAACAAATGTTCTAACTATGTGCACTTGTTTTACTTTGGTAGGATAATATTTAAAGTCTGACTCCAGTCACCTTAGTGGTCTTTTAAACCCTGATTATGTCGTTTTTAGCCAAAATTAAACAAATATGTGTTGTTTTCTAGGACATAGTTTCTGCAGAGCAGCAGTAGTGAGTTGTAGGCGGGACCAATGGAATGGAGTAATGGACCCCCCCCTTTACCCTCCCTGTTGTTGAGCAAGGAGATTGTGGCCCGCCCAGTGTATTTCCTATCACCAATGATTTCCAGAATCGATCCGATTTGATCCACCACAGATTGGATCAACTCGATTGACGTTTTTTTGCTTTTTAATTCTTTTGATTCACCAATTCAGTTCAATTCAATTCAATGGAAGTTTGAGTTCACACATTTAGATACATTTGTTTAGAAATACATTAATAATCTACTATATGTTTTGAAGATATTTATATTAATCTGATAGAGTTCACATACTGTAAAATGTATTAGTGAACTAATAATGAAAAGCTCCAACAATTGTTCTGCCTCTCCTGGAGGGCATTTCAGTTTGGCCACTAGGTGGCAATCACGCTATAGCATAGCACTTTTTTTCCAGAAGAATAAGCAAAGAATGAGCAAAAAAAACTGTGCTTTAGACCACAAATGGTTACCTTAAAAATAGTTTCTGTAAAAGGAGTTTAGAAAAGTCATGCCTGTGAGTAAATACAGATGTTAATTTAGTCAGCAATATATGTTTAGATCGACCGAGCGTTAGCATTAGCCGTCCTATGGTAAATTCCATGATATGTTAGCATCAAGCTAGCTGACTTTAGCTTTATGCGTTAAATCGATCTCTCCTTTTATGGACTGATTAATTATCTATTAAGCTTAGATCGATTCGGATCAATGAATCAGTTTTATCAACCCTGCCCTAATATTTTTTACGTAAAAAATACAAACTTTTTCAAACAGCTTTTTTTGGTCTGTTCCTGATTCACAACAATTTGAAAAATGCACCAAGAACACATTAAAAGCACTAAGAACACCATTTTCATTGGAGTCGGTCTTTCAGTAAGTGTATTCAATGTTAAAAAAGCTGAGGCAAATCTACCAAACTCCAAAGCTCTGGAGTATTTTTTCTCCATGATGCAACCCGATCTTTTTTGGCATTTCTTCACATTTTTATTTCATGACCAATCCATTGCTGTGTTTTTTCCTACTCTCTGATATACAACACTAACTATTTATCATCAGACTTTTTTTTTTCTGAGAATGACATTTGCTTTCACGCTACAGCAGAGCTCACTCACAAGTTACAGTAAGTGACCTATTTAACAAACTGATGGATTTCCCCTGTTGCGTTTCCTACCCCAAAAACCACACGCAGGCGGCAGGTAAACAGTGATGACGGCGCTTGTTATGCGTGGATCTTGTGTTGACAGAGTGTGCTTTCCCAAGACGGTCACTCCTGGATGTACTGATATGGACGGCATTTGTTTTTCTTCTTATCATTCTTGGCACTCTGTGAATGGTCTCAGAATTTCCATTTCATACTCTGTGTTTTTCTTTGGTGCAAGTGAAGTCTCTGAGATGCTTCTGGGACATTTTTGAAAGGAGCTAAAGAGTGCAGAGTTCTGCTACCTCTCTGCTAATAAAAGTACAGACTTCTCTAAATGGCAGCACACACACACACACACACCGTGAAGCGTTCATGCACTACTCTGTAAAAAGCAAAAGACAGAGAAGAAGTCCACTTCAACGCTGAAAACCCCTAAAGATGCACTCAGCTGATGCTTTTACTGCACAAACCTCCGCTCGTATCCTCAGAGGATAAACCTGTTCCACCGAGAGAAAAATATGCCCTGAATTTATTTTTAAAAAATAAAAAAAACATGGTAATTATAAACAACCTAAATATGTTAAGGTGGTTTTTGAAGAGCTTGAGAAACACTGAAAAAAAATCACAATAAAGTAAAGTTTAGAAAACTTAAGAAGGTCTTAAGGAGAATTATTGAAGATTTGATCAAATGTCTTATGCCTTTGTCATAATTGTCCTTATGGATAAAAACGGGTTTAGGATCTGTAGACCACTAAGTGAGCCGGTAGAGCAAAACTGTTCATGCATATTTTTCTACGGGTATGCTGCAGGCGACAGGTCATAGCAAACCCTTAAGCAACACCTGAGGATAAGCAAGGTGAGACGCAGGTGTGTAGTACAGATTAATTGTATCAACCTCCCCAAAACTTGAGCAATGCGCAACAATTATAAATGAAGAAAAGAGAGAATCAGAGTGTAGTTAATTTGGGTGTCCTACGGGGACTTACATATCACCTGCACACCCCTTCTGTGCAACATTTGCACATGGTCAGTAAGGGGCCAGTACAAAAGCATCAACCGTACATTATAAGTGCGTGTAACTGACATTATCCTTTCAAATACTTTACAATACATTTACCACATGCACAACAATGGTAGGATCCATTTTTTTGACGTCCCTTAAGGTGGCCGCACACGCTTCAAAGGAACTGCAAGACACACCTGCTCTCCCTTTGAGATCCTACTCCTGTCTACAACCTGTGGTGTGGCGGTCGACCCCTGATCGGAAGATTGCGGGTTCGATTCCCACCTTGCCCACACATGAGTCAAAGTCACATGTGTGGTGGAAGGTTGGCGCCAGTGTTCGGCAGTGGAGCAACCATCAGTGTGTGAATGGGTGAATGTGATTGTAAAGCGCTTTGGGTCTTCAGAGAAGGTAGAAAAGCGCTACAAGTATACGCCATCTACCCTCCATGAGTCCAGACAATCAAAAAAAAACAGCAGCACCCGTATGGGTTGACCCCCCATACAGATTCGAGTGACAAAGGCATTAGTGGCCTGTCCCTCCATTTAGGGACGTGTGAAGTCTAGAGTACAAGTTTACGCATACGGCTATTTGACACCTACAGTATGTCCACATAAATTGCATCACTTACACTCTCTGAACAAATTGTTCTTACAGTTTATTTACTGTTTTATTTTTTCACTGACAAAACAAAATCAATAAAACAGCTTTGTTTTCATTTTTTATCACCGTGTTCTCTTCTATTGACATGAAGTTTGCTTAAAACCCAACATTTCTTTGACTGCCATAATAAAACATAATTCACTCTTGTCAAGTTTTAGTGGTTCTGCAGGTTGTTAAACAAACCAAAACGCTTCAAAGAAAAAGGAATTGCAGATGTGACAGCGGCAATCACTAGCAACAATATGGCACTAGCACACTTGCTGTTCACCTTTTGGCATATCCCCATCAGTGATCGCCACAGCTAATCAGCTTTCACAGATTCGCACAGGTGGTTTGGAGTTTTACAGCCCTTTCTGACAGAACCCTGTATTTTATTCGGACTTGGGAGCGGCACGGGACCCAGGTTTGGGCTTGTGGCTACACAGTTAGGCAGTAGCGTATAGGGTCTTGCCTAATGACCAATGGAGCCAATTCAATATAAAAGGTAATAAACCTCCTATCACAAACCTCGATCACCACAATATTAATTATACATATTTTTTGCCCCTGTAGAGAAATTTTACACAGATTTTCTAAAAACTAGCGTTTGGCGGCTAGCAGCATGTCAAATACATTAAGTGTCAGTTAGGTTTCAGCTAATGAAATTTCTTCAGCATAAATTAATTTTTATGAGTCAATTTATAGTTTTCTTATTTGTTTAGATTTGTGTTGGTGGAGTGTTTGCCCATAAATACCCAAGTATAAATGAAATAAAATAAGAGAAAAATCTGTAACTTTTCTCTTGACGTCCTTGGATCAAAAGTTGATTAAAGTAAAGATTCAGCCAACTTGCAGCTCCATAAATGTAACACATTAACGAACATTGCTAACTTTTTTATTTCTGATTTAAGAAACTAAAAAAAATGTTTTTTTTAGAAGGTTAATTGAGTTTCATGATATGTCAGAACAGGATCAGTAAAAAAAGTGGTGTGCCAAGATTTATAAGGCTTAAAATACTTATATCTTTTTCTGCATCAATCTTATACATTTGAAGATAAACCTTTTTTTCCAACCACGTTAAAAGGATTTCTTGTAGTACAAGCGTTGTGGCGACAGTCTTTTCATTGTGGGTGTTGACTTCCTTTTGGGGACGAAAAAAAAAGCCAGTTCCCATGGTATTAACCACCCAAAGGCTCAGTTAGGTTGAGTTCCAAGAAATAGACGGAAGTGATGAAAACACAACTGTCTGTGAGAGGAAAAAAAAAAGAAAACAGAACGCACAATCACCTCAGAAGAAATCTGCTCCATTTGTAGACGCGAAACTCCTGTAAATACACAAACTCTGCATAATACACACGTGCACACTTGTAAGGTCCACGGAAGTTCCCATATTCTGCTGGATTGCCCTTGGGTCCTTGCTATTTCTGCCATGGGGAGATCCTGTGTCAGTAATCCTGTCAGGATGAGGGGGATGAGTTTGCCGGATGCAGCTCAAGTCCACTGCCTGCACCAGCACACACACACAAACACACACTTTGAAAGGGTGTGCAGGAACAGGTTGATTGGAAGACTTCACTAAAGATGTAGGTGATGTTTTTCCACAAAAAGAAGTCCTAATGGATAAAGCAGAGACCATAAAGATTGGATTTTAATTAGAGGTATCTTTCCCCCCTCACACGATTCAATACGAGTCAATACATAAAAGATTCAACAAACTTTTTGGTGATACAGTTTGATTCTTTTACTAAAAACGCTAAAATATAGATATTTTTAATTCATATGTAATTTAAAGCTATAAATAACAATGCATGGTATTTGACAGAGAAATGTATTCAGGTATTGACCTGGAAGAAGCAAATTTATGATTGGACGTTTTTTTGTTTGTATCGCATGTACATAAAAAGACAAAAAAAAACAGAAAGAGAAACTGCAGTTTGCCAGAAATCGATTATTTATATCTTGATTGATTGTATACCTTTTAACCAACATAATCTTGTTTATATCTGTGGTTTTCAAACAGTACTGCAGTTGCTCGATCAACTTTTCGATACATATCTAGTATCTTTTAATCCCTACTTTTAACCCTAAAGTAGATGTACAGTTATTCTATAACATCTGTCCATTCTGCTACCTAATTCATTGATTTCTTCAAAGTAATAGAAGAGTTGGAGCACTAAATGAGCTGCATGAAAAGTGTGACACACCTCAAAAAGATAGACTTCCAGTTTGAAGCTTGTTTGAGAACAAAAGTTCATTTAACCCCAGAGCTTTAGCTCCAGTGTTAACATCCTTTGGACTACCGTAACTCCTCAACCGTTTGTGCAATTCGTGTAATTCTAGCAGATTCTGTTGTGGCTGATATGCAACATCTAACGGTGGTAAAGTTCTTCTGAATCTAGGTAAACCGGCTTTGCGCCGTTAAGCAACACTTTACGTTATGGAAAGTCTTAACCACAACTGCTCTTACAGGTGGATACTGGCTGTCTGTGGATGAAAAATGAGCAAATATGAAGGCTGCACGTAAATTCTTTGCAGGAAATTTTAAGATCGTAGGCCACTCGAGGCAAAAATGGGCATGCAGCAGGCGACAGGTCGTGGTGAACACACTCATGTGATGAGTCCAGTAAGAAGCCGGTGATACACCTTATTAATGACTAGGGCTCTATGCAAGGGCACCGTACCACAGCATCACCCGTACATCATGAGTACACATAACTTACATTCTCCATTAGAATACTTCATGATACACATACCATGAAAATAGTATGTTCCATTTTCATACCTCATGAGGCACACAGGAATGGCAAGACACGCCTGCACTCACTTTAAGATGCAGTCACACCTTTCCTGACAACCCCAAAAACTACGGATCCACAAGAATCAGCTGATAGATTGTATAGACAGTCAAAGAGTTCTTGTATGTCAAAGAGCGTTTGTTATTTACAGCTCAGATTTTAGAAGGTTAAAGGGAGAAGTTCACGGACTAACCACAAGAGCTTTCTCATAGATGCAACTTAGTCCACATTTGATCATCCAATTGTATAACACAAGGAACCATACATACAGTGTGTGGTTGATCTATTTGACAAGTCAAGGTTTCGGGACCTTAGAATTTCATTTTGTATTGGACTCAAAACACACACAAACAAGAGTACAGTTCCTCAGCTGACAGGTGACTGTCAAATTCTCAGCTCTGGAAAACTGTCAGGACTGTTTGTCCCACACAATGTCACAAGAGACAGAGTTTGGTGACATTATATTCTACCAAACCGGCTATGACTTGTGGGCTCAAAAACATTCTCTCAAATCTGTCCTTTAGATTCCAGTGACTTCATTTTGGTCCATCTGCGTTGCAATTACCACGTAAGGTGACCAGGTCCTCCTGGAGACGCATAAAGACAAACTTCCATACGTGCTGAAATGAACACCCACGGTATATTTTAGGATCACCAAGTTGTCGGCCGGCAGGAGAAAGGCAGAACTCTGGAGGAAGACTCAGAGAAAGCTCAGATGAAAGAGCTAATGAAAAACCTGCTCCTTAGTTAGTTTCTCTGAGTTCTCCTTAAAGCCAAAGACCCTCCCCGTGTCGCCATGACCACTGCAGTCTCACATGTGAAACTGTGGGAAACGAAGATTCAAGAGGAAACAGTCAAAGCAAAAAGAAGACTCAGAACTGTCTGGTTTGTTGGTGTCAGTCTGTGTGTCAAATGCACTTCTTCAAAAGCTGACTTCCTGAGCCACACACACGCGCACACACACACCCACAAACGTCATGAACTCTGCTTGCACCCACAATGAAGTGTGTTTTTTTAGATTCAGACGTAGACACTCATGAACACAAGGTCTCCCAGCATTGAAGCTCTGCCCATGAACAAAGAAAATGGATGCCCATTCAACGCAAACAGCCACCCCCACACACGCAAACACACACACACAGAGTGCGTGCACAAACACACGCTTCTCCAAAGCACTCCACAGAGAGGTAAACAGAAGAGTCTGACATCCTCTTGCATCATGTGCCTCAAATGCTGCAGAGAAACAGCTAAACAAGCTGCAACTGTGACAGCTCTGAAATGAGGTGGAATTACTCAAGTGAGCGTTAACTTCCAAGTCAAAGCAATTTGTGACACCATTTCAGACAATTTGTGTCCAATTGAGGACAAATTTGATGTGATCATAAAAAATTAAAAAATAAAAAATCACTTAAATATTCATCACAAGAATCGGACTGAGCGTGGCGTTTAAAGACCATGACCGGACGCCTGCAAAAGAGCTTCTAGAGAGACATTTTAAAAACAGTCTCACTAAGGAATAATCCAATGACCTCGCGGGAACCCCACACACTGGCTCTGCTCACTAAAACACAGTAGGGTCAGGAGCTGGGCATCTAAAATTAGGTTTGTACAATAAATCGCCATCGCTGTATCAGCCTGTGAGATACTGTATGTGTATCCCAAACTGCAATAAATGTTTCTGCACATTTCTAAATAATTTAATGACAGATCATAATATTTAGCAAATTAAATAGAACCCTTTACACATTTGACCAATCAGATCTCTCACCTTATGAACCAATGGAATGGAGCTCTTTTATTTATAAGCCCACCTCCTATGTAGACAAAGGTCATTTTGCGTACAATTTAAGTTATCTTGACTTTTATTCAAATAAAAAAATTATGTTTGTTTGTTTGTTATGCAAGTTTTACCGTCATAACGATATTGAATATCTAAAATCGTCTCACTTGTACCAAAGGGGATGAACGTTCTGTTTAAAAGCTTTAGATTTTTCTCATTCATTAGACATGTATTCGTATGAAGGTTATAAACTCTCAAAATGAGGTTTATAGAAGCACAACGTTTTTTAAATTTCTTTAATTTCTATAGTGACGCCTAAAGATCCCCGGGCTGAACTGTGTTCAACGAGTGAGAGATAAAGCCAGAGAGAGGTCGCTTCAGCCGATCAATAGAAAATGCACTCAGTGACTCTGTACCGGTCTCTTATTTACTCTCACTTCACAGGTCTTCGCTGGAGGTGACCGCACTGCAGTACTTAAGCATTTCAAGCTGACTACATTGAGCAGACCTATATCTACACTGCATTCATTGTAAATACAAAAAGAAGGGATGGTTGAAAAATGCCACACAAATGATGGGTTTTACAGGAAACGAAGGGGTGTGAAGATTTATTTAACCAACTATTCGATTCATAATTTGTGGTTTTTAATCTAATATTGGTTCATTTTGATCTAAAAATGACCTAGGACATCCTTAGCCAAAACTTTAACCAGTGTGACTCAGATAAATACCTGGTACTGAACAGTGGATGTGTAATTTTCCATACTCCCTGTATTTCTTGCACGATAATCAAGTGTAAATTAAAACAAACAAACAAACAAGAATTCATGTCAATCCATTCACAATTTAGTCTCATAAAGTTTAGCCCACTGTTGTTTTTCCACATAAAATTAATACAAACAGAACATCATTAGAACATTGTACTACACAGTATGGTCACATGTCTGCTAAATTCAGTGTTTCCACACATTGGCCTGTAACGACAACACATTCTCATCCTCAAGTCTTCACATATTGACATTTGGTCAAGGACCCCTACACGGCACTTTTTGGGTGTCCTCAATTTGTCGCTTTTCGACGTGTCGGTTGTTCGTAAAATCTGGGATCCGTAAACCTTGGAACGTGGTACCAGATGCAGTACCGGATGCAGACTGGTCCTCGGGATGCGTTCAGTACCAATACTCTAACACAGGGGCATCAAACTTAAATTGCGCAGGGACAAAAACCCAAAAACACACAGTAGGTCGTGGGCCAAACAGGACAAACATCTACTGAATACATGAAAAAACAAAATTATTAAAACTTTAAAAATTAAACTTTTTAAAGATAAATATGGAAAAAATAGGCAGGAATATTAATCCAGAATGAATCAACCTACATCTTAAATAACTTTCAATATTTTGCTCTTCATAAAATATATATTTAGTCAAAATTGGGATGTTACACAATAACATCGGGGCGTTAATAATAATATAAATTGATCCAGGCCCTAACCCAATGCCGGTACCCTAACCTTAACCCAGCATTGTTTGTGCTGGTACCACATCTGGTGCCGAGTTAGGGTACCAGTACCAGGTTTGGTACCGGTGCACTCCATTTCTGGTCCATGACTCAAAGGTTATGGACCCATGATTTAATGAAAACAGCCAGCACATCAAAAAACGACGAGTTGAGGACACCCAAAACGCCAAAAAGCGAAGCGGAGGGGTCCTTAACCGAATGACAGTATGAGGATGAGAATGTGTTGGTAATGATGGTATTTTCCAAAATTGATGTAATCAATTAATTTAATTTTGTCACGAGAAACGATGGCATAGGTCAATTCGATTAACAACTTGCCTTAGACAAATTAATCTGTTTGGATCGTAGAAGTATAAATCGATCAGTTGACACACCCCTAATGGAAAACAACCAAAAAAAGCCAGAAATTACAAGGTTGATTGTTTGCGTTGAGTCTCTTAAAAGGGTGAAAATAGAAACGCATCCTTACAATGACCTGCATCTTTCCCACCAGAAGCCAGCCACCCCCCAGTAGTGACGGTACACTCCTGTCCTAATGGGACTCTATGAGTAAGCTTCTGCCTTTTATCCCCTTAGGCTCCTCTAGAGCATGTATGGACTCTTATGTCCCTCCTGTGTGCCTGAATGCGGTGCCCCCTTCCCCCAACATACGCACTGTGTACATTCTACTTACCCCAAACGTCTGAATGCATCACAGCACATGTGCGCTCACTTGCACTCTCAAAGATCGACCTAGATGTTCTACATTAACTGTACAATGCCAGGATGCGCAGGCCCCGACACTGACTCATCTGCGGTATCTCCTGCGAACAACTCACGTAGAAACAATATCAGCTCAAACACTTTTTTTTTCTTTACACTTCTGCTCCTTTGCATCTTCCTCTCTCTCGTTCTACAAGCGGTGACGAGCGTGGTCACAGTAGGCGAGCATTTAATAGTCCTCCTAACGCTGCATCGCAAAGTGCCTACCCTACACCTAACCTGACACTGCTGTCACAACAAAATACATGCAAGCCAGCCGCATATGGAAATGGACAATAATGGAGCGACAGAAACATTTTAACATGCTGACACTTGTTACATCAAAAGTGATGCTATTTTTTTGCTCTGAGAGTTTTTTTTTTTTTGCCTGGTTTGACCATCCCAGCTCTCCAAAGCCACTTAGCACAAGCCAGCAGCTGTGTTTAGCTCTACTGTCCGTCAGCCCACGCCTTCACTTCGATTATTTTTCTTCTCCTTTTTAAAGCTGTTGATACCTGGTTGAAGCAGGTAACAGAGAACAGACGTGCCCCCTCGGGTGCAGGCTCACATCTGCCTGCGCTGGAGTCAAAGAGTCAGGAGAAAGCCTCCCAAAATGGATTCCACATGCCGTTCACATAACGTCCTCTTTCTTACAGTTGACCTACAATCCACGAGGAAGAAAAGTTCACAGCCGTACGCGCCGCTTCCTTACGCAGGTCTGCAGAAGGCATCTAAACTGACATGCAGCTCACAACAGGCTCTGCAAACCATTTTCTGCAAAAAAAAAAAAACAAGCGCTGACATCAAACACTCCTCCATCCTCTCCCTTCTCCTTTCTCCTTCCGTTGGTCCACCAACCCTATTTAGATGAAGCTAATGACATGCAGCGAGACAGGAAATGTTGCGCAGATTGAGTCGTTCTCCTGGCACACCTTTCAAACCCAGCCGAGGAAACACGTCAAACTCAAGAGTCTGGGGTTGAGCTCTGTAAACTGAGTCACTGCCAGAAAGATCTGACTGTGCAGCTGTGAAGATGCTATCGTTTAAGTCGGACATCACAGCAGATCCATTCAGTGACCCCTCCCCCCTGAAGTACCAAGAAACCACAATCCCAGAGACTTCTATAGAAAAATAAATAGCTATTACTGCCGTTCTATTTGTCAGAATAACCAATCTTACTCTAAAACCGTTTTTTTATCATGTTTTAAATTATACTCATTTTTAATGCTTTTTGTAGTGATAAGTTGTAGTTATAAACTGACCAATCAGACGCCTCAACAAAAGTATAGTTTCGTGAAAGTTGAAAATATTTCACAGATTCTCAAGCATGTTTTCAGTGGAAGAGGCGTGGTCATCCAACATGCTCACTCCTGATTGGAAAGCTTGGTTCCCATTGGGGGTGTGCCAAAATATCGATATTGCGATATATCGCGATATTTAGTCCTGCAATTGATTCTGGATGGATTCTCACCAAGTTTTGATCTTTTACATTCCTTTAAAGAGGCTGTAAAACGTTATATTTTTCTTTTTTTGGTGTGACGTTCCTTCAGAGGTAGATAAGGGGTGCATGTTTCAAGACTGGCTGTCGTGAGCACCAATGTGTCTGGCAGCTACTTGAATTATTTCATTTTTGCTTTAGTGTTTACAACAATTTTGCACTAAATAGTAGGACTGCTGTTCATATTTACTATAGTTAACTCTGATAACATATGTTTCCCAAAACATATGTGTTGTTCTATGTAATGCGAGTTGTTAGAAACATCCATCCATCCATCCATTTTCTTGACCGCTTCATCCCGTTCGGGGTCGCGGGGGTGCCGGAGCCTATCCCGGCCACTGATGGGCGAAGGCGGGGTACACCCTGGACAGGTCGCCAGTCCGTCACAGGGCCTCAATCACACACTCAGTCACTCTCACATTCATACCTAGGGGCAATTTAGAGTCACCAATTAACCTATGAAGCATGTTTTTGGACGGTGGGAGGAAGCCGGAGTCCCCCAGCATGCTCGGGGAGAACATGCAAACTCCACACAGAAAGGTCCCAGCCGGGAGTCGAACCGGGGCCTTCTCGCTGTGAGGCAAGAGCGCTAACCAGTTGCGCCCCCGTGCAGCCCTGTTAGAAACATTTTTAGCGATTACTGCAGTATCGCGATATCATCGATATCGTTAGCTATGTGTCACGTATCGCATCGTATCGTGAGTTCCCAGCTCTAGTTCCCATAGAACTGATGACTCGGACTGATGTCATCTAACTCCAACATGTCAGCTTTTGAATGATAAAAAAATGGCAACTGATTGACTTAATTTCATTGGAGCCATTTTCTATGGCCACGCCCACTTGGTCTAGTCCTCATAAACAGTCAACAGGCAGAACTTGTCTCCTGATCATTCAGATTAACAAAGTTCATGTGGTCCACAGAAGCTTTTTCCATCGCAAAATTCTTTATGTGTTCCTTTCCTCACTGTTTACACATTCAATTGTAGAGTCACTGGCAGTTGCACAACACTTTCTGTCAGTCGCTAAACACACATTTGCGGCGCTCTGTGTGCCTTAACTCAATCGGGTAAACAAACGGGGGTTGGAGGCTGGGGTCAAAGGTTGAGCCCACCTGAGAAAACACACAGGCAGGAAACATTTTAACAGGCGAATGGCAGCACAGGCGCTCAAAAGACTCTCCAGCTTCAGTTCTATCATGCTTAGGAGCTTCAGGACTCCTGGAGACGGGATGTTCTAAAATCGAAAACCAGAGGGGACCTTTTTGACTCTCCACTCTTTCCTCTGGCCTCAGTTTACAGTTAGAGACTCATAAATCCAGCTTATATTGCAGTCTATCTGCAATCAATGCCGATACACTCCACAACACCCACTCCAATCAATGAGCAGTCACTCAATATGCCAGCCCTTAACCCAGCTGATTAGGGGTAATGCTGACGATCCCATCCTCCTGAATATGAATAAGTGCCTACGTGTTGTTAGTATGACCAACTGCAACACGCCACGCCCTCCTGGAAGATCCAATCTCTCAACGGGAGATCAATTTGTGATTTGTGGCTGATAGAAGATGAGGGAAAACTTGCCAAGCAATTAAAATCTCCGGTAAAGCAGCGTTGATAGACAGTCTGTCTGAAGGTGAATGGGTTTTTAATTGAGTCCCCCTCCACCACCTGTACTGATCTTTATCATAAACCCATAGACCTTGTCCTGGGTTGAAGGGATGGAGGTTCCAGCAGGAGATTAATGCAGTTGTGGAGTGAAACAAGATGGTATAAATGTTGTAAGAAATGCAGCAAAGCCTCTTGTTTGACTTTGAAATTGAACTAAAACTTAATATAGAGTTCATAATGCAGACTGGAAGCTTTGAGGGCAGCCTCATGCCACATAGATTACACTTCGGTGGCTCCTGGTTGTACTGTGGCTCCACTTTCGCGGTCTCGCTGTTTTGCATGCTTTTACTTGTTTTTGTACAACACACTGCGTTCTGCATCCTGATTGGCTGTCAACCTTGTAAGTCGATTCCCTCCGTCTACCGTCTACTGTACAGAATGCCTTCAGTTTGCCACATCTACATAAATCTTCTTTGTTTTCAATCTATAATATTTTCTCTGAAAGTTTGAACTTTGAGAGCATGAACAAGAGAGAAAAGTACATTACTGTATGCACATTTAGCAGATACAGGTTTGGTGAAGCTAGAAGACAGTGGGGTTGGCTGTCTTGCACAAGGACAGTGATCGACAAGCCTGTAGTTTG
The DNA here is from genome assembly GCF_002922805.2 of Oryzias melastigma. Lineage (NCBI taxonomy): Eukaryota > Metazoa > Chordata > Actinopteri > Beloniformes > Adrianichthyidae > Oryzias > Oryzias melastigma. The sequence goes on along the minus strand of NC_050532.1, from coordinate 5,143,553 downwards.
AACCCACAACCTCTGATCTACAGCCATCCAATGATTAAGAGTAGCCACAATCAACCAATTTGAAAGTCATGATGTGTCATTAAATTCTTGCTGCTTTAATTTCGTGGTGGTTTTATCTATATGGTTTATTTCTTCATCTAAATGTTATTAAATTAGCTGTGAATTAAGATAAAACACATTAAAGTAAATGCAGATATCAGATATAATGAATTTACAGAGTTCCAGATACTTTTCAGGGCATATCCAAACTAAATAGGACCATCTGGCCTCAAGTTGTCCCTAAATGCAACTTATTTGGTTTTGATAAATATTTAGTTGGATTAAATTGTTTAAAATAGAGAAATAAGGTCAGTTTTCACAAAAATGTTCAGTTGGATGGTAGTTCTATCCATTTATTCATCATCTAAATCCTCTGAATCCCCTTTGGGAGACTTTCCCAGTTACTGTCATTCAAAGGTGGGGTAGGTGGACAAGTCGCTAGTCCGTTGCAGAGCTTAATTTAGGACAAATTCATCAATTCTTTGACAATTCATCAACTTTTTACATTTTTGTATGAGCGTGCAAAAACATAATCAAATTGCTCAATTATTCTCTTCATTATTGTGCGGTACACAGCCTTTCCTGTGATTTTTACCTCTCACTAAGCTAATCGCTCAACTTTAAACACAAGTGAAGAAATCTGAATGGCAACAGCTTCTTAATTTAGAGGTAAAAGATGACAATAAGGCTCCTAGGATGGGCAGCACTCACCTCTGCAACTCAGTATAGACTAAAGAAAGTACATAAAAAGGAAGTTTAAAAAAAAAGCCTGATAGATTTACTTACATTTTGGTTAAAAATAGAAACTGGAAGGAAATAGAGTTGACTGCGGCTGCTCTACATGAAGGAAACTTAGAGATCAATATTGCAATGGTGATACAAAAAGAAAAAAACTACTAATACATTATTTTTACATTAATGCAAAAGTTTTATAAAATAAAAGTCAACACAACTTAAATAGTAGTCAAAATGACTGTCGACTACACGATGACAATACATTCTCCAGTTATTGTGCAGAATTAATGTTGACTAAATGTGGATTTTCCTGCAATCTGATTTGATTAAATTGATTTATCAATTACGTCAGTAAATGGTAACACTCCTACTGTTTTGTGTCAAACTTTCACAGTTTTTCATGAAGTCATGACCCCTGCTTTCACTGCAGAGACTCCCTAAACGATGTGAATGAAACTTCCATTTGACCACAGACGTGATTCAGTGATGCCGTAAATAGAGGAGACTTTACTATTTCATCACTCCACCATTTCTGTTGCATCAGATAAGAGGAAACTAGATCACGTTAGTATTAACACCCTCCCCAAAAAAAAGCACCTTTAAATATTTGTGCTTTTTCTGCTTTGGCTCACACACAAAGTGCCGTGTAGAGGTGCTGAGAGTGTTTTCGGATCCCTGCGAGTGGGTTTAAGCGAGACTTTAAACAGGCGCTAATCTCCCTCGCCAAACATCCAGGAGCTACAGGGGGTCCTATTCACTCACACACACGCAAAATCCACAACCTACTGCAGAGACAGATAGACCAACATCTCTATTATTATCCCAATTTTTATTAGATTTGAATGTCTGAAGAACAGCAGTGGTGAAACTTCCACTGTTTATTGATGAGACGACTTTCTACGGATGAGAAGTCAGTTTGCGGACAAAGGTGATAGTGATCGTAAAGTCCCAGAGGTCAGAGCGAAGTTTCCACATCAAACCCAGCAGCACAGGCCAGTGATACCCCCCCCCCTCCCCCCACTCCCTCCCTGCTTGCCTCCTACTTTCCCTGTCCTTCCCTCCCACTCTCCTCTGCCCACCCAGCCCTCCACACACAAACTCTCACCCTCCTCCTCCTCCTCTTCCTCATTGGATGTACAAATGCCTTTGCTGTCAGCTCTGCCCTGGTCCCCTGTAATTGAAAATAACAGCCAAGGGCCAGCCCCCGGCCACTCTCCCCCAGCCCGGTGGCTCTCTGCCTGGATGACAGCCACCCATCAATACCAATGACTATTACCCTGGAAGTGAGAGCGCCGCCACTGATGACATCCAAGACACCACCCCTGCAACCCTCCCTCCCTCCCACACACACACACACACACACACCCCGGTGTCCTTCCTCTGCTACCCGAGCCTCCTAATGGTTAACCCGTTGCTAACTGCCCCATCTCCACACACTCTCAACTCCCTGAACTTACCAACTCTGACAAGCACTAAACTTTTCCCTGCCCCCTCTCATTGTCACCCCCCCTCACACCGCATCCAGTCTGCTACAACTCTCTTGTTCTGCTTCCTTCTGAACTTGCTGCTGAGTTGTGAGAAGAAGAAGAAGAAGCCAAAGATGCTCAGTCTCACTTTGAGCGCAATCAACCCCCCCTCCATCACAGTCACTATAAAAGCCCACCACGCAGAGGCTCCGTCCCCCCCTCCCCCCTGACGGACGGCGGACGCACAGGTGATCGGAGTTGTCATGCTCTGAACGCAGTGACAGCTGACTGAACGCACGCGCGCTCGCGCGTTGCTGCGAAAACCCACAGACCTGGTCAGAAGCTGCAGAGCCGCGGAGACTCGGAGGCTGCTCTCCGTCCTCCAGTCCTCTCCGTCTCGTCTCCTCCTCTCCGTGGACGCGTGTTTGGAGCGCTCGTGACGGCGTGTGCGTGTGAGCGCGGCGCCCTCCCCTTCTGCCTCTCTCTCAGCTGCGCGCTCTCTCTCACTCGCTTCTCTCAGGAAATGAATGGGAGCGCACAGTGAACTGTTGTACTTGCAAATGACTTACCCCGAGTCACATGATCCGCTAAATGTAGGGTGGGCCCGGCCGGGTGGGTTGGTGTATGGGTGGAGGCTTGGTAAGCAAAAGGGAAGACAATATGCTCTAAGCTTTAACAGCATGCATCGAATTACATGGGGCCCCCTCCGGGGAGGTTTCTGACTCCGCTCTCCACCAGCCCCGAACTCTCTGTCCGCCCCCCTCCCGGAGCGCGGCACTGCGCCCGGGCAGGAGGGAGAGCGCAGCAGCACCTCCCAGTTTAAAGGGGACTGAGAGGAAGAGGAAACGGCAATTAGTTGAAATGTTTCACTTTACGACACCTCTGAAAAGGCACTTAAGACGTTTTGTTTCGTATTGCGCATGCGTAATGACAACTCAAACAAAAAGTATTTTTCTGAATCTCCAATAACACTTTTACAAAACTTCTAATGCAAAATTAAAAATTTGATTTAGTGACACATCATTCAGAGAATCCAGAAAAGTTATTTTTTTAATTGTTGCTCTTTTTTTCTAAAATTTGAATGAAAAAGTCATTTCCAGTTATTTCCTGTCTCTAACTTTCCACGAAATTCAGTGGGTCCACTTCCGTCATCATCACCCCCTGGACACACTGTACCAGAGGACTCCCTGCTCTGCTAGGTATCTTTTTAAAATTAACTATATGTCACGCTTGCGAGTCACAGCCGAAATACAGACATTAGATTTGGCAATGATTAATAGATCTGCTTTAGTGCACTCATCCAGTTTGTGCAGCTGTGGGTCCAGAACAAAATCATCCAAGTTGAAAGCCATTACTCCCAACAGAGAGCAACGAGGACGCATAGAAACCAACCATCAGATACCCAAAACAATAAAGGGGTTAAATCCCGGACAAGCCCCCAATCAGTCAGTTGTCTAAATAGAATTGTTTGGACCTAACTGGTTTTGTAAACACTTCATCCCTTGCTGATTTTAAAGGTTTCTAAAAGAAACTGACAGTTTGTCATACTTAGTGGTTCATTTGAACAGTGAGAGAAAATCACAAAGAAACTCACGAACTTTAAAGAATTGAATTTGCATCTCATGATAATGGAAACCCGACCAGGTCAGAGCCAACACATTCTCATCCCAGAGTCGTCACATTTTGACGTTTGGTTAAGGACCCCTCCGCGTCACTCACTTGACCAACTCCTTTTTTAACGTACTATCTGTTTGTGAAACCAAGGGTCCACAACCTTCGGAACGCAGTACCGGACACAGACTGGTCCTCAGGATGCGTCCAGTAACGGTACCCTAACTTGGTAACGGTTCGCACCCAGTACCGCATCTGGTGCCGGTTCGGGTCCGATGCCACATATGGTCCCCCATCTAGTACCACATCTGGCGCCGGGTTAGGGTACCAGTACATGGTTTCGGGTACGGGTGCACTCCACATCGCGGTACTGGACCGGCTCCGGTTCACAGCCCAGGGGTCGGGGACCCGTGATTCAATTGGAACAGCTAGCACGTTCAAAGACGTCGACTTGGGGACACCCAAAAAGTGATGCCGAGGGGTCTTTAACCAAACATCTAAATGTGACGACCTGGGAATGAGAATGTGTTGTGAGATCTGGTTTGGAGCCCCAGCTTGATGGTCGTGTGGTTGTATTTTGGCACTATTGCACCAACAGTTGTCACCTTAACCCCCGGCTCCTTGCTGATGGTTTTGTAGTCCATTCTGGTCTTGTGTAGATCTACAATCTTCTCCCTCAAATCCACTGAAAACTCTTTAGTCTTTCCATGTTAGAGTTTGGAGTCTGACTGATTCTGTGGACAAGTGTCTCTTATACAGGTGATTAGTTTAAACAGGTGTCTTCAGTTCAGTGTCAGGAAATATAACAGTCAGTGTGAACTAGAACTCTTATGCTATGGTCACAAATACAACTGCCACCACGCCAAAGGAAAGCATTGGCAAAATCTTCAAGATTCCGCCTGATTTTTTTTTTTAAATCATTGGCATGCTCATGAATGTAGACAGCGGCAGTCAGGCGTCCAGAAGGGCCCACTTTTTATATACACCAGGGCTACCGGGCGGTTGGCAGCCGGTGGCACTTGAAATGAATAGCTGCCGACCGGCGATTCGACCTGTAGCCGCCCAACTGTTGCCCGATTTCGCAATGGCGTCATTCCCACCCGTCACTTGACTTCCACCGCCTGACATCAAAGTGTGCCCAGGCGGCAACTTTGTCAACTTTTAGGGAAAAATAGTCCAGTCGCCATCAAATTTGAACTTTTTCTTAAAACATCAGCAACATGTGCAAAAATGCGACTGCTTCTTCCTAATTACAAATGCCGCCATGTGGCCAATTGCCGAATTTGCCAGAAAAACTTGCATTTAGGATTTTGCTCGGTGGCATTTGGGCATATGTAACTGTATGCTAAAGGTTACAAGGAGTTCAAATACTTAATTCCCACAATGATATGCAAACAAATGTATATAAAATCTTTAAAGTGGATTTCTTGATTTTCTGTTTTTCTATCTCACTGTTTAGATGAACCAACCAATAGGATGATACTCTGCCATTTATTTAGGCAGTCAAACCTACAAAATCAGCATGGGATCAAATACTCCAAATCCTCTACTGAATAACTGGGTAATCTTTGGTTATAATAATTGGAAAAAAAAGTTTAAATTCAAATATTCAAAATATTTAAATTAATAGATTGTGTTGCGAATATATTGCCAAAAATAAAATCTACAGGATGAAATCGCCAGAAATTTGTGGCTTTTTTATATATTTTTCAAAATAAAATATTTTAAAATGTTTTATGCCTTTATTTAAAAGAAACATTAATAAATATAAATGATAAAAAAACAACAAGACAATTTAAAACCTTGAATTATTTTTAGTAGCCCCATAAGTTGTTCTGCATTGCTTTGTCAATTTTATTGGAATATACACTTTAACGTGTCTCTTGCTTAGTTTTTAAATCATTAAAAAAATACTATTTTTGAAAAGCATGTGCTAACCTTACCGTCTGACACAGTAAAACATGTTTTGTTTTATTATTGTTTAACAAAATAAAGTATATTTTTAAACTTTATTAAATTTAATACGTTCACACTCAGAACTCATCTTATTTTAAATAGACAAAACATTAAAAATATACAGTGAGTGAACACACTGCTCATAAAGAAACATTTTACACAATTGTTTTACTTTTATAGATTTCTGGATAAACTAAAATACACTGAGGTTGGTATTAAAATATTTACCAATGCGGTTAATATTTTATGAAAATCAACTAAGCTAGAAAAAAGTCCAAGAATTTGTCTGTACATATATGTGAAAGACATCAAAACATTGAGAAAAAAATGTGCTTAGACAAATAGTTCAAGAGCAGAGGCAGGCTGTCTGTAAAAGTACACAGTTACTTTTCTATTGCTTTTAATAGTTCAAATTGCGTCAGATAATATAAATAAATAGCTGAAGATGCTTCATTATTTAGATCAAATTGACAGGATAAAGACGGCATAAAAAGTTTTAGTGCATCTGGATAAAATGGATAAAATCAAAAAGTTTAAAAAAACGCAAACTTCTTAAAGATTTACAGTTGAAATGTGTGTTTTTGACCATAAAAGTAGCACATTTTACCACGCCGTCTAACCACAGATCACTCAGAGCTGTAGCTGAGCACTTGTTCATAATTACACTGTTAAAACAGTGTGCAGTGCCGGAGCCTCTGTGCACATGTTGGCTCGGGCTTAATGAAAGGTATCTCTGCGGTATCTCACGCTTCTGCAGCTCAGACCAACTCTCCTGGGAGCTCTAATTAAGGTAAAGGAAGCGCCACTCATCTGCATGGCTGATGGCGCTCAAAACACGACTTTCCAGTTTTGTTTCAGGATTGAAAGAGAAGGAAATGACTGACAGAGAACAGAAAGAGACAAAATAAGAGTAGATTACTATATAAATGGCAACTCATCAAACTGCAGCTCCCTTAATTCTCATTGTTATCTCTTCATGCTCTGTGATCCGCTTACTCACAGATAGTCAGAGATAAAATGCTTTGATGGGAAGAAAAGGATAGATTGAGAAGTTTGAAGATAAGCAGATACAGGAATGTCAGAGAGGTTGTGGGCAGGAGAAATGGTTGGACAACAGATCCCCAATAGATCGAAGCTCTAGTAGAGCTGTAGTGCCTAAAAGCACAGCGAGAATGAAGAGATTTGATTGGGATTTACATTGTGGTTAGTGTAAAAAAACACACAACCTCATCCATGGGGGATTCAAATGAAACTTTATTCGATGGGTTTCATGCTCAAAGACAGTTTATGTGAATAAAACCTTAAATTTGTGAAAACTGCACAAAGTCACCTTTGTTTGTTTTGCTGAAGCATGAATTTTCAAATAGGTTAACTTTATTAGGAATATTCCAAAGAACTGTGTAGCAAACTGAAGCCTTAGTCACTTGCACCTGTACTGAGATTGACTCTTACGGGCGTTGTGGGTTTTTGAGTTGATACTTTTGTACAGTGTACAACACTCTAGTCATTGTGATTGGCCCCTACTGATCATGAGTAAATGCTGCAGGAAGGGGAGACTAGGTGATACGTACTTATAAAGTATGGTGCCCTTATGCCATTTTCTAGTCATTAGTAAAGTGCACGTACTGACTCCTTATTGACTGCATAATGCACGCAAAAGCTGCACGCATGGGGTGTGCACATGATACGTAAGTGCATGTAGGATGCCTATTATCAACAAAACTCACTCTACTGAGAACTACGGGATAATATTATGAGACAAAATGAATCCACCATGTCAAACGGCGGGCCGATGCTCAATTTCATTGCATGAAAGCTTCAGTTGCATTGAAGCTTCAGTGAGCTGGCTCATTGGTCACAGGTCATGGCTGTGGGTCGCAACTCAAATCTTGTGTGTCACGACTCACAAGTTTGAGTCAGGTGAGCCACCGGAAGTAGGCCGGAGCAGTTTTTAGCTGTCGCCTGCAGCATGCCCATAGAAAGCGTTGATGACTATTTCTGTTCTACGGCCTCACGGAGTGGTCTATGATCTTCAAGTGATCTTCAAGTTTGCCCATTTTTCACCCTTAGACAGCTCGTTTCCACCTGTGACTGAAGCTTTAGTTGGGTCTTCCAGCAAAGGAAAAGTCATGAATTGGTCAAAAAATAATATCAAGGAAACCTCAAATCAAGGTCTTCCACTGTCTCTTTTCGAGCGACTAATTCTACTTGAGGTGAAGCCCCCTGCTTGGAAACAGTGTGGTTCCTCAGCCCTGTAATGTTGTGAAAAAGAAAAAGTAGTTATATTATTTTTTACAAAAAAAAATGAACAAAACACTTAAGGAATAATGAAAAGTTCTTACAAGTGAGTCTAAACAACTGACATTTTTAAAGTTATTGTTTAATAAAGTGTTAGAAATCTTGGTTTGCAACAAAATAGCAAATTATTTAACCAAATTAAAAAATGCTGACTTTAAAGAAAAATCGTTTCCATAGATGAGTTGGGGGCTGATTATTTCCACCCCAGCCTCCGCCAATAGAACTGCATCTACATTTCTTAGAAAAATCTCTTGTTACACGAAAGGGGCTTTCTCTTGCACAACCAGTGATTTGTCAAAGAATGTCACTACAGAGCATCTGGTAAAGACAGAAAAAACAGAAATAGAACAGATAAGCTTGTGGTCGGACTACAGAGGTTCAAGGATCAAGCAATCATCCAAAAAGACGTCTAAAGAACAGATCTTGAATCCTTGAAAAGCTTAATAGGGGGTCTGTAGCACCAAGGATTTTCTTCTTTTTAAGAAATGTGATGTAAAAATTATAACTCTTTATGATCATTCATACTATGTTTGATACCCAGATTGTTTTGATATCTTATTAGCACGATCCAAACTTACCAAATACCTGACATATCATAATTTCTATATCTATATCTAGTAAAAAGTGTGACGTTGCCCAAAAAATATTTTGTGGATTTCGTTAAAGGGTTTGAAAAAAAAACATCTTAATTCCAAAAAATGTGAATGTTCTTGAAATTTTTTGATGTAGTCAGTGACACGGTCACAGTAGTTTCTCCATTTCTAGCTTTATAAAAAATCCTGTGAAGGAAAGTTGCGCTTTAGTGATCCCCAAAGCCATCGGAAAGCACCAATACCTGCGAATGCTTCTGACAGCATTTTAGAAAGATTTTACCAGCTGAGATTGATGTCAAATTCTTTGGCTGTGAAACACCACCGAGCCTCCCCCTCAGTCTCCTTCCTGCCTAATTTGTCACCTCAACACCTGTCAGGTATTCAGTGACAGTGTTGCATAAGTTCTTTCAAAGCAATGTGATTTAAATTAACTGACATATGGATATTTATATTGTCACTGGTACAAAAGATCTGCAAGTTTCTGTGTCTGGGATTTGCCTGACAAGAGGCCAGGCTGGTTATTAGGGGCTTCTAAGGCTGCGCTTGTGATGGATTTCTAATGAAGCGTCAGCTTAAGGCATAGTGATGTCCAAACTAGGTTGTCTGGGCGGATGGTGCCCCAGGAGTTCAGCCATGCGTTCTAGGAAGGGCAGACAGAGGGGCGGGGACAGCGGCCTCAGAGGGCGAGGAGTGTGGAGGTCCCTGACCCCCCTCTGGATTGAAATGAGGTGTTAGCAGGTCATTTCTTCCCCAGGATGACTCCTTCAGAACCTGAAGCACATCTCTGAGGTTGCACATGTTCCACCCTGAGCTAGGAGCATGTTATTCAAAGAAGACGTAGGTGTCGAGCAGATCATTTGTGAGGCGGCATAATGAGGCGTAAGACATCAAGAGGAGCGTTATCAATGCAGTCCTCTCCCTTGCATCATCTGGCCCAATCTCATCAAATTATTGTAAACGAGTTCATCATTTAGTCACACTCTAAGATGCAGCTTCTCTGAGGGGGCGGGCATCTCCTGAAGGAAAGGAAGGAAGGCTGAGGGATGCTCCATCCAGTCGTTTCTGACTGAACATTAATACTGTGGACTCTGATCAGTCAATACCCATGTCTGATGGATAGAAACAACCACCTTTTCTGTACATTTGACATTCTTTGTTCACGAAAGTCTGGATTAAAAAAATTAGAAAACTAAAAAGGGCCATGAAAAAAGTAATAAATCGAAGCCTTGGTTCGGAGTTGGACAAGAATATATATTAATTTTGTCCAACAACCCTGGTATGAAAGCAATAAAGTGCTCATTCTGGCACTTTTCTCCATTCCCTGCAGTCTTTTCTCTTTGTGAATGAACGGCACAAAAGGTTCACAAACACAACACGAGAAGCTCTTGGTCTTTGCTCCAACAGTCAAGGTTTTCTGCGTCTGACATTGAATCCTGAGAGGTACAATGGAGAGCACTTCCTTCTATATTTGCTCCCTTTTGTTTTCTTTCTTAAGTTTGGAAAGTTGCAGACTAACGCAGGAGGGGACTTTTTTGTGTGTGATTGTGTACTGCACACTGTCTGTGACAGTAGACAATGTGGCTTTTGTGTGCTGTGCACTTTGTCAGTGTCAATGAAACCTTGACGGAAAGAGTAAATTCAAACATTTGGAGCATTTTGAAGGAAAATGCAGAGTTTTTCAAGGATCACCTGTCACTATTTGTCACCAAATAACAAACGATTATAGTATTTTGATAAAACATTGTAGGCAGATAGTAAAACTTACAACTTTAACGTAACTTGATGCTAAAATATTCGATTTGTATGTTTTTTCTAGAAGAAATAGTTACTTTACACAACTTATTAGTTTAATATCTGTCACGAATCTCTAATAAAGTTGCCTTTTTACAGTCAACAAAGAGATAAATCTTGATCAATATAGGTGATAAGTTTATGCATCTGCATGAAATAAGCAAGGGTTTGTGCTAACAATGCTTATGTGTGCTTATGTGTGTTTGCATAGGTGCTTGAGAGTGTCAATGTGTCTTGTTGTGCATAAAGATTAAACCCTTTTGCCAACGTTGTTAACATTGAGCCTTTGTTTTGCATAGGGAAACTTTTATTTATGATTTATTATCCATTAAGTAAGGTTGAATAATAAACACGAGTTCACTGCTAACCAATAAAGTTAAAGTTAAAGCTAAAGTCCCACTATTTGTTCTCCACATTTGACCCATCCCCTGGGGCAGCGGTGAGCTGCAGACACAGCCACGCTCAGGAATTATTTGGTGGTTTAACCCCCCAGTCCAACACCTTAGTGCTGAGTATCAAGCGGAGAGGCACTGGGTCCCATTTTTAAGAGTCTTTGGTATGACTTTGAACCCACGACCTTCCAGTCTCAGGGCGGACACTCTACCACAAGGCCACTGAGCTGGCAATGCATTAAATAATACACTTAGTAATCCAAAGTAATGCATAAAAGTGTCTGTGAAGACATTTAATGGTACAATAATGCATAAGTATGCGTTGATAACTGTTAATAAAGCTTACATTCTCGTAAAGTCTTACCCAGTTTTTGGTTCACTTTTGTTCACCCCCTCCATCATGATTTCCCCCCTCCCTGTTCTCTTACTCCAGAATTTTACCTCACCCACCACTCCTCATTCACACACTTACCTTTTTTATTTTTCTAGTCTAATACTTCATATACGGAGAAAAAATAAAATAGTGAATAAAAACAAGGTTTTGTCTCTAATAAAAACATGGGTATATATGTATACATGTTCCCCCAGCCCCCCTACGTAAAGTTTATATAGCATAACAATAAAATCTGTGTAACACACGAGGCTTTCACTTTTTTTTCTTACCAAGCTACTTAACCAGACAAGTAAAAAACTCTTCATCCTACAAGGAACCAATCTTTTTTTTACAATATATTTGTGAACTAATTAATTGTGTCCTTAAATATCTATTAATATATGACACATAATATAGTCTGTGTTTTGGACCAACTGATACCTTTACAAATATAGAAGAACTTTGGCGGGTCAGTGAAAGTGGTTCCTGCTGACAGTTGGACTTGTCATCGATTCTGTTCATAATTCATAGACAGAGTGTGCGGATGCAGCCAGATTCCAGAGATGGATCTTTGGGAGCTTTAGAATTCTGTAATGTGGTCCTCTTGGCATTCCCAAGTCATGACCCCCAGCTCTCACTGGAACGATTCAGTCTGGAAAGAGAATCAGCACCCTCAAAGTATCAGGCAACAGTTCTCAGCCAGAGAAGCGATGATATGCCCTTTTCAGGTACGAAGTGACTCACTTCCACAGGTGGTGCAGTTTGGGCATTCTGTTTACAAGCGAAGGAGAAAGGATGGTGTGGGATTGACCAACAGATCGATGCAGCGTCTGCAGTAATCCAGACATTGTATCCATCACTTGTGGTAAAAAGATGGATGAGTCTGAAGGTTAAAGCTCTTAATTTATCGCTCAACCTACGTTCATAACCTCACTTATGGCTGCAAGCTGTGGGTTGTGAACAAACAGTTAAGATTGCAAATGCAAGCAGTGGAAAAAATCTCTCAGACAGCTCAGCTATCTGATGGATCTTGTAGAACTACTACTCCTACATACTAAGAGATGACAGTTAAGGTGGTTTGGAAATCTATAAAAAAAATGCCACCTCAAATATTATTCTGCAAAGCAAAAGTCATTCAAATCTGAAAAGGATGCATCATTAACATCTTTAACACCAGAGGTTTAGCGCCAACGTTTACATTCCTTGGACTCCCATAACTTCTCAACTATAATTAATGTAGTTCCAGTGGATCCTGAAGCGCAGAAAAGCAGTTTTGCATTGATATGCAACAGTTTTCTATTAGTAAAGTGCTTAAGCAATGTAGAATTGAATGATGTAGATCAGGGGTGTCCAAAACTTTGCAAAAGAGGGCCAGATTTGGTGAGGTGACGACATGTGAGGGCCAACCGTTTGGCCAGTCTTAGAACCCTAATAATGAAATAAAAAGCTTGTCTACAAAGAAAAAACTTTTTTAAAATCATTAAATGTCGGTTCAATATAATGTTACATATTATACATATAAATGTTTCTAAATTTAAATCATGTGAACAGGAACTTAGCACAAATAGTTATCTTATTCAGAAGTACAAACCACAGTGGTTTACATAACTGAAACAAATGAAGTTGTTTTTGTTGCTTGGCCCCGAAGGTTCTGGAGGTCAAAAAACCACAGTTTGTTGCCACAGTTTCAAAAATGTCTTCAACGTATCACAATCAAGAAATTATACACAGTTTTTAGGAAGTTCTGGGGCCCCATATTGCAACAGGAACCTGCGGTTTGGTAGAATTCTTAACGTGGGTCACATTTACCCACAGGCCAGACTTTGGACGCGCCTGTGTAGACGAATGATAAATGTCTCCAATGTCTATTGAAAAGTGTTGGTGCTGCACTGGAGCAGGAGGTAACATTTTCCCATTCTTTTGAGGCATGTTTACAAATAAAATAAAAATAGAAAATGGAGCCAGGTCAGTTCAACAAGTGAACACTAGATGGCTTGTTGCATCTGCCAGTCAGGCTCCATTTGCATTAAGGATGTTATCACTGTGGTTAAAAAGAAAATGTCAAACAAGATGTGTGGTTCCATTTGGAAACAAACGTCCATTATTTGTCAGGTGACTAAGTAACCATCAACTAAAGAATGACCTCACTAGGAAAACATTCCAGTGCAGAAAATCTAATGTAAAATAAAATATTTTTTAAATTTGTGGAAAATGTAGGAGAAAGAGACATTGAAACAGGATGACAACAACTGTGAAGCTGAAAAATTGACTTTGAATAGCTTTAACACCAACCCACAAGTCACATTCCCATATTGTTTCTCCATGTATATCCGGTCTTTGAATTGGACATGAGCTCATTTATTCACTGGCTTCATAAAATGGTTGATACTTGGCTTTGACATTTGCAGTGTAATTTCCACCATTTATGAAAAATATATCTTCAAACAAAGTGGTATTTGGTACTATTGTTTTCGTTTGTGCTCACTCAACTTGTCTCTAGAATATTTATTTATTTATGCTTATACCTACCTCCTGCTCAGGTCATGATTTGGACAAATGTCCGTTATGCTGCTTATGAATCATCCACTGAAGCTATTTTGACTGAAAGGGATGTTTTTTCTCTTTTCTGGTTGTTTAGTTAATGTTAAAAACCCCAGTACTGCACTTCTAGTGGTTTGAACGGACTGATGTGAGGTTATGAAACCATAGGAGTGAGTTTAGTGGAGGAGGTGTGTGAGTTTAATACTGAGTGGAGAGATAAACTTTTTTAGTTCCGTAAAACCCCAGACTGGTCGCTTTAGCGTAGTAGTTTTGTTACAAAAAAAAGTTAAATTGTACTTTAAAAAAAACAACATTTTTGATTTGCTGAAAGATATTCAATGTAAACTGAAGTTGATGTTCAAATCTCTGGAGATGACTAGGAGCTTAGAGAGTTTTACATAGACAACATTCTACAGACGTGATTAAAATGAATACTTTTGAAGAGAGAAAACAGTTGATTTAAACCTGTATAAACTTAATTACTAAAGCACCTTTAAGAATGCGCACCAAAGCATTATGTGTTAGATATTTGACTCAACAAATCCACAAAAAGATATGTGTCATCATGAAAGGCTTGTTAGGCCGGTAAAAAGTACATGTCCTCTTATATACTGATGACACCCAGCTTTATCTGTCCAAGAAAAAGCATTGGATCAATTTATCCAGAACTGGAAATTTATATGTGAAATGTAGCCCTATATTTAAAACTGAAAAATAATATATTTAATATGATTGAGGTTTTATCATAACAGAAAAGACGATTACTGAGACAGAACGTTACCACCTTTTGATTGTCACTAATGTTTGCGTTAATAATAGCATAAAAGCAATCATTATTCAAGATATGTGGGTGGCTCTTCAGCCGTCTTTTACATAATGTGAAAGAAGCTCTAGAGTTTTTATAGCATACTCTTGTGATGTCCGGAAAAGTGACAGCCATCCAGCTGTGTAATGAATGTATGAGCGAGAACTGTGGGTGGCATATGCTCCAAATTGTTCTGACATTCTTCAGTGTTTATGTATGAAAAACCTTTTACACAGTGATAACTTTTGCTGTAATTAGGTACCAAACACAACACCATTAGAGGAAGATGACAGGAAATACGGTGAAACAACAAACAAGAGCGATACAGCTTTTTTTATTTAAACAAAGCACTTAGAACAAAACATTTAACAAAAAAAACTCATTCATGAGTTGCATTATATTTCAGAGTTGTTAAGTATATATTGAGAGATGTTTAATACAACTTAAAACAACATTTTTATGGGGCTTCACACATTGACTGCTACCTTTAGCAGTAAAAGAGCCAGTCGGGCCTTTTTCTTACTGATCAAAACCAAGTTGGAGCAGCAAAGTCTTATATTACCCATTAGGCAAATTTGATACGGTTCTGATTTTTACTTTTATAATAAATATATAATTTTTTTGATTGAATAAAAACATTTTAAAGAGAAACATGTATTTTTTTAAAAATGTTTTGTTGTTTTTTTTTTTTGTTTTTTTGACATAAGTTCGTATTAAGGCCTTTCAAAATAAAAGACGCCATGTGTCTTATGGCTTATGGTGCATTCTCACCAGAAGCACATGGTCTGCCACCTCTCTTTTCACGTGTGTCAAATGCAGCATTTACTTATTGCCTTGATATGCCTGCTGCAGAGCAACCACCAAAGTTGTTCTGGAATTCATTTGTCACCATATTATGGAAGGGATGGATGATGTTGAGCGAGTAGCTTGGGTTTATATGCATCTAAGATCATGAAAAACAACCTTGCATCAATCGGCCATCTTGAATGTTTATTTCTACTCTTTGATCTAGTAACTGAAAACGTCATGTGCTTAAAGCTAGGTCCCTGATTGGTTGACGTGCCGTGTCAAGCTCACCGCCAAAATTGTGTCTTTACGTTGCCTTAACATTGAAACTTAACTCCGTCGCGCCTGCCGTGTCTGATGTGACCGTTAGACCGGCTCAGACCAACTACTGATAACTGATGATTTCTGGCTCCAACATCTCTACTATGGAAAAATGGTAGCTGAATTGACTTCATTTGTTGGAATCGGAAGCAATCAGACGTCACACTCACTCATTCAAGTTCTCACATACAGTCAGTGGTGTCATAATATAGACATCTGTACAGGAAGTCAAGCTAAATTCCCTGGGGCTGCCTTTTTTTTACAACAAGAATAAAGTGCTAGAACTCATTCTGGTCTGTGTGGCTTGTAGTGTTTTGTGCTGCGTGTACTTTATTACTGTCTTGTTTTCTCTTTCAGTTGTTGGGCTTTGTCAGATGCTGCATTTTCCGCCTCAGTGCCACTGCAGACAAATGAAAAGAAGATAGTGGCCAAAAGGGAAGAAAATTCAAATTGACAATAAAATCAGAACGAGAAATAGAATGTTAAGAAATCCCGAAAAAAGCACAGGGAAGGGGAGTGTTTGGACATCTGCTTGCTCAGGGGCCTTCCTCGGTCTGCTTGTTATGCATGCTTGCATACACGCGCGCGTGTGTGAGAGTTGTTTGCATGTGTGTGTTTGTCCAGGCATTTGTACACCTGCACAGACTGAGTGGGTTGGCTCAGTGGGCTGGTGTGGAGCTCCGTGGATCCCCCTCCAGGCCAGTTCTCTGTCAGGCCCTGCCAAGGTCAGCTGCCTGCCAGTGGGTGGGTGGTTGGGGGTGGGGAGGGCAGGGAGGGGGACGCTTCAACAGCATGGCCACTGGGGCCTCAGCACACTGTGTCAAATAGCAACCGCTAAGTTCACACACACTCGCACTCACCCTTAGAAAGCACTTAAACACCAGCACAGACAGCAGCAGCCAAGTAAGTGTTCTCTGACATCCCACAGCATGCATGCAGGAAGCGGCTCACTGTAGAGATTATACACACAGAAAAATGTGCTAAGAAAGGTAAACAGTTTGGATTGGTAGGTGGAGTAACTCTGCCGTCTTCACTTTTGGAGACCTGCTAGGAAAGTAACAAGAAGACCTGTGTGTTTTCAAACAGCCAGCTTTATATTTTATCCATTTGACAGCTATCAATTACCTGGATCGTCTCACTGGAGGCCCAGACTGAGGGTGCGGCTAGTGACACAGAAACCGCCCTAAAAAACTGCAGCTCACTTACATGCATGTGAGACACTCAGCGAGGGAGGAGGGAATGTACACTCACCGGTGACCAATCACATGGCAGCAACTCAATGGATTTCGGCCTGCTGATCTACTGGGATTTTCACCCACAACCATCTCTAGGGTTTACAGAGAATGGTCAGTAAAAGAGAAAATATCCAGTGAGTGGCAGTTCTGTGGACAGAAATGTATTGTTGATGCCAGAGGTCAGAGGAGAATGTCAGACTGGTTCCAGCCGATAGAAAGGCATTAGTAACTCAAATAACCACTGGTTAAAACCAAAGTCTGCAGAAGAACATCATCTAACCTTGAGGCAGATGGACTACAGCAGCAGAAGAACACACTGGGTACCACTCCTATCAGCTAAGAACAGGAAACTGAGGCTACAATTCACACAGACTCCCCAAAAGGGAACAGTAGAAGATTGCAGAAACGTCTGGTCTGATGAATCTCCATTTCTGCAGCCTCATTTGGATGGTAGAGTCTGAATTTGGCATCAACAACATGAAAGCATGGATCCATCCTGCCTTGCATCAACAGTTCAGGCTGGTGATGGTCTAATGGTGTAGGGGTATTTTCTTGCCACACTTTGACCTCTTAGCACCAATTTATCATGGTTACAACACCACAGCCTACCTGAGTATTGTTGCTGACCATGTCCATCCCTTTATGACCACAGTGTAACATCTTCTGATGCTACTTCCAGCAGGATAAAGCTCCATGTCATAAAACTGGAATCATCTCAGACTGGTTTCTTGAACATGACAATGAGTTCACTGGACTCAAATAACCTCCACAGTCACCAGATCTCAACCCAATAGAACATCTTTGGGATGTGGTGGAACGGGAGATCGGCATGATGAGTGTGTAGCTGTCAAACTGCAGCAACTGTGTGATGCCATCATGTCAATATGGACCAAACTCTCTGAGGAATGCTCCCAGTACCTTGTTGAATCTATGCCACCAAAGATTAAGGGAGTTTTGAAGGCAAAAATGGGTCCAACCCTGTACTAGCAAGGAGTACCTAATAAAGTGGCCAGTGAGTGTACATTTCTGGTATTAGTGACACTAACAAAGTAAAATCAAGCCTGAAAAGGTGTGAGAGTTTCAGTCTCTCAGTGATTGCTCCCAACAGAAATGTGAAATGAGTTTTGAAATGGTTGCTGAGAGACTAACATCCTCATTCGGCAATGAAGACACCTGAAATGTGTGGAATCACCAAAGCAATTATCCACCGCCACTCTTCCACATCCCCGACGATCAAGCCTGTCATCAGCCCCAGCCTCTATGTGTGTCTGTGTGTACATGAGACACTCTTGTTGCTCTTTTTTCCTGCCTTTTAGTTTGGTGGTGGCGAGATTTTGTCTTGTTCCCCTTTGGCAGCTGGACCCCTCCCATCCCACTCCCCCTTTTCTCCCATCACCTCCTGGTCCCTCGGCACCTTCCCCTCTCCTCCCTCCCAGGCGTTGAGTATGAGAGGGAACAGCCAGTGCTCTCCAGACACAAGGACAGAAGCTGCCAGCAGGTAGTCATAGCAACAGTTTCTCTCTCAGCCGCCACTTCCCTGCTCGGTAAAAGGGAGTGTGGAGAATCGCAGGGCCCCTCTCTCTGCTCTCTCGCAGCCCAAATTAGAGGGGTCACAGTGTTTTTCTGGCACCCGTTTAAATAATCATAGAGATGGATATGCAGAATGGGAGAGCGATGAAGGAAGAGAGGTGAGGCGGGGGTACGCCAAGGCAATAGAACGGGGGTGTTAATCAAAAAGAGGCAGATTGCTGAAGAACAAATTATTTCTTTCTTTCCAGACATAAGACAGTGGTGGGTGGATACAAGGATGCCGGAGACATTTGCAAGCAATTGTGCAGAACTCATCTGTCTAATGCAAGCAAAACGGAGGGCTGTAATCATTTCAGAAGCAGGGCCTTTGGTGAGAGGATGTAAATGTCTGGCAGAGGAATCCCTTTCTTGTTCCAGGATCTCTGTTAGTATGAAGTTGAATCTTCCCTTCCGGATCCACCTGAAACACCGGATAAAGGTGCACGAGCAGCCCTGTGGACTTGCTCAGACACTGCAGATTGATGACGTTTCATGGACCTCTGCGGCAGTTAGCGTAAAGTTTTGGCGTCTTTGCAAAAGTTTATGTATCTAGGAAGAAGTGTTGATATTTCAAGCGCGGAAATGTATGATGGAAGGCCCTGAAGTATTATCTTTTCACGAGCTGCCCTCCCTGGCTTAATAACATTCTTGCTTTTTAGAGAAAAAAACAATCCAATCCTGGCTATTTTCTACTTGATTTACTTTCCACAAGAATTCCTTCATCAGGCCAGGGTTTTGACATGGAGCCAGAGTAAATAAATCTCACTTTTTAGTGATATATTGGCCCTGCACTAACAAAGCAAATTTTAAAACTCGTCCAGGGGATTGTATCACTGCTAAACAATGTCTATTTTTATCCCGCTTAAAGTCCTCCTCACGTCTAGGAATTTCCTAAACAGGATATATCTTGAGGCCAAACTCAGAGCTGTGGTTTAGAGTGGTTGTATGAATGCGCAAAAGCTGTTTTTAGTGAATCAAACTCCCAAGTTTTAGCGGCAGAAATGTGGTCCCACTTGAAGTGTCCATGTTTTGGCTGTTCAATGCGAGTAGATGTCCTGAGGAACCTCCGGGAGAGCTCACAGACGTGACACCCAGGATCTGCCATTAATCTTTTGTAGACAAAGTAAAGTCAGGTCTGCTGTGAAAATTTAAATTTATTAGCTTCTTGACTTCCCCACACTGATACCAGATGGCCCTTCCCAACATGGCCATTGGAGGAATTCAGTTGGCAGGACCCTATCTTGTTCATGGTCAGTGTGTGTGTGTTTCCCTCAACAAACACACACTGACCTATTTGTATTCTGGGCAAAGTAGACGAGGCTCCAGGCCCACTGCCCTGCTCCCCTCTCTCCTGCTCCCCGGAGAGGGCATCTGTGGGCCTGCGCTGGGCAGATAGGGCAGACCCATCATGGCAGCTCTTTAAAGACCACCTCAGCGGTCCACAGAGAGGGAGCTTGTTTACATTTGGGCATAAGGGGAGCATCTGTGCTCCCTTTTTGTTTGTCTCAAGCAGCATTGTTTTTTTTTTTTTTCCAGAATGTCTAAAGAATTCATCTGACTGTAACCATCAAGCTGAAAAGTTAAAGTCCAGCTGAGGGAACACCCTTTGACTGTATATGAAAAATGGACCAAGTGAGTGTAATGTCACCCATATAAAATAAAGTAAGGGTGTATTCAGACAAGCAAAGTACCTCGGTCCAGATCAAGTCAGCTAAATTTGGTCTGAATTGAGTCCTGAACCTTGTGGTTTGTCTGTATTCAGACAGGCATTTCTGTTCCAAACTAAAGCCTGTAAATAAAACCAGGTGAGTAAAGATCTCTTCATTCATTGGTCAGGAATTATAAGGGCGGAAAAAGCAAAAAGAGAAGGAAATATGGAAGTGCTAATCTTTGCAGTACTTGTTGGGATGGTTCACTTATTTAAACTTTAGATTTTTTTGATCAATTTTGAAAGTCTGGGTCAAACCGGGTCCAACACTTTTTACTGCTACTTCGGTACAGTGGAGTTATGCTGCAAGACGGTTACTAAGAAGCTACACCAATAAGGGTTTAGAACAGATTTTCATGAAAACAGTGAGAAACAGTGTGTTTTACGTTAAAAGTTGTAATTATGAGTCTGCCATCATCCAACTAGAGTGAACCAGAGGTCAGTCCAATTGAAAACAAACTGAGACCACCTTGAAAGATGGGTCAGAGAGCGGTTCCTGGTCCTACACCAGGGTCTGCTTGGGTGTATTCAGACTGAAAATTTGTTGAGAATCATCGGGGGAAACACACTCTGGTTCACTTTAAGTGAACCAAATATGTCCAATCTGAATAATGCCCCCTAAAAGTCCCATTAGTTGTCACATATTTCTGTGTGTGGATTTGTTCCCCTCTTATGAGCCTTCCCTGGATTTGGGGAGCAGTAAGCTGCAGACACGGCTTTACTCAGGAACCATTTGGTGGTTTACTCCCCCAATCCAACCACTCAATGCTGAGTGTCAAGCAGGAAGGCATTGGGTCCCATTTTTAGAGTCTTTGGTAAGACTTGACCCCACAATCTTAAGGCAACACTCTAACACGAGGACACTGATTGGTGTCTTGCTTGCTTGCCTCAGGCTCCAATGAAATGAAATCAATTCAGTAGTCATTTTTTCGTCAAACGGACACTACGAAGTTGGAACCAGAAATCATCAGTAAGCAGTGATTGATCTGATTTAGTCTAAGTCATAATTTCTATGGAAACCACTCTCGCCAACCAGGAGTGAGCTTGTTAGAAGGCCACACCCCTACGACTTGAAAGCAGGTGAATCTGTTAATCAAACGTTTTGACCATTCAATGTGAGACCCCATACTTTTATTTCATATGTTTGGTCAGTTTATGACTTAAATGACTTACAATAAGAAAAAATACAGGTCTAGCAAGAACATGTTAAAAAACAAATGTACTCATAGCTGTTTATTTAATCAACAGAAGTCTATGGAATTTTGGCTTTTTAGGCCCAGCGGGCACCTATTTATAATGCCAGGGGAGAGGGGTCACTCAGTCCAGTTCTCATATACAGTCAATGGGAACACCTGACAGGTCTTTGTGCATCAGCACATCTAGACACAACGTGGATTGTTCTGTCAATACGTTCTTAAAATGCATCTATAATTGAATGAACCTCTGAGTTATTGAGACTCAATCTAAAACTCATTAGTGGCAGAGTGGAGGCTCGCCTCCGTCCTCTGTGAGGGGGGTGCCTGGTCAGTCCAAATGTGTTGTGTGAGTGTATTTCGTCTGTGTATCTGATTGAAATGGGCTCATTTGAAACCAGCCAAGCATCTCTGATAGGACCCCCCCTCCTCCCCCCCACCAGTCTCTTTAACCCTTTCCTCATCTTTTCACCCAGAAAACATTATTTGTTGATTTGCAACCACACATATGTGTTAAGAAAACACACACCAACACAGAAACACAAGAGTGCCGGGGCATAAAGGAATGCAGAGCGGTATAATCACAGCATCATCAGCTATGTCCTCGGAGAGAGCAGGCCAATAATGCCTCTCTAATTGAATAACTTATCCACAGCTATTTCCCAGGAGGCTAAGCTGCAAGGAACTGTCATGGAGAGAGGGGGGCAGATGGCTCTGAACAGAGCAGACCAGCATTCAGCAACTACCCAATCACACGTGGACTTTCCCGCAAACAGAGTTTCTCACCAAAGATTAATCCACCCCAAATGGAACACTTTAAATCCAATATTTTTTTTAAAAGAAAACGGAAATAAAAAGATTTTATCTTGTTTCATATGTGCGGATTTGGAATATTCCTAAACCCCCAGGTTGGTATACCTTAACTTAAAACCTTCCAAATTCTCGCTTCCTGAACAACCACCCCTGCACTCAGCAGGGGGTGAAGCTATACATTCTGGGCTCTTGTCTCCCATCAGTCACCGTGCCACCCTGGGAGAGAACACACGCATGCAGAACATAATACTTTCCAAGAAGGGCTGCTAAATTTTCATCATTTCCTCCCCGTGATGAACAGCCAGTGTATGTGCAAAATGTACCACGCCAATAGAAACATCTTTGATGATCATCCAGGACTCCAGTTTTTGCAGGAACAACGCCACATGTTAACACCTGGTTCTGGTTGGACTAAATTTCCCGTCAAGATGATTTCATGGGTTTGTTCTTATTTAAATAACTCCTCTTTGATGAGCTGTTCCTCACCGGCGGGCATGACATCCACGCAGGTCAATGGCCTTTTGCCCAGAAGCGCAGAAGAAGAAGTCGATATAATTTTTATCTGGAATGAATAAAGGGGGTGGGGGGTGAAAGGGGAGCGAGGTGAGGAGGGAAAGAAATCGAGGTGTGGAGAGGTAGTACATTGATTTACCCTTCATAGTTCGTTGCACTACATTTACCCAGCAGAGTGCTCAAATTAGTGCCCTCCAGCTCTCTCCCAATTAGTTTCCACAGAGACAAGGTGTAAAGCCAGTCACTGGCCTCATTACCTCTCCTCTCCCCTTCTTTCACTCTGCCCTACTCTTTCCAGCAAAAAAATCAACTCCTTTTTCCTCAGTGTTTTTAACCTGTTTTGTTTCCTTTACTGATTTCAGTACTCAGCCCCTCACGTTTATTCATGCTCTCTTGCTGTCTCTCCATGACATCTTTGTATTTTTTTCTTTTTTCATGTGTTTTTCAAGGCATGTGTGTGTGTTAGCACTGTGTATCTGGATAATACATTAGGAGTATGCGTAACAATAGAGGGTAAATCATTTCTTTCTTCATTTTTGTTTGAGTAGAGCTCTGCAGTCAACAATTTCTACCTACCTGGTACCAAATTTCAGTATTTTTTGAACTTGCTTTTTGAACTTCGAAATACAAAGAAACTCTGTGGTCAGAAAAATTAAAGCACCAGAGCTGACTATACAAAAATATTACTGACTTTGATCCGATTCACTGACGAAAAAGTGTCTTTAGCCAAAACTTCAACCAGTGAGACTCAGAGATAAATTCCTGGTACTGAACAGTGCAGGTGAAGTTTTCCAGATTCCTTGTTTTTCTTACAGCATAATCAAGTTTAAATTAAACATGTGTACAAACAAACAAGTAAACAAGAATTAATGACAAATCCATTAATTTTTTAGTTTCATTAAGTTCAGCCCACTGTTGTTTTTCCACTTCAAAAGAATACAAAAGGAACATTATTAGAACATTCTACCACGCTGCATGGTCACATGCAAAATTCAAGTGTTTCAACACATTGGACTGTGATGATGGATGATCCTTTTTTTTGTTTGTTTGTTTTTGTGGTCATCACGTGTGTTGTTCACTGTGTGTAGTAGTCCTTTACTTTTCAAAAATCGCTATATTGCTATATATATATATATATATATATTTCTTTTGTTGGAATAAAACCAAGATGTTGGCCCAATCCGAATTTTTCTCTTCTCCCTGACCCTCTATTTGAAGGGACTTGTTAAGTGCAAGTGGTGTCTGAAATATATTTTTATTATCTTCCCCTCCAAGTGGAGGGATACAGTGTCTTTTGCTTCACAGTTGTCTGACGTCCAAGAACTATCAAACTTGTTTTTTCGTGCCCTTTTTGGTTGATTAGTGACCAGTGACATGACAGCAGATGAGAATAACCACTAGCTTCACATTAGCCCAGTGCAAAACAGTGGGGCTATGTCATCATTCCATCCCTATCTATTAAAAAGTGTGGTACTATGCTCACTACAGGTTTTTTATAAGGCCAAATATGACATCACCAATTTTCAGAAGCTAAAACCTATTAAGTATGAACATTTTAAGATCACTATTTTTGAATCCACTGAGTTCTGATGATGAATACTTTGTATTTAACCACATTTTCTTCAAACGTGGCCTATATTTGTTAGTCTAGTGAACATCAATACACACTATTTTTCACTAAGGCTATGTCCAAATTCCTTCACTACTCACTATATAGTGTGTTAACCATTTTCTAGTGCTGTCCAAATCTAAAAATCGAGTGCCCTAGAACTTTCCCAGAAGTCTTTGTGAAAAACCAGTGTTCATCGATTCTCACTACATTGGTGAATGAGGACCACAATGCATTGTGTTTTAACATTTTTTTGTGGAAAAAAAAATAAAATGTGTTTAAATGCATTAAAAAAAAAAAAAGAAACTATCCATGTTTTCTTCATCAGAACACAGTGAAGTCATATACATCGTAAAATGTTCGTATTGATTAGATTTTCACTTCGATGTCAGACTTGCCGTTTAAAAATAAGTGGTGTGCATGGTGTTCGGATTCCTTTTAAAATCCTGGGCATTAGATAGTCCTACAATGTGTAGTTTTTTAGCAGTTAGGGGGTATGGAGGGAATTTGGAAATAGCCTGAGACTTTTCTAAGACATCTCCAGGGCACTAACACGACCCGACAAAATGGTGAATGCCGAATATATTGCACTAAGTAGTGAGGGAATTTACACTCTATAGGTTACTTGACAACACCTGTCATCCATGTATTTTAGAGTCACTGGTTTATATCATATTTGTGAACTCTTACCCACCTTAGAATGAGAATCTTAGCTTATTTGCAAGTGAACCCAGGTGAGTTTTACAACAGTGTTCTTGCCACCCCTCCATTACAGTAAAGAGAGAAAGCACAGAAAACAAAAAAGAGCACATGATCTTAATGTGTGCTGGAATAGGAGCATTGGTAAGAAAAAAAAAAAAAAAAAAAAAAAACATAGCTGCACAAATCTCAAAAAGAATAAAGTAAAAAATGTCTCAGAGGACCAGGTGCCACTCCTTGAGGGGAACCTTTGTTATGATTTTGTTCCGCCTCCTAATCTTTCTCGCCTTTTTGGCCCTCCTGTGTTTCCATAATATAATCCTCTGCAATCAAGCTCATGCTCCTCAACTGTTCAACCGCATATCAGGTTCTTCATTCCAGTGCCAGATTGTAGTAGTTTTCCTGTCCCACCTTTCTCGTGACGCCTCTTCATTTCCCCAGTGCTGACCACGCTGTAGCCTTCGGGTCTGTTTGTTCAGTGGATTAAGGTTACTAAACCTGCCCTGTTGTACAGATGATGTTTTTGGATCTTTCCTCTGTACTCTGCCTCTCTGTCTGCCTTTCTGACTGCAAAATAAAGATCAGTTCCTGCCTTCTCTGGTCAAGACTTCCTCCCTAGTATTTATTTGAATAAATTATTAACCTGCCTTCTGGATTTGCTGTTCTTCTGGGCTGTTCATCCTAAAACCAACACAGCTCTGCTAAATCAAAGAAAGGTTTCGGTTTCACTGCACACTCTGGTAAACAGTCTTAAATACACCCAGTGCAAAGATTTGCTGTTTGGTCCCACCCCATAAAAGAGCGGTTGCTTTTGGGTTACTGAATTAGTGGTACTGCATCCTGTGGCTTTGGGGATGAAGAGCCATCCCTGTCCAATGCTTGAATGTGTTAAACGCGACTCTGACTGTTGAAATGAGTCTGATTGATCAAATGTGGGAATCAATGAAAAAAGACAGAAGTTGATGCTCACTGCTGAATCTTGGCACTGGATACTAGATAAGATGTAGAAATAATAGCTCAAGATCTTTAGAAATTCTGTTAAGGTTATTCCTCAAAAGTGGTACGACTAAAACATTAGGGAGATGGGTTAATGATGTTGGGATAGGTTGCTGAATATTGCAAGCTAGCAAGTGCGAAGTCATCTCAGCAAAGCATTGCAATCACTTTTTTGCCACCTATGTTTATGAAATAGGATCAGATTATTGTGGTGATGAGCAAATTAATATGAAGTTGGATCTTTTTTGGTAAATTTGACTAAATAAATAAACTGTTCCTTTCACATAAGCACATTTTAAAGAGGAATTTTGACCTATATGTAAAAGCATTATACTGAGATCAAAAACATATTATGATCCACATCTTTAAAACACAGAGCTTAAGAATGAATTAATATTCATGGTGGACATCCGCTGGGTTTGCATCTGTTTTAATGTCCTGTAGGGGCCATATTGTTTTTGCAATTCTTCTTTCTTTGTGTGACTGCGCAAACATTTCATTCCTGTCAGATACTCTAAAACCTGCATGCAGCTTGTACCAAAATATTATGGGATGGCAACAGGACCTTTGGCTTGGCAGCTATTTTGTTGCAAAGTGTAAAATTTGGTAATTTTTACATTTTTGCACAAAAGTTTAGTTTGAGCGATCATCACGAAATTTCACACGCACGCCAACGCCTTAATTTCACAACCACGACCGAAGTTTCAATGAACTTTGAACTCGGGAAGAGGTGGCTATCTTGAATATTCACATAAAAGTAACTTTAGTACCTTCTACAAATATAAACTCCTTCGGGGGATTTTGATCTATTGGCTCTGAACTCCTTGAAGTCCTATTCAAACTATATGTTTTTTTTCTACAATAACATCATTTCCAGAAATCTTTGATCTTCTGAGTTGTGGGCAGAGCAACACTGCCCCCACCCCCTCCCCATTGCTGAGAGCTCTGTCTGCGTGTTTACGTGCAAATTTATAGCCTTAAGCTAGCATTAGTGGCACAAAAAATAACAATAGCATTATTGGATCAGTCCAGCCGTACAGTTTTGAGCCAGAATTGCAATTCGCTACAGCACGAGCGTTGAACACTCGTCATGTTTCACACACCTAAGCGTGAGTGGGCAGGCGTGCGTAAAGGAGGAGCGGAGTCTTTGGCACGCCCATTTCAGTGGCTGCATAATTTGTCTGAGAATTTTCTAGCATCTGGTTTTCATCTGCTCCTGATTTGAATTAAGAAATACTCAGAAGTGCAGTTTTAATTGTATATTTTTTTATTTAGGTTCTTTATTATGAGAAAAAAAATGCTACAAGAACATGTTAAAACACAAACTATATATTTTTACTGGAGTAGGTCTTCAAGCATCATAAAGGTTGCTACTTGGGAAAAAAAATGTTCGAAATATAGTTTGTAGATTTTGAATGGTGTTAACATGGTAAGATAGCAAAAGTGATGTTTACGAGGAATATTACTGGAATATTTTGAAAATGTATCACCTGGCTACCTTGGTTCAGGCTGAATGAAAGGATATAACATGCAATGTGACTACATTAGGAATGTGGGTGTCGCTAACAAAAAACCCTCTATTGTCAAGGAAATCTAAAAATTTATTTTGCAGAATCTTCAAAAGATTAAATGTTCGTCACCCCCAGGCGACTAAAAAATTAAATGGTTGCTATGGAGATTAAACAACTCAAAGTTGCCATTTTGAAAAAAAAAAAGTGTTTTTTATGGAGTTCTGACCAGAGTGGCATAGGCAGAGGGGGGAGTAAGGGGGTGTAGGCGCCCATCAGCCAGTGATAGCGGGTCAAAAAGGGTCAGGAAGGGCGGTGGTAGGTAATACTATAATGCTACTTTAATTATCTGTTGTTTTCATGTTTAAAATGAAACATTTGTGTGAAAATGAAGCTTTTTTAAAAAAATAATCTCATTAGTTTAGACTCTTGTGGTGACACGCCGTTGGATATGTAACACACACACTCAATAAAACAATAAAAAACAAACACCTTTCCTTCTCTGATTGCACCCCCAGCAACATCTCCTCACCTCCCTCCCTCCCAGCTCGTATGTGGAAATCTGGAAGAGGCGTCAGGCCAATGTGCTGCCTGCAAACAAAAGCCGCCCTGTCCACCCCAGACCCAGATGTTCCTTATTGATTCCCCTGTGGTTTTGACTGAATGTAACCGTTCCAGAATGTCTCCCTCTCGTCTCTACTCCCTTGTTAATCTGTGGGATCACGCGTGTCCGTAAAATAAGCCGCGTAGGGTATACCATTTTCAGTCTGAAACAGTTTGGGACTCACCGCTTGCTCACTCATGTCCAGTATTGTTTCTTCAACAGCCGGCTTCTGCTGGTTAATAATGTAGCGCGTTACCGTGTCTAGTGTTGCAGTGAGTTGCTGTGGCACCACCCAGACACTGGCTACCTTTCGAGGAGAGACACCGAAGCAGGTCGCTTTGTTCCAGGCAGAAGAACGGAGGTTAAAGTAACAATCCGACAGGAAATGAAAAATAAACATGTCAAATTTTAATGCGCAGCATTTAGACCCTTTTTGGTGTTCCCAGAGGGGTTTGGTTTAGAAATAACAGGTCTTGTTGAATATGTAGAAAATATGTTAGGCTTAAAAAGGGTGGAAAGATGTTTGCGTCTCCATCTTAACTTTGTCTGCAGCTACTTATCTTTTCAAATAGGAAAAGAAAATGTGCCATGAAGTAATAATAGGTCTCATTTGCAGATTGTGTTGTGGGTGGAACATGCCATTCACAGTCTCCACCAGTGCATATTTACGTCATTACAAGCATAGGCACGGTTGCTAAAGGAATGGATGGGTTGTGCTGCTTGTCACTGTTTCAAAACCATAAGGTTTATGGTATCACGCGCGCGCGCACACACACACACACATTCACAAATACAGAACTCCTTAAAATGTATGTAAAAGCTGACTTTACGCTTCAAGCCTTAGCACAATATTTCTGCAGTGGTTAATCTGATTCTGTAGCAAGACTAACGCAGGCAGGGTTGTGTCAGAGATGTCTCTTTTTACCAGTGAGCTTCTCCTACATCAATGAGATTGTCTTTATCTGCCTGTTTGCAGCTTGGGCTCAGATTCTGCCCTCTATATACGGGTGCTGGGTTGTGGGAGGCATGTGGGCGAAGGTGCGTGGCATCCGGCCTAATGCACAGCCTGGAGAGAAATACTAACACTTCATATTCACTGTGACTTCAACACCAGCACAGTTGAGGCTCTCACATTTGGATAGAGATTTTCAGAGAATGAGTCACAGGTTTGAGAGATATTCCCTGGGACATGGTCTTCTAATTTAGTTGTGGTGTGAAATGAAAAGAGTCAGCTGAATGCCGATTGCAGGCATCGGGGTAGTTTTTGTCAGCCGTACAACTGCAGGATGTGCTCGCTGTCATCTAGCTTAATGCGAAAACAGAGTTATTAGAGGTTTTGCCACAAAGTGCTCCTCCTCAGACCCCCAGACATCCTTGTGTTTGACTCAGGATACTCCCCGCTGCAACGCATTCCACTTTGGTTCCATTATCCTGGACAGGGTCCCTGCCTCTTCCTGCCAAAGCCCTCCCCTAAAGACACGTCCAGCCCTGGAGCTCTGGCTCTGCGGGGGGCATTCCAGAAGTGTTAGTTTTCAGAGCCCTCCTCCGTATGTGCACGCTCATAAACACTGCGTTCAGACACAGAGTGCTCTTACCCTTACCCTAAAAATAGGAAAGTTAAAGATCACTCCTGCTTGTACGACTGGAAAAGGCCTTGCATTTCAAATTTTGCTTTTTTGACTTACTTCTATTTCACAACATGATGTCTATCTGTCTAGGAAATCTGACCTGAGAATATTGGTGTGAAAAAGAACTTTGACATTTTGTGAATAAAATATTTTAGCTCCAAAAACTGGCATAAAATCTAAAAGAAGTGCTATTTTTCGTGAAACTTTCTCACCATCAAATTTGCTTTTATGCTGAAATAAAGAAAAGAAAACACCTTCCATATTTTTTGGAGTATAGGCCACGATTTCTTGCACAAATTGGCTGTGAGCGCGACTTATACTCAGGTACAACTTACGTGTGACTGTTTTTTTTGTACAAATAAATGGCAAAAACCACTAGAATACACTCTAGGTGTATATCAACATTTGCTGCTGAGAGCAAGAAGAAGAAGCGTCTCTCAGTCTTACGCCGGGCTTGTTCCAAAGTGACACTGAAGATGAAGAATTCAATGGATTCAGTGATTTAGGGAGTATTCAAACTGGAAAACTCTAAGTCCACTTGGTGCAGATCGAGTCCTGAAGATCGCATTTGGTCCATATTCAGACTGATGTCTACCAGAAATTTCCGTTTTAGACCAAAACTTATAAACAAACTCATATGACTTCTCTTCATTCATTGGCCAGGAACTCCAAGCTGGGTCAAAACAACAAGAAAAGTGGAAGGTGCAGCTCTTTAAAATCCTTGTCTTGAAGTGTTAAAACTTTATATTTGATTACCAGTCTTGAACGTCAGGAGCAACAATTTTTACCTTTTACTTTGGTACAACGGAGGCATGCTGCAAAACGGTTACTGGCAAGAAGACGTGTCGTATGTGCTTTAGCTCCGAGGATGTTAGCAACTGCAGTACTGAGGATACGTCGAGTCTGAAGGTACACTGATATGTGTTTACTGTTGGGAAAACAGAGAAAAGCAATGTGTATCATGTTAAAAATTGTTTTAATGAGCTTCACCAAACCAAATTTTAATGAGTTGAACTTCGAGGTAGTTCAAGCTACAAGCTAACTTTTAGCATGACATCACAGCTGAGTGTGTGCCGCGTAATGAGACACAGAAAAGCATCTGAGAAGCATTTTTCAGCGAACCTGAGTTCGGTGTGATTGGAAACGAACCAAGGCTACTTTGAAAGATGGGTCAGAGAGCGGTACCTGTTCCCGGACCAGAATTCACTTGGGTGCATTCAGACTAAAAGTTTATTCTGCATTCTCGAGGGAAACAAACTTTGGTTCAATTTTACCAAACCAAATGGGTCCAGTGTGAATACATACCGGCCATGGTTCAGGTTTCAGGTTTGTGTTACTCTATATTACATTTAAAGTATTTACATAAATGCAACTTTACTGTAGTGTTTGGACATCTTTAAATCTTGTGATAGGGTGCTTCTAAAATGCTAAATGTTAATGAAGTTGAGGTGGGTAAAGATTTTACGAATGTCACGATGTGTTGCTGACAGGAACACTTTGAGAGGATCTCCTGTAGTTCCATGTTCCCTTAGTTTGGTTTTCCAAATTGTATCAATTTTTGTTTTCTTTTTAAGAAGTTCTTTTCTTGACTTTTTGAAGGATTGTGATCAACAATCAGCCAAACACAAATGGCAGATGTCCCATCAACCACTCCCTGCACCACAGTCCAGCCTCTCCCTCTGCAGCGGAGCAACACCACCAGAAAAACAAAACAAATACCACTGTTTGCTTGTGTTCGCAATGAAATTATAATTCTGTGATAAAAAAATAAATATGGGATGTAAGAGCTGACCATTTTTAAATACTATTTAAAATGAGTGTATATACATTTGCAAAACTTTTTTAATTACAGTTAACACCAGATTGAATATTTTGTCAAAACAGCTCTCATCAGTATTTCTCACCAGTTTTATGCTGTAACCTCTCATCAGATTAACAGGGATTAACTCGTTCATCTTTGCTTGTTGAACATCATGATGAAAGCCTCCTCACTTTACACTGCCTTCTAATTTGAAACTTCAATTAACTGGTGTCCGGTTATTGGGCTTTTAATTTGGGTTGGTAAAAGTGAAATAATTCCAGCAAACCCCGGAGAGGTAAAACTAAACTTTTAACTACACACCCTGGGTGTAGTTTCTCCTTCACACCAGCAAAGGGACACATGTGATGACTGGCATGTGCTTTGACAGACTCTCGAGGTGTTCCCTCGTGAACTTGACACATCAATTATTCAGTTCGATTCCCTACGCTCCTCACAGTCTACATGTTTTTCTTATAGTAGAGGGACCTGCTCTGCTGAGGAGGTGTGTGTGTGTTTCGGGGGGGTGCGGTGCAGCCCTGTATGCAGCCTGACTGGAGCCAGAAGAGGCCTGGAACAGAAGTGTTCATTAAAGTCGCCCCGGGAGCACTGGCAGAGAAGATAACAAGACCCCTGGGTGGCTGGTGTGGGTCCTCTCCTTCTATATAAGAGAAGACCATAAATGTGGTCCCCCCCATATAAACAAATCATCCGTGTCAGCAGGAATGGGTACACACCTTCACTGGAACAATGACTCATTGCTTTTTCTTTGCTGCTATATGTTTAAAAATTGCAATTAAAAAGGTTATATATACGTTTTTTTCTGTTTTTGATCTTTTACTGCTGTTTACTAGAATATGAAAAAATCTACAATTAAGTCATTAAAAAAGCCAGAGCTTGTTAGAGAAAAAAAAGGGTAGCACCAGTGTAGCTGCTTTCCTTTGGATGTCACTGAATAAAAGCGGCAAAAAGTTAGACTTTTACTTCTGAAAGATTTGCTAATTAGTTGGATTCTGAATGCATAAAAATGTTGGGCCTCTCCAACAATAAGCACTTCCAGTAGTCACTGAGCTCATGCGTTCCCCGGGGTGTAAACAATTATGGGGGGCACTGTACATGGGAAACACAACTGAAGTTACATGTCTTTAGTTTGGCGTGTGGAGAAGTTTGGAGGAAAATCTGTTGAACATTTTATTTCTCAGAATTTTTTAAAACAAAGATTTATGTAAATTTGTAGCTCGGCGTGTTGAAATGTGAATGGTGTATACTTATATGGTGCTTTTCTACCTTTTTAAAGACCCAAGCACTTCACAGTCATACTCATTCACCCATTCACACACTGGTGGCAAACACTCCCAACCTTCTACCAGAGGAAAGGTGGGGTTC